>NC_059473.1:47520554-47823584 GCF_018139145.2 Gymnogyps californianus
TTAAAAGGAAGCCCTTACATAAACATGAACACACTGGTTCGTGGCTGGCTGTGTTTCTGTGCACGAACGGTATTTCTGTGCTATGCAATACTCAAGAGATTCATTTTCCTTTATGGGTTTGGTTATATGGCTCAGCTTCATCAAAGTCCTTAACTACTTGTGTAACTCTAAGCCCGTAAAGAATCCCAAGTCAGACAAACAGCTCACCTTCTTTAAATTAGACATGTTCCAATACACTCCTCGTTTGGGTCCTGCAGTAATTAGTCTGGAAACAGCGAATAGCCAGTTGCATTGAGCTGAACTTTTCTTTCAAAGAAGTGCCAAAAACAATCGAAAGAGACTAATGATATTTCCTGAGAGCCACCTGTTGCTCAGTTTCCCTTCAATTAAGCGACAAAGGGGAGGTGCGGGAACCACTTCTTGTTATAAACACAAATTAGTATTCGGACAAATGAAGCTGGGAAGAGAAAGGCGAAGGCAAGGCGAAACAATGAGAGAAAAGCTGCCTCTGCTTTATCACGGGCTGGCCATGCGCGGGGGCGCTCAGGAAGAGGCACATTCCGATGCGGCACGAAGGCTGGGAGAACAATGCGGTCCTTCCTCAATAAGGCATTTGAACAGGCTAAATGATCCCTCTGGAGATTATATGGAAGTGAAATACATCAAAATAGGAAAGGAGGAAGAAACACATTTCTGCCTTGATGAGGCACAGCCCACATTTTGCTGAGACATGACAATGGACTTCTAGTAAAAACACCAAGCAGCAGATGAAAGTTTTTTGGGGGGTAATTGCCAGTTTGTGCTCTGCCACTGTGTGAATGTGCCTTGGGGGCACCAAGCTTTTGGCCAGCTGTCTCTGCTCATGCTGCACCCCTGGCTGCCCCTACGTCCTTTTCCTCCATCCTGCAGTTCCTTGACAGTGCTCCCTTCTCTTTGCCTTATTCTAGATGTCTTTGACATCTATGATCAAAACATGGGTTTATGGAGCTGCAGTGGAGCTATTACTTTAATGCCTGTAGGCACAAAGCAGAAGAGGAGATGACATTCATTAGTCTTCAGGAATTACCCAGCACCTGGGAGCACCTGCACAGTGCCCAGGCCTCAAAGTCACCCCTTTTGTGGAGTGACTGCTCTGTTAAGCAGTGGGCATGCCTCTTCTCATCACACGTTCATCCCCTTGGCATGAGTACCACAGTTTCTGTCAGGCAATTATGCCCACCTGCTAGGGCAATGGAGAAACTGGATATTTACTGACGGTTGCTAGTGGGAGTTGAAGGCCCTGTTTCAGCAAGGAGGTGCCCCAAGGCTGCCCCACTGACTCCCTCTGTCCTGCTGGTGACCGAGGATGATGGTTATGGAGCTTCTCCTCAGCTGTCCCTCTGGTGAGCCAGGACAAGCCTCCTCTGTTTTGGCAGCCCTTTCTTTGCTGTGGGGTGGCCTTGCGTAAGGTATCCAGCTCTGGTCTTGAACCCTGTAGAGAAAGGGACCCCTTTTTGTCTTCTCTATTGCCACATGGGATGTCCCAAGGCCCCTCCAAGCATCAGCGCGGAGTCAGGAGGGATTTTGCAGGTATCCAGGGTGTTGGAGAAGAAGCAGAAGTCCTCCTCCATTGCTGAACAGCATCTGGGTTTTGCAGAAGGCTTGGTGCTGTAGTTTTCACACACTGCTGACTATTTTCTTCAGTCTTCCTGATAACGCTTTCACATTGCTGCGAATGGCCTCATTGAGAAGCATCATGAGTGCATCCTGAACTGCAGGACACCTGTGTCTGCAGAGCGGCGCAGGTTGCTCTGCATTCCCCCTGCCCAGGGTGCCGCATGCAGCATGCTCTTGTCCCTGCCCCTGCACGTCCTCATCTACTTTGGAAGGAAACCCAGGCATATGCTTCCTCCCGCCTGGTGACTGAGGCACCACTTCCATGCTGCACACCGAAAAGCGCGTTAGTCCCATGGTGTCAGCACAGCCCGGATAAGCCATCCTGACACTTGCCCAAAGGTGTTACTTAGGGCGTATTTCATACCCCATCGTCATATGAGTTCCAGACTCAGGTGATGTGTAGGCGCTGTTATGGAAAATCACCAGAGGTTGGTGGAAAGACCTTTGTCCAATTTCCCATCAGTGCCTGACAAGACTCCTGTGACAGAGGCTGTCAATTGGGAACCAATGACAGCACCTGTTAGTGGTCTCCTCAAGAAGCTCACCTACTCCCAGGTGTTTTGTAACTTCAGGTTATCCACATACTGTTCAAAATATCCCTTCCTTTCCTCCAGGGATCTCATTGTCCCAGCACTGGGAGACACCACAGCCAGGTACTTTCCAAACACATCAGGTAAGAGCAAGTAAATGACTCTTCAGGAGGAGGCTATTCTGCTTTCAATTAAGTTAATTTATAATGAGATTACACTGGCGCCTATTCTTGTGAAGCATTCAGCATTATTTAGCAGATGCCTTTTCTGGTGATGTCCATTTAGGCAACTTTATCCTTGCTTTGACATGAAACAAGTTGCTGTCTGGGTGAACATTCGATCGAAGGAAAAGAAAAAAACCCAACCCTGTCTTGAAAAGCACTAAGGAACGTGCAGGCCAGTGTAATTCAGGTATATCCATGTGGGGCTCAGCTGGTGTGGATATGGAGGTGACAGAGACCTGGTGGAGAGGAGCCACTGGGGTTACTGTGAGCTGGGATAAAGTCACGTGGAACAAAATCTGCTTACAACCACAGTTCTGGCATCATGCTGCCCAGGGAGTAAGTTTCCTTATGTGTAATGTTTGTGTATTTACATCCATTTGCGCCTTCAGGCTGCACAAAAAGCGTTCATACCACTCTCAGAGCCTGCTGGCATCGTGTTTTCACAAGCCTGCACAGAATGGGCCAACTTCTACTCTGACGTTGCAGCAATTTGTGAAGTTCTTTCTTCAGAAGCAAAACTTCATTTAAAAACTGTGGTTTCTTGAAGAAATGCTCTTCAGGGCAATTTCCTATTTTACATGAAGGTGGAAAACCACAGAATATTGCTACAGAAAAAAGATAAAGCTTCAGACTGGATCACATTTATAAGCATATGAAAAAAAATGCCTATATTTATAGAGACTATGAATACCTTTGACAAATACCCATCACTTCAACTCTCATGTTTGTTCGATTTTTTTGTGTACACATGTACTAGCAGTGTTTTGTTCTGGGAGAAAAAGCATCTGAGATAGTTCATTCTGCCAGTCATTCCCTAAATGATTTATATAATATTAGCATGTGATTAAGAACTGTCTTTAAAGTCACGGTGTAACACCTTCACTTTTTTTTTAATGTTGTGTAGTGTGTGGCAGTGAATTGCGAGCACTGGGTTGGGTTTGTCTGAGGCCTGGTGCCTGTTGTCCAGAATAAAGATCTTCACGTAGAGGTAACCTCTGTTTTCAGCAAGATATCCTGCTGACCTTTGCTTTGGAAGCAATATGATGTGCATCTTTTGTCTAGATATGTACATGTTTAATTCAGTGGCGTTATGGAAGATGTTTATCCTTACTGATTGCTGGAGGCAGAGGAGAGGAGCTATCTGCTGGAGGGGACCACATTAGATCTGTGAGATGCACAGTCCTTCGTGGGGCCGGAGCAGGAAGCGCTTAGCTGTGCCTCACGCAGTCTTAAATCCCATATATACTCGCAAAAGCCAAAAAGGTGTGTATGTCTGGGACTGGGGGAATGGGAACCTTCCAACCTTCCCGTCTTACCTTGGCTCAGTTTGACATTATTTCTACCCAAGTAAAAGCAACAGCTGATTATATATAATAAAGATAAATGCTACATTGCAGTACTGTGTTTATTAAATCACTGCATTTGTAGGAGAGTTCCTTGGCATTGTTTGTCCGTGATATAAATATTTTAAGTCTCTGTCGGTAAGTGAGGCTGGTGTGTGTATATTACATAGTGTACTCTCTTATCCGGTTAAGAAAAGCAACAGATGCAAATTGTCCAAACAAACATTTTGTTTCTCCCCGCAGCTGGCCTGATTGTCATCATTCCTTCCAGCCTCAGGCTCCTTCTCTGCTCTGGGTTGAACATGTTACTTTTACAGGTGTGGACTGCACTGGTGAGGGACAATCTGAGCTGTGGATTTCCCCCTGTCCTCGCTGCTCAGATTGTCTCCCACAAATTCAGCCCACCGCTGCCATCAGAAAGCCAAGGCTGCATCCATCTGCAGTCCCCCACTACAGCCCATTTTTCTTGTCCTGTCCACAGTCAATATAGAGAAGAGTTTATTTCCTTCCCCTCTGCAGCAACCACTTACATAGCTGCATTTATGGTATTGCATCTCCTCTTAGTCCTGTCTTTACTCTAAACAACCTCAGTTCTTTCAGCCTTCCCTCATAGGTTATGTTTTTGAACTCTCTCATCACTTCTCCCTGGACTGTTTCCAGTTGGTCCACATCCCTCTTGAAGTGTGGTGCCCCAGCCTGGACACAACACTCCAGCTGAGACCTTCAAGCATAGAGGAGTTACTTTGCTTGCCTCATTATGTCTCAGCACTCCCATTGTACATCGTATTTCACATTGCAAGAACACAGCAAAATTACCCACTACCAAGGGGAAAGCAGGCTTTCTCTGTCTTAGAAATTTCCTTACAGAAAGCCAAAAGAAGATCACAATAGTTGCATCTGAACTAAATTGTAGTCCTCTACTATGGCGTACTTTAGGGTCCTGAGCACTTCACGACTCTTAACAAGCCACTTTCTGATGAAACCAGGATGTAAGATTGACAGTTGGGTCTTATCCTGCTCTGGAGTGATTTGGTAGCATTTCTAAGTCACTCGTCAGTTTAGACAGAGGCACCAATGGTAAAGCTGAGAAGAAAAATCAAGGCTGCCAAAATGGCTGGCAAGCTCAGCAGAGAGAAGGGGCTGTGAATGTTGTGGTCATAGCAGCTACCGGCAAAGGACATCCTATTCCTGAAATGGACCAGAAACAAATGGACTTGAGGAAAGGTAAATTTCACTCAGCATCAAAACAAATGCCTAGAAAAGGGTTATTTGTGGTCTTGGCCACCATTGCACAGAAATGATCACAGGAAGTAAACATGGTAGAGTTAGAGAACCCCCCACCAGAGACTGACGTAGAATCCAGCAGCACTGACAGATCCCTGTGCTTCCACATCCCAGTTGTGTCCAGATCCATAGAACAGATTTCACGTTATCAACAGAGGAAAAAATTACTGGGTCTGGATGAATTTAAGGGTCTGAATGAAATGCATGCAGGGACAGCCAAGAACAGTGGGACGGAACAACATTTTTGATGGATCAGTAAAGATGAGTGAAAATAGATGATTGGCATGTGATACTGAAAAAAATATTAGAGCATGCTCTGTGTGAAAGACAAGGCTAACATGGGGGCTGTAAGTCCAGGAGTGTCCCTGGTGGAGAGCAGCTGGGGGCTCAGGGTCTGGGGTGCAGGTGCCCACAACCAGGTCAGTTCTTCATCTCATAATCAGCTCCCACAGCATCCCCAGCACTGCTGCATCCCCAGCGCATATGGTGTTGCTTCATTTTAACAGTACTATTTGTTTAACAAACTACAAGGCACCCAAAGTACTTTGGTGCAAAGATGAGGAAGTGAACATTATTTAAACTCCAAAAGGTAGCTGCGCCTCTAGCTGCTGAAAACGTATTTTCTCCTTCATGATCCAAGTAATTGAGAATGCCCCTTATCAAAATTTAGAAGTTTAATTGCATCATTTTTCACCATCTTATGTTATTAGAAAGCAAATTATTTTGGTAAAAAGCCAGGTGCCATGCTTATGTGAAGTTATAAACCAGAACTATTTTCTGTTGCAAGAGTGATTAAGAAAGATATTGGCAGTGGCTACTACAGTTAGAAGCACAGACGGATTCAAGAGTTGTCAAAGGAGTGGCGCAGGATCACTTTACTTCATTCATTCTGATTTTTATAAAATAAAACTTGATGCACAGGAGACACTCTGATGTATTGGGAAAGATCTTCATGCGGCTTCCATATTAAAAATCTAAATTGGATAACCCGATGCAAGATAATGGAATGGTTCATATAAGGTGCAAGCAAGAGCTGAAACTTCATTCCTGTCATTAACACAATCAACGTGGGCTGATAGGAGACAGGTTTTACCTAACTAGTCAACTTTTAGACATCAAAGTTTAGGTAGCCAACTAGATATCTTTTAAGCAACCATTCAGATTTAACCAACAAGAGTGAAAGTGTTGATGAAATTAGTAATTAATTCCCTCATTTTATGACGTCATTTTGACTGAAGAAATCACTATAGCACATACTGAGGGGTTTAAGTCTGTTTCCTTTTTCACGTTACCAACTCATCATATTCTGAGGGCAAGGTTTACAACCAGCAGGAGACCCTGCTTTGTTTCTTTGGCTAGGTTATAGTCTGCCAAACCCAGCTAGGGTACAGATGCTTGAACTTCGTACCTCATCAGGACATTATAGCTGTATTTGGAATGTGTCTCTAAAGTTTTCTAACAGACTCCAAAGTGCACGTACCAACTGGCGTCTCCAGCCAGTCTCGAATCCTTGAAGGCAGCAGTGTGGAGGGGTGGTGATGGGTACCCTATGCGTACAACACAGTGCCTGCTAAACTCCTGGGGCCAGTATCCTAGAAAGAAAGAATTAAAAAACCAAAACAAACCGTAATACTCTAGCAAAATCAGGATGCTGCACTGGTCACCCATTCCCAGAGTATTTCCAGTAGGTGCACTGTTCAGTAGATTAAAGAAAGTAAGGCTAAAAATCAACTTGAAAAGAAATAATTCCTTGGAAGGGGTAAATAAGCTAATCCATCACCTTACGCTTCCTTTTTGAGAGTGACAAAACCACCAGTGATTAATATCCCAGCACAAGGTCACATGACAGCATCTCTACAGTGGGACTTACCATATGTATAATAACATGTTGTCATTTGTCAGCCCCTGAGGTAACATGATGGCTTTTGTTACTCATGCTTTTGGCAGTGACTGTGCTTCTTCTGAATTTTTGCCATTAAAAAAGAGAGAAAAAAATCAGAATGTGACATTAAAAATATAGAGGTATGCTAGAAATGGATATTATGATGTTTTAATCGTGCTCATCATCCCAACTATTAAAAGCACTTTGGATATAGCAGCTGCATTCAGCATTTGCTCAATGGCGGCTTGCCGTTCAGAGCTTTTTAAAACCCTCCTGCAGGAGGCAACATGACTGCATTGGTGAGAACTGAGTGACCACTTTGGAGAAAACCTCTGTGAAATGTGTACCTGTGTGTTATCACTTCTCTTTTTGCAGATTGCGCCGGACCTGAACGATGCACAATGTTAATGCACAAGCTTGAAACACCACGAGCCACAATAGCTGCACTATATCAGCAATCTAACCGGTGCTAGGGCCCGTTCCCTGGTCCTGAGGCCAGCTACTGCGGTGTAGCAAAGTCCATGTAGCTGAACTTTCTAATTGCCAAAAGCTGCCAGTTGCATCTGAGCTGCCTGCTGGGAGTGGCCTGTGCCCCCCACCAAGCCCTGGGCTGTGCCCAGGATCTGTCTGTCACTCCCGGCTGAGCTGGGCCAACACCTTGCCCGGAGGCACGCTAAATATTTATCAGTGTAGGTGGTTGTGTTCCAGTGGACCTGCACCCTGAGTGATTTAATTTAGTGGGATAGATGCAGCCAACAAATCCCAATCCCTAATTTAGTTGCTGCTGTGACGCGGCAGCATTGAGTGTACGCAGGGATGGACGGCCCGGCAGGGAATGCAGCGCTGGTCCTCGGGAACGGGCTGGCACGAGGTATTGCCCTGCCAGCCCTTCCCTGTGGGAACGGCCGTGGGAGCAGATGCTAAGTTAGATGAAATGCTAGCGAGGGAGAAAGAAAAATGGGGGAGACTAGAAAGAGAGCAGGGAAGGGGTGGGCAAAGTGGGCAGTCTGGGGGAATGAGGGTGAGAGGGGAGAGCAGAGAGGGCGTCAAGACAAATCATCCCGTGATGCTGAAGAGTGGTAGGAAAGTGGAAGAACAAAGCCAAAGAGGACAAGTAACAAATACACAGCAAAAGGCCAGGAGACTTCAGGGTGTTAGTATCTGCTCCATTAATTTCAATGGCCTTCTGCAAAGGTCCTACTCACTTTGACTTTTAGTGTGATCCAGTTGGCAGTATGTTACTAGATCCATTTTAACAGGCTGCAGCTACTTTTTCATATTGTTTTCAGGCCAGGCTGCCATTGTACCAAGTCCCATGGAGAGACATGAGCTGAGGCTGAAGGAGGGAAGGGTTGTAAGGCGGCGCTGGGAAGTCAGCCCCATGTGTGGGAATATAGCTGCAGTCCTCTTGTTTAGTAAATAATTCTCCTACAAAAAGTCAGTTTAGTCTTAGGATGACTGAGTTCTCTTGTGTTGTTTCTCAGTCCATGACACAATTCCTACTGATATTGCTGGTGAAACTGTTCTTTATTTGATAGAGAATATAATGTTTAACAAACACTCTGCATTTTGTATATTCATTCCTGTTCTTCAGCTGATTTTATCCCCAACCTATGTCAAGTTAAAAGAGATAGCTGAGTCTAGGTCCACAGCTGACATTTGGATGTCCAGAGTGAATTCCCGTATGCTGTTCTTGGCTGCTGGCACAACCTATGTGGAGAGTGCTGGAAGAGGGAGCCCAGCCCATGTCCATCGCACAGAGATGGAAGGTTTGCTCTCAGCCTCACCTCGAGCAGGATTTGGTGTGGTGTAACGCTGTGGGCATGTGCCAGAAGGCTAGAAGAGAGGCATCCCGTGTGCAATTTGGCAGGGATGTGAGGGCAGTTCGTCTCAGCTCTCAGCCCTCCGATGTTTCACTTACTTAAGCTTTTTAGGGCAGGGACGGTGCTGGACAGTAAAGCTCCACTCTTGAACAGGAACTCTAGCAGACAATATAATTAATCTCTTTTTTAATTTACACTGTGTATATTTTTTGCCTACATTATGGTATTTCCTGGCACAGCCTTAAATGCGTGCAAATGCTGGTTGTGGAAGATTTACATAGTTTTTCACTTTGTCAGCTATATCAAGCCAGACACGGTTTCTGCACCCATTTGAACACCTCCGTTACCTATGTCATGTGGGATTCTTCAAGCTTTTAGCTCAAAAAGAAAGACAGAGCAAAGGTATGATATGATCAGGTCTCTGCACAAAGCCACAATAGTTGGAAATGTAAATAATCTGCTTCAAGTCTCTTCCTCTGAGCAGTAGTGTATTAATCAAGCAGGTTGTGTATGCTGGAAATGTCTTAGAGATAGTTGTATTCTGATTTGGGTCTTACTGAGCTGCCTACCTTGGGAAAGTTAAGTACCATGCAGAATTGCATGGTGCCTCCTTGAAGGGAAGCGAGTGCTGTGTGCAACCACTGCCTTTCTTGTTCCCAGGAAAGTTTAGCATTAGAGGTATCCAGTGTAGCAAGCAATGCACATCTTACCAGGCACTTTCCAGGAATGAATATTGTTCTCAGAGGATGGCTTATTAACAAGCAGAAAGCAGCCCGACGAATTTTGCATTCACATAAATCGACATAGGATTGTAACAGATGGGGTCTGTTTAGGTTTGGCTTTTTTTAACAGCACGAGGAAGGGTTCTCAACTAAAATGCATTAGATGATCCATCAGCAAGAGGGTTCAGTCGAAAGGACTGAAAGGGGGAAAAAAAAATCCCATTCATTTACAGCTACAGCCATCCAAGTTAAAGCCTCTCTCGCCTGACAGCAGCAAGTGGCAAACTTAGGGAAGCAATGGGTCATGGGAAAGGTCCCATTAGATCAGTGGGAGCACACACTAAACAAATACAGCCACATGGATGCACACATTTAAATACTGCCCAAGGGAATATGTGGACATATGTTCAGTGTGGCTGAGAGAGGCAGGCTCTAGGCCTCGAGAAAGCTATGTTTAAAAAAAAAAAGAATTCCATCAATCAGTCCCTGGGTCCTGTGAAGTATGAAGATGAAAACTGCAAAGGAAACATGTGCTCGGCTCTCTCCACCAGCTGCCCCATTAAGCAGCGCTGCTCCGCAGTACTGCCCTGGAGACCCTGCGACTTCAATTCCAGCCTCCCTTTAAGCCCGGATGAGAGAGAGAGAGAGGGAGGGAGGAAAAAAAGAAAGAATTAAAAAAATAGACTAGCATAGTTTAGCTTTTTCTGTGACCCATTTTTTTTGCCAGTGATAGTGACATTTACTTTTTATGTTGGTCTGTCCCTTTCGAGGGAGCTGACTGAGGCTTAAATGGTAATAGAAATGCTATTAGCACAGCAAAGCAGGGAAAAAAGAAAAGACAGACGCAAAGTCGAACATGATAATCTGACTGTGCCAACTCAGCTGGTGCCAGCCAGGGCTTTGTGATGCCATCTGCAGCGATGCTGTCACTGGGGCATTTCCCTGCTTAGGAAAATAAGATCAAATCAAAGTAAAAGAAACGAGTCTTCGTCCCATAGCACTGTGCCACTTGCAGATGTTAATTTAACAGTCGAGTGTGCTCCCTTGCTTCACATCGCTCAGGCACCCTGCCCCAGTGTGTGCACAAAGCCTCCTCGGGGTCTGCCCATGGGGCAGGCAGGGTGGGGTGGCACGTCCAGGGGGAGGAGGTAGGTGGTGGCTGTGCCCACGGGGCAGGTAGGGCAGGGTGGCTGTGCCCGGGGGCGGAGGGGCAGGGTGGCAGTGTCCATGGGCAGGTGGTGGCCTCAGCTGCGGGGTGTGGACCTTGCTCATTCCCATGACGAGGTGTCAGGGTGGCTTGGTTGGGAATAGCCCTAAATGACTGGACCATTCAGTTCTGTATCCTCCCTAGTGCCTTTAGAAAAGCCATAGAAAGGACCTGGGATGTATCAGCATCAGCTTGTAGCAGTAGTTTCAAGGGAGCTGCCCTGCAGCCAGGAGACCTTGTTCTTACCTAGCCTTGCTACTGGCTCAGGATTTGGTTTCTTAGCTTATGCCAGGCAGGGGAACCACCACTGCAGCAGGATTTGCAGGATGATGTCAGCATCAGGATGAAGCAGGATGCTTCAGCCACCAGGCAGCCCCCGAGAGCGTAAAAGGACACTTTGAAGGCTGTCCTCTTGCTTAAGCGAGCACCCACCCCTATGTGCCTGGGGGTATCTTCCCTAGAAAAAGGAGCACCCTGCCCTCTCTTTCCAGATCAGCCTTCCTAGTGGCTGTGCACTGTTTCCTTCAAGAGTAATTCTCCACATCAGGGCAAGGTCTGGGTGCAGGCAAAGCTGGCTCTTGGGGCAGTGCAGTGTTAGGAGCAGCAAAGTGACCATGGACCTGCTGCCTAATTTGTCCCTGCCAGAGCCCCGGGAACACTGCTGGCCCTGCGAGCACTGGGAAGAAGCAGGATAGCTGCTGGGGCAGCATTGCAGGGAGATTTCCTTTTTATGGCATGTAGGAAGAGAAAAATCTAACCTTATGTGGATAGCCTGCAACCCTTCAGCCCCCTCAGAAAGTTATAGGGAGCTATGTTGTAGGGGTTTTCCAACAGGCTCAGCCCACGGCGTGCAATGCTGCTATGGGTGCTCACAAAATTGCACTTAGCCTCCACAGGACTTTCTCTCACTGAGAGAACGTGCTTTGTTCTGTGGGATCATCAGGTACAAAGGCCAGATTTCTAGCTTTACTAGGGAGGAGCTTGTAAGGGACATGGAAGGAGGTAGGAAGGGATTTCCAATGACAGGAAAAAAACTAGACCGTGGCGAGCGATGCAGAGTCTCCCCCTCCATGTGCTTGGTGCTCCCTGCCAAAGAGACCTCCATGAGCTTCCTCCTGGGAATGGCAGCTGGGAGCTGGTTAGAGGGTAAGGAAGAGAGGTGTGTAGTAAGCAAGGTTTGGGCAGGTTAAAATTTGTCACTCCGCTTTATATTGATATCCCAAAAGATTTCCTCCCCTCCTTCCCCCAGCCTGATCCCAGCTACTCAGAGGCAGGGAACCTCCAGAAGTGTGGCCATCCCAGGGGCCTCGTGCTAGAGGGACACAGAGGGAGACAGCCCCAGTCCCTGCCACAGCGTTGGGTACCCATCTGCTCACTTCAGGAGGAGCTAAACCCCCAGCCTAAGATTTCCCACTACTTGACGTTTTTGAAAGACAAGACCTTGTATATTGAGAAGAAGGAATACGCAGGCATCCACTAGACTGCAAGCTGGAATATGCAGCTCACCTCCACTACAGACTCATCAAAAATTTAAAATAAATAAATTGATTAAAATATATCTATCTATCTCAATGTATGCTTAGAAAACTGCTCACAGGTAATTATCACTCCCATTACACACACAAGAGCACTCCCCCCCTCCCTCTCTCCCCATGCTCAGCCCTTCACGCACAACAAAGAGGGAGGCAGAAGCCTGCATTTTATGTCCCTTTTGACCTACAACATGGATCTGTTCCAATCTAGCAGGTAATTAAGTGATGAGGCATCTTTTTAATCCACATTTTATGTTCACAATCAGGTCTTTGGGGTATTGATATAATTAAATCATGTGATCCCCTATAATGAAATCCTTAATTAGGGAAAATATAATTAAACTGGGGTTCTTAAAAACTGAATGTCACAGCGCTTAAGTGTGTTTTTCTTTTAAACATGCACAGCATTTTCTTTTAAACGTGCACAGCAATCAGGCTAAATCTCCTGCTGATGCTTTGCTCAATTTTCTGTTTAAAACAGCACTATCTATATTTATAAGTTTAAATGGAACAAAAGGATTTGAAACTAATTTTTAAATATAGCTTTTAAAATTAGCTCTTAATGGAAGATTACCAGATTCCAGATATTTTACTTTGCAGAACAGGAAAAAAACTACCCAAGCTGAGACCTGTGTTTGGCAAATCTCATGCTCATAATGTTTAAGCTTTCAATCATGAAATACTGAAAACGAGACATATCTTCGGCTTCTTTGTTTGCTTTTTAGCATTAAACCATTTCTTTATAAAAGTTGCCATGCAGGGAGCTGCTGGAGACCCTGAGGAGCTATGCCTTCCCCAGTCCCTGACCTCATGCTGTAACATTATTCAGCAAGCTTTTTAGGTGGAGGCAAAGGTGGGGTGGCAGCAGGGGGTACTTGGCTCACCTTTGGCTCTTGTCTATCTACCCCTGTAAGCTGCTACTGCTTAGAGTTTCAGTTTTTTGGGGGAGGGATGGCCTTTTTGCCCTGTGTTGGTACAGCCCATGGCACAGCACTGCCCTGCTTCGCATTTAGGCTTTGTGGTTGCTCAGGTTGTGGGACCAGTGACATCCAGACAGTATTGAGGGGCATCGGTCCCTCTGCAAGCCAGACTTTTTGGTGGATGCACACCAGATTTGTACTAGCAGGTGGGCGCTGCGGAGACCTGGGGATGAGGTTTCCAGGGTAAGCTTGCAAGTACCCCGACATGAGAGTAGAGACATCCGTTCATGCTACCTGCCACATTCACCTATCGTGCTTTCCTGAGAGGACAGTGGGAAGACATCCTGTTTTTCCCATTTATGCTAATACGTGGCAGATCGGTGACAAAAAAGGTTTGAGTGTTCCGGACTTGCTAGAAGAATGAAGACCCTAAGTTGACAAGTGTCAGCATCTTCTAGCTGCTCAGGGCTGCAGGATTTGCTCTGGGGCCGCTGATGCCAGCGAGGGGTTCAGGACCACCTAAGCAACGGGCAAACAAAAAGCCTGACTGTGCTCTTTGCATCCTACCCTGGATGCCATCAGGCCTTCGCTGCCAGTCCCTCCTGCAGGGGCTCTGGGCTGGTGGTAACACTGTGGCTCCCGTTGAGTCGAGCAATATGTCTTATGCTGGTTTAGGCAGGAATGAAGAAGGAATGGAGGAATGGAGAAGGCAGCGTGTCTGAAACTGGTGGAAAACAGTGTTTGAAATAAGAAATATAATTTTATGTATGGTTGTGTAGAAAGCAAAGAAAGTTTTCTTTGTTTCTATTGCAGCAAAACCAGCAGTAGCACCTTTGGTAATGAACAATATAAAAAAATCTATTCTGTTTTAGTTTGAAAGCCAGTGAAATGCACTCTCTTCTAAAATTATTTGTTTATAACTGCAAATGCTTTGCCACTTTAAGGCAGTGTTTGCCTGGTTGTTTGGGGGCAAGTCAATCTGTTGAGAGGATAAACACCACATCTTAGACTTTCCATTGACATTCCCCAAGGAACTGAGTTTGTTAGAAGCTCTTCATCACTGATGGGTTTTCAGGGCCCACATTAATCCTGACTCCTGAAGAGAAGCATATAAAATATTTGCATTATTTCTGGAAATAAATAGCTCCTAAAGAGAGCACAAGTTTCTGACCAGTCTCCTGAAGGAAGCAGGTGAATCCCAAACTGGTGGTTGATGTTGACAGTCCAAGCAACATTTGTATTTTAGGATTCATTTTGCAGGAAAACATTAACAGTTCTGAAAAATAACAAAATTCACAAGACACATGATTTTACCTGCAATCACTTTCTGACTGAAACTGGCAGTGAGATTGGCATTTCATCCATGGCTCATCCATGTCGCCCTCCTCCCACAGATGGGACACCTGGTTTTCCACTGACCTTGTCCAAAACTCCTGAACTCCCCACTACCTGCTGTGTGGCTGGTCACTGTTAGTGTTTCTTAAAGTGCATTTGCTAATGGGTGGTGTTGAAGCATACTCCTAACACCTAATAACCTTTGCAAGGTAGCTGTAATGAGTCAGGTTTCCCAGCCATCTCTCTGAGCTTCAGCTTCTCCTTAACAAAGCAAATACATAACAGTACCAATCTAAGGCGCTTTCACATTCGTGTTTCAGTTCAGATCTGTAGTGCAATTCTAAAGTGAATTTTGTGGTAGCCCCTACTTATTGTCCTTCAGTTTGCACCAGAGAGCAGTCCCAGAGATCCCAAATTGGATTTCTTCTGTGCAAAACTAAGCCAGAAGACATGTTCCAAGAGAACAACCTAATTTGCTCTGGCCATTAGTGGACATTCAGTCCATGGGATTGGATGAGGGCTAGATTCAAGAGAAACTCTGTAACATGTATACAGTAGAGGTCAGGTCCTCATCACCATCTACCCTTGTCTGTCGATGCACTTGAAGAGGTGCCTCCGGGATTCCTGAGCGCGCTGAAACTGCAGCCAGTGCTTCCTCCCCAGCCCTGAAACACCGTGCCATTGCTGCAGCAGGACTGCCTGGGCAGAACGGGGCTGCCGCTGAAACTCCCGCAGCAATCACAGACGTGGCACAAGGATGCCCAGGAATGGGGAGCGAGCCACACCTATGGGAGTTTGGCAGTGTGTACCTAGAAAGCTTGAGCAAGGAGGCAGGAGTGCAAGCCCAGCATCATGGCGTAATCTCCTGCCTGGCAGCTGCAGTACTTGCAGCAAAACCACTGGCAGCTGCGGTTTAGTCTCTGGACCACAGGAAAATAAAAAATCTGTTGTGGTTATATCCGCCTTTTACCACATTGCACTGTGTCTGTGGTGCAGTATGAGAGTGAAAAGCGGCTTCTCTGCACTCAGAGATGCGGCTACCAGCATGGAAACAGGCCGGTGATGCCAGCCTTACCTTAGCACTGGCCTTGAACGGAGGCAAGCAGCACACAGCAACACGACGAGGAGAAAGCCAGGCGTTACAGGGCCAGCCCAGCCGAGTGCCTGCTGTGCACACAGCCTTCAGGCTCCAGGACATGGGCTCAGGTCAGGGAGGAGCAGGGGGGCTGGCACCCTGCTCCAGTGCTACAGGGCAGCCGAGGCTTTCCGCATCTTACGGCTTCTGTGGTACTGAATGTCAGGAAGAGCTGGAAACCATGGCCACAGGCCAGGCATGCAGCCCACGCAGCCCTTCCCGTGTGGCAGCCCTGATCTCCCAGTAACACCAGAGCCCCAGTGGGTCATTGCTACTGGTGTCATTGTAAATCAGGATGCAAAACGCGGAGAGTAAGAGGAGGTGAGAGCCAGCCTGCTTCGGCTCATACGATCAAAAAGTGGGTCCCTCCCATAATGGTCTTGTCATGTTGTCTGTTGGAAACAGGAAAGAAAAGAATTCAAGTGCACAGACTAGGTAAACAGTAGTATTGCTGAAAATATGTGGTAGTTACAGTGCACCTCAAACTGAGCAAGCAGTGCAATGTCGCTTTTCAGAATTTTTTCTCAGAAAGTGAAAACCCACATCCTCGACTGGTCAACACACTCGTCCTATGACAGCCATTGAAAATACTTATTTCAAATGCTTCTGAGGTCTCAGCTTGGGTAGTGAGCCTGGCTTTGGGCTCTGAAGGCAGATACTAGAAGGCATGCCAAAAATACGAAGCTGAGAAACCACAGAAGGCTGCAGGGAGAGGCTGGCAGAAATGGGTCTGCCTTGCCAGGGAGGAGGGAGAGTAAAACAGGCTGCAAGGAGAACATCCCAGTATATAAAGGGATGTTGTTTTAATGAGTATGATCAGCTATTCCTCATCTCCTCTGTCAGTGTGACAAGATTAACTGCGTTATGAAGTAACAAAGGAGATGATAAAAGTAATGCAGAGGGAACACATAATAATTAAAAAGGTATAATAGACTCTTTGGTTTGGTACAGTCATTGGTTACATCATTGAAGCAGGGTAGCTTGTGAGACTGAAATCCTTCTCACCAGTGTTTAAGCACAGGATCAGGCAAACTCACAGTCTCGGGGGAGCAGAAGCAGTCCCCTGCCAGGAGCTGTGGTACTGGGGGTCCCAGGGGTCCTTCCAGCTGCCCATTCCTGTGGGTCTCTGTAAGAGAGACCTGGAAAGAAATACGAAGTCTCTTTGGGTTTTTAGCATAAGATTCTTATTTTCCTGCTGATTAAGAAAGCAGCAGTCAAGAATGGTGGCAGTTATTAACAAATTTAATGAAAACTAATAGCCAAAGTTCACATATTTGGGTTATTGTTATTTTTCATCGGTACGGTATCTTAGTAAACAACAAAATTTACAATTTTTTGTTGTCATGGAAAATGGCATTGAGACAGCCATCTTTGATAGATTATATATACCATCATGTACTAAATTAAACTACTTTCATGCGTACACTGTTATTTGTCTATCTTACTGGAATAGTTTGTGTTTAGCAAGAGGCAATTTGAAGGCTGTTTATCTTTGCAGCCTGAAAAGAAACAAAAAGGAAGCCTTCCCATGGCTTTATATCAGCTTAGACAATCAAGTATAAAAGATAGTAAGTTAACTCAATGATTCAGCATGTTTCTCTGCTCCAAAAAGAGCATTTTTAGCTGATGTGACCAAAAAGAAGTTGTTCCTATGCTTCTCTCTGCATTCTACTTTCCTCAGAAAACAAGTTTGCCTCAACATTAGGGAAACGTATTTTCACACAGCAACACTGTTGACTGCGGTTTTGCTAAGGTGCTCCACCTGCAGATGAACATAGTGGCTGCTATTATTTTTTTTTTTAAATAACATCTCTATTAACAAATTATTTTTTTGCTGTTGACTGCTTTATGATTTCTCTCATTTCTGAGGAGAATTTTAAGCTTCATCACTTTTCAGATGTTTTATATGATTCTCCCAAAGTAAGAAAATCAACTTTATTGTCCTCATTGTTGTGTACATGTTGTGCTGATTTCAGCTTAATGAAACGCCATGTCAGAGCAATGCTTGGACCGCATGCAAGTGTTTTACAGCAACAGCATCCTCCACACAAAGATCAAAATAGAGCCTCTTGTTTGCACATTTGAAGATCGTAGAGAAATAAGCAATTTTTTTTTTCCCAGTCAGAATTGTCTGTCTTTAGTACCATGAGATGAAAAATGCATGAAACACACAACAAGCTCAAATGAACGCGACTCCTAACGTTAGCTTTTATGACACTGAATTGCTGCCGATGCACACGGTTTTCCCAGAGAGCATATATCCCCGCAGATTGCTCTTTAATAGCAGGCCCCGAACTGATGCTTCCATTGAATCAACACTTCTGATATTTGAGCGCAGTTTCTATGCTTAACAAATTTTGTGCAAAAACATTAACTGCTAAAGCGGTCCCGATGCCAAGCTTCCCCTTGCACCCTTGAGCTTCTTCCGCACCTAAAGAATAATGGAAACTTTGCAAACTGTCAGCTATTTGTTTGATAACTGTCATATGCTTCAGGACGATGTATTGTCAATAGTTGTCACCTCAGGAGAAATGTTTAACAAGAACGTGTGTTTGTTTAGTAAAACTAACAAAGGCTTGAAAATTGAGGCCTCTCATAATACACAGCACGCACGGAGTCCCATAGGACCTCACCCACCAGATTTGCTTCTCTCTATATATGTCCCCAGCACAGCACTCTCAATTTTTATGAAGTTTTTTCTCAGGCCTTAATTTGATGCAACTAGCAGATTTTTTTTTAACTATCCAGAAATCACTTGCTTTACCATTTGCTTCACTGCTACAGTGTTTGTGGCTTGAAATCATAATATCCACACTGTTCCTTTTCTTCAAACATTTGCTTCCAGCTCTTTACACTCTGTGTGATGCTCTTTAGTGGCTTCTCCATACGTTCCATTCTCACAAACCAGCTTCACATTTAATTAAATGTACATCTTTTTTGCATCTCAACATCAGACTTTTATTGACAAGTTTGTTTTGGCAGGGAGGGAGCATGGTGGAGGAAAACTAATTACAAATTGCTTCTTAAGCCAAAAAAAAAAAGCCACCACAGTCCACCAGTGAGCCTTCTAGTGAGGAAGAATGGATGGGAAGGGGATTGCTTCAATGCAAAGCACAGAAAAGCTTTATACTGGGTAGTGTTTATACTTGTCTCTCTCCTGGAGCACCCATAGTAGCAGACTGTGTTACAGTACACTCATCATCTTTTCTTGCCAATAGCCTTCTCCTCTAAGCAGTGAGGAAACTTCAAGGAGTACATAACTAAACAGAAGATATTATAGGGGCTTACCTTCTCTGGCTATGGAGAAGAGAGAACACATTATTTGAAAGCTTCAGGGAATATGCCCCTTTCTGTTCTCTCTTCTCCCATTTTCTAAGCACACCCTCTTTTCCACTGTGTTTCTTTTATCTTACACACTTTTCTGTTCTAGGGAAGAAACACCAGTTAATTTGGTGGGCTCAGAGCTATCCCTGTCAAGAAAGCTGCACTGCACATCCCCAGAGCATCTTCCAACACCCAAACAGCTCTAACTTTCAGCCTCACATTTTTTTCAAGAACCCTGCAAATAACTCACTTGTATTCCTTGGCAAGCTTGCAAGCTCTGGTCCCACACCCTCTGCCCTCCCATCTTATTGCCCAAAACCTTCCTTACCCAATATGCTCCTCCAGCACACAAACCTCTTTCCTTATTACTAGAGCCAACAACCTTGTGTTCTGCTGATTACACAAAGATAATGTCACAGATAAAAACAAATAAATCTTTCTTTCAGCTGCAGCATTACCCTCCCCAGCACAGAACCCTCTTTACTCCCCAGGACCAGGGAGCCCTCCTGTCCCCTATGTATCTGCACCTGTCCAATTAGCACCTCATTAAGAAACACACCTGCAGTGGCTTTACTTCCACCCACTGCACTGTAACCATTAACTCTCTATGGTACGTTACATGAATAGCATCCTCCGCTTCAAAGCCACTGAGACTTTTTCTTGCTGTTTTTTTAGCTGTTAATTGAGAATTAACCTAGTCTGAGACTCCCACTGTAATAAATATGTTGTAACTCGAATTCACACCTGAGTAACACTGGAAATTCATGCTGGTGTCTGTGAGGTGTCAGTCTGGCACTATGGGCTGTTTTGTGAGTTGTGTATATCTAGGACACAACCTGTCCTAGTGCCATGCTGCTGGAAAGGGGGGAGTTATGTCATGTGGAGGACAAAGACACAGGCACCTATAGGTAAAGCAACATGAAATTTCTTTTCCTTTGAATTATTTTCTATGAGACAGCACTATTTTAAATTCACGGGCAATTGGAAAGGACAACAGTCCTGTATGATTAATCTCACAGGCAAAAAATAATGAAGATATTTTCTCTGTACTGCTAAGAACATGTAAGTAGAGTTGTCTCTGATCTTTATTTTGTTTTATGTTTTTGCTGGTATAGTCTCTGAGAGGCAACAGCCAAGGGAATTTGTAACAGTAAAACCCGTGCCAGATCACATCACAGCTGACATCGTACCTCCAGCAGCAGCCTCCTGCTAGATGCTCCAGGCAAAGACAACAACAGAAAGCTCCAACCCAAACCTTGCTCCCGGTGGGCAGTCCCTCGCCCTTTAGCTGCAAAAATACCAGGATCACAAAGAAGTCAAGGGCACCACTACATAAAACTGTATGAGGACTCAGCTGATTGAAATTCTTAAAAAACTCCTGGTGTCTTTCATGAAGCAGGCTTAGGCTAAGCTCCCAGCGAACTGAAGCAGGCTTCTCCTGCCTCTCAAGGCATTCATGGAGCACATATCACTCTTTCTAAGCTACCTGTGGGAGAAATTTCTTCTTAAACCTTCTAGCGATTGATCTGTGCCCTAAAGCAAGTTCAGCTTATTGTGCAGATGAACACAGGATCTCCTGCTCTTCTTTTATTAGGATCTGTTCCCCAAAAATTAACTATTTGATTATTTTGCCCCCAATGTAGAGAATTTCACAAGCTGACCATCACTGTATGAATGAGCCTCTTCTTATTTTGGGCCTAAATTTTCTCCCCATTTATTTAACATGATGTTATAATTGCCCAAAAAATGTCTCCAAAAGGAATGAACTAGCCCTCCCTCCATACTTCTTAACTATCCCACAAATATTTTTTGATAAATGAAACTGAAATAAGCTCAAGATTTTAATGGGTTTGTCTTCGGTTACAATTGTTTTCTGATCAAACGTATTCATAGGTTATAAAGCCAGAACCACTGTGATCATCCTGCCTCATCTTCCCTGTAACACAGCATGTAAAAGTTCTCTTAATCAAGTAAAGCATCTCTTTTTTGGGGAGGTAGGGAAAGAGATGAGGAAATTCTGATGTGATTTAAAAGTTTCCAGTGATAGAGAATCCATCACAGCCCTCAGTAAGTAATTTCAGTGGTTCATTATCCTCTGTTACAAATCTAGCCTTTAGCTTGCATCTGCCTAATTTCAATTTCTTGCTCTAGATTTTGTTACACTGGAGATAGACGTGTTTCCCCATTTTTTACTCAAGCTTGTAGCTCTGCCCATCTGCCTTCCCTGAAGCCTGCTCTTCCTTACCTCCCTTGCAAACTTTGCTCTCTGCCCATCTTTGCACATAACATGGCTTTTATTTTTCTTCCAGATCACTGATAAAAGTCTTAAAGAACTTGGTTCAAGAACACATCCTTCTGAGGGCCACTAGAAACATATTTTTTGCTTTCTATTAACTTTGGAGATGTCTCAGCTGCTTCCTTTCTAATCCATTTAGTGCATTTTACATCTTTCTAGCCTCTTCATTAACAAATCTTGCAAAACCAAGGCTTCCTTACACAGCCCAAGTGCCTTAGTCACTTGGATAAAATCTGTTTTCCTTACTTCCTAATTTTCTGGCACAAACTATACAACTCACTTCTAATTCCCCATTAAGTAAATATCACATTAGCTACTGACTCAATATTATTTGTTTGTTGTCACAAGAAAACAACCTGAAAAAATTTAAAGGTCAAATGTAGGTAGGAGGCTGTGTGGAAGAAGAACATCTGTTCTCACCAAAAGCATCAGTTTATTGCATAGCATTGAGTGCTGGTACCAGGATGATACAGCAGCGCTTCAGAGTGTAACCACCCAACACTCCAACATTTTAACATCAGCACCGGCCTTTTAAACAGCTGTGAGCAAAATGAAAGTGCTCGTGCTTCTCTTTGCCTGTGTGAATAACCTTTCCCAGCAATGCACCTAACATGGAAAGTAAGGGTTGCTTCTCTGGGAAATCAGAGGAAAAATATGCCCTGTCCAAAAAACACCCAGCACAGCCTTTTTCTCTTCTTTTTTTTTTTTTTTTTTCTTTTAAGGGGATGGGGGAGGTGGGAGGAGGCTCAGGCAGAGACAAAAGACAAGATTTGTCTTCAAATAGCAGCACTTAAATGCTAAGCCCCGACCATGGCAGGTGTTTCAATCCCTGATGAGCAGGTGCAGCAAACTGGCTATTGGGCCTTGCAATGCCCTCCAGCCAGATTAGACCATTCATTCAGGGAAAGAAAAGGAATGTGCAAAGCCATCGGGGATCTGGCCAAACGCTGGGTGACTCTCAAGACGGCCACCGCTCCTAAAGTGCCCAAGGCCAAAATAATGGGAGCCTCCACTCTTGGTGCCTGCCTTGCATCTGTCGCCCTGTCTCCCTGAGAAAGGGACGGGGTGAGCTCAGCAGATCCGCTGTCAGCCACTCTGAGCCTGCATCACACGTGGCCTCATCCTGCACACTGTCCCTCGCCAGCGCCACCATCTCCTCCTGCCCTGGGAAGGCAAGCCTGGGCAGGAGGGCAGTGAAGGGGGCATCACTGGGATGCCCCCCCTTCCCCCTTTGGGTATGAGGGACAGGAGCTGGGGGGCCCGGAGAGCACCCCGCATCCCCTGTCCTGTGGACGGGGTGTGTGGGCAGGGAGAGGAGCTACACCGCTGGCACAGGGGGCAGGGGGGAGTGCAGGACTGCACCCAC
The DNA here is from genome assembly GCF_018139145.2 of Gymnogyps californianus. Taxonomy (NCBI): domain Eukaryota; kingdom Metazoa; phylum Chordata; class Aves; order Accipitriformes; family Cathartidae; genus Gymnogyps; species Gymnogyps californianus. Next base: position 47,543,134 of record NC_059473.1, read on the forward strand.
AGCACAGGCTCAGCCACCGCAACCTGCACACCTGGGTTCACCCGAAATTTTGCCGAGAGTTTCCCTTGGTTTGCTTCAAGCCTATGGTTTGTACTGGAAAAGCGTCCTGCCGGTGAGCGGGGCCCCGAAGGTGCCCCTCTGATGCATGAGCAGCCCAGCCGGGGTGAGCATGGGGAGAGGGGCTTCCCAGCATCCCCCCCTCATCAGGCAGCTGGGACTTGCGCCCCGCGTGGTTGTGCCTGTGTGGGACGGCGGTGATGGGGGAGACACGTGTTTCTCCTAAAACAGTCTGCAAAATGCAAGGCAGCTGAGTGCCGCCTGCGTGGGGCAGCCGTGCTGCTGGCACCCAGCTGTACACCATGCAACCCCATGGCTGCCAGCAACGGGCAGCATGCCACACGCATTCCTGGGGGGGCACGGTGCCCCTGCACAGGCTGGGGGGCTGCTGGGTGAGCATCACTCCATGCGGGGCATGTTGCTCTTGGCCATGTCCACGTGTGGCACCTGTCACCCCTTCACCTACTCCTCGGCCGCTGGCCCCCACACAGCCTCCCATTTTCCCATACCCTACCAAAATGAGGCGACAGCAGACGTGCGTGAGGAAGACCCCACAATCCTGCTGCTTGTCATTTGTGGACGGGATAAGTGGTTGCCCAAAAGCCAGTAAAGAAATCAAATCCGCTGGCAAAGGGTAGGAACCTTCCACCTCCTGCTTATTAGCTCCACGGCTGCCATTAGAACAGACACCTCATTAACAGCTTGTAATGAACATCAATGAAGTGTGTGCTGGTAAATAATAAATATATGTGGTTATCCGATATGGCAATTACAAGGATAGCTGATGTTGTTGGATGACTCAGTTCTGGAATATTATGGTTAGGCAGGATAGCACTAGCTAGTCACAGCTCAGTAACGAGGAGCCAGCAGTTTCGCCAGGCCTTCCTTGCCTGCGTGCTGCGTGCTTTCCTTCCATCCTCACAGGTGACATGAGCTGGGCTCAGTCGGTGTGATAAACAGCATGTTCTCTGCTGCATATTTTCACAGAAAGTATCTTACTGCCTGTAATGCCAACTGTGCCAACATATATCTGTACCTATAAATCATTTCTGCAAAAGTCAAGCTATATGGCCAGTATCTGGGAAAGCTCTTGGCAGCACGCTGAACTTAAAGCATCGGTTGCCTCATTGGAACTGGTATAGAAGTAGACATAGCGTAAGTGCTCGCAGGATGGGGGCTGAGAGTCCAGAAACGCTTTGCAAAGTGCAAATTAAGGTCCTGAGCCCATAGGTATATAAGAACAGTGCTGCTTGTTGTTCAGAAAAGCAAACCCAGGAAGTCAAAACCCAAAAGACATCATTGTAGGGGTGCGGGGTGTCTCAGCAGGGCTGAGTGTGGCAATGGGTGACAGGCAGCAGCATGGTGGCTCCCTGTGCATGGAAGCCAGCCAGCTGAGGTTGTCTACTCCCTGCTTGCCGCTTGTCCTTATGGTGTACCTCCTGGAGGATTTCAAAAATTCAACTCAAACTCCTACAGGGGAAAGAGCAAAGAGTTGTTCTGACTGTGACTACACAGGGAACTGAAACCCAAAAGCCAAGTGTTATTCTGGTAGAGGCACGTTTGTAAAGCAGTCACCAGCTGGGTGGCTGGCTGCCCTGATGTCACACGTTTCAGGTCCATTAGCTTTACCGGGGACCAGAGCATCCTGCCAGGCCTGTGCAGCTGTAGAGGTGCTGAGCACACCCAGGGCAGGGCAGGCTCAGAGGCGGCTCTGGACAGACGCTTTTCTCCAGGTTTTGGGTAACAGCAGAGGGAGCCTGGGAGGACTATTACAAACCCCCGTCCGGACCCATCAGGATAGGCTTCCTACAGGCACCTCCATGAAGGAGCACCTTGCTCAGACCCCACTGCCTCCAGGGATCCGTGTGCTGCAAAGGCTACCTGTGGACAAGGCTCTGCTTGGCATGGAAGAGACACTCCATATGCAGCCTTCAATTCACCAAGCTTTTGCCGCCGCCTGATTAAATTATGCCCGTTCTGCGACCCACGAGCTTACTGGCCTAGAAAAGAGGGCTGAATTTGTCCCAACTGGCCAAAATACTATGAAAAAGGCTATTTCCACAATCTGCCCAACAAGTCAGTGCTAGAAAGCCCTTAAAGGAGCCTGAACAACTGCAGTTTTGTGAAGCTGGCTCATCAAAGGGAAAGGCTTTAAAAAATGAATCACAGGCAAAGTAATCTGCCTTATTCCCTCACATGCAGGGGCAGGAGAAAAAGAAAACTGGTTATCCTCGCAGCTGCCCTACCAATCTGGCTGCCGAGGCTGGACAGCTGCCCCTGGGAGGGTGGGAGGGCACGGGACAGGGACAGTTCAGATCGGCACGCATGGGACAGCAGTGATTTTGCTCTGCAATCATAATAAGCATTCGGGGAGAGGGGAGCGGGAAGATCAACAAGCTTTCATAGGGCAAACATACATCCCAGTCTGGCAGCAATGCATCACAGCCATCCTCTCTCAGGCTCTTTGGGTGGGCATGTTTACGGCACAGAGCACAGAGCACTAGCAGGGGCATGAGGAAAACATCACAGCTGCAGCAAAGAAAAGTTTGGTTAGACCTCCTGAGTTCATCAGAGCGTTCCTGATTTTGCGAGTCAGATGACACCTCCTATCTACAGCTTGCAACCCCTCGTACACACAGGGTTTGGCAGAGTGTGGTCCTCCCCGAGTCCGGCGCACACCAGCATCACTGAGCATGCAGCCCCAATCTGCTGGCTCTTCATCTGCCTTGGTACATGGTCTAATGTACATCTCAAAACGCTTTTCAAACGAGCTGCCTTGTGTACCCTGAATTGCTGGTGCGGTAATGAATGAAAGGTGCAAAGTGGCATGTTTCCCTTTGACTTCTCATGTTCTGTAGATATCTCATGGTTTACATTTTGGAGGCATCTTTTACATGTTTCTCACCCCTTTCATCTACACAGCCTTTCATCTCTGAGAAATCATTGTTCAAAACTTCGAGAGTTTGGGTAGCTCTCCTCATCCAGCCAAGCTGTGCTGGGAGCAGGACGGGTCTGGGGAGGGAAGGGAAGAGGGCAAACTCCCGTTGGGTCAAATCACTCCATCCCACCCAGGACCACGGGGCGGATGAGCACTGTCCTGCATGTCTACAACATGCTGGCAGGCTGCAGGTCCAAGCGCACGATGCTACGGGTCACTTTGCACAATCAAAAGGTGGCTGCCGAGGGTGAGCTCAGATTCCTACTGGGACAGCTTGCACACTTCCAGGCTGCTTCCTTGTAAGCGGTTTTTTAACTCCAAAGCAGTGTATCTAGAAAGTGAGACCGGAGAAACCTAGGACTTGAAAAACCCTGACACACTATCATTTTCACTGCCGGTGCTGCAAACACCTCCTTTGATATGTTCCAGACGGATGCATTATTCGTGCTGTAATTTGGCATGGATTTTGCTCCCCTATTTATGTAGCGTGCCAGGTGCCTTGCTGTTCATGAACCCAACCCCGCTGCTACTAAGGAGCCAGGAAAGCAAACAAGCAGTGGTGACATGCCAGTGGTACAAAACGCTCTCATCTCCGAAGGCCAGCAGAGAGGGCAGGGGCGTACGGAATGAGCTAATACCCGAACGGCAGCCAAGAGGTTGAATGCGCCTTCTCATTTCCTCTGCTTCAGGAGGTTAAAGGTGGGCCTTTCATGTTCCTTAAGTGTAGCTTTGGTTTTGATGACTCAAACTAATCATACATGGTTGGACACCCATATTTATAGTAGAATGTGCTGCCTGGTAGCTCTCTCACCACCACGGAGCTCTCTACCCTTTTAAGGAGGAGCCAGGAGTTATCAGCTGGTTGATATTAATTTTGAATTGTATATGCATTTCAAAAGCTTCATCCTTTTCTCTCCATGGCTGCTTGCTGCAGAGAGCCCGTGTCCGTTTGTTTCCTTATCTTGCGTGCCCCCCTCACTCGCATGCTGTCCCCAGCTTTTTTGGCAGCAAACTCTGCAGACGCAGGACTTGTCCAAGTCCTCCTCCCAGCTCTCCCAGTAACCTTTGCAGGAAGAAGTGTCCCATTAAATGTGAGGTGTTAACTGCTCTCCTGCCTACATATTCCAAGATGTTTCCTGCTCATATTTCAGGAGCGGTCTGCAATGTTGCAACCCCCACTGGGGCCGTTCTGTCAGTCCAAGCATTTAATTAGCTAATTACAACCTGCTGACATGAATACACAGAATATGGTGTTCGAAGAGCAATTTTTTTTTCAATTCATTTATTATTAACCCCCAGTAAACATCTGATATGCTCTTCCCCGAGGGGACAGAGTGGTAATTGGTCCCTTGAACACTGAGTTCCCTTTCTAATCTGCCTGAGCTGGAGCCGAGTGTCACCATCTGTCAGTGTTTGCATATACAGCCCACTGCGCGTTTCACGTGGTGAAAGGGGAGAAAGAGAAAAAGGAAGCAGGAAAATCTCAGGGAAGGATTTTGAATGTAGTCAGGTCCCAGCTCCTCTGCCTGTCACTCACCACTCGCACATCTGCACCAGGCCCGGCGGGCGGTACGGAGGGCCCAGCTGAAACGCCCTGCCCAGGGTGCTGCGCTAATTGGGCTGGCTCCTGTTAGCCTTGCTTTCTTCTGTGCTTCATCAGGCATCTGTATAATGTCTGAGGCAGTGGTGGAAATGACTCTCCCCTCCAGTGCTCTGACCAAAGTGCTACAAAGCAGCAATAGCTGGGTTGTTTTTGGAGGGAGCAAAGATGCCTTACAAATGTAAAATCTTATGGGCATCTGATCCTGGGTGAAGCACCATAGCTGGAGACTCTCTGGTGAGCACACGATCTACCAAACGAGGCTTGGCTGGTCCACTCGGTGCTTCTGGAAGGAAAGAAACCGATGTTTGCACTAAAACAGCTCCTACAGGCCCCCTCGGTGCTGTTATGTTTGGAGCTGTGGCAGTGTGAGTCTCGCATGGAGAGAGACAATCCCTGCCCCAAAGAGCCGGGAAGGGCACGGGCGGCCGCAGGTGGGCAGGAAGGGGGAGCAGGGAGCAGGGGGGGTCCCAGCAGGGCAGGGTGGCTGCTGCAGCGCGCCCCGCACACACAGCCCAGCTTTCCCCTCCGGCTCGGCTGCCTTGCTCCCACCACATGAGGCTGCCTCCCCAGCGGTGTTAGAAAGCCTTAAACCAAACTCCTAAGTATTGGCACAAAAAAAGCAGAAAAACTGCCAGAAGACTTGTTTATGGTATTTTAAAGCACCTGGACTTCAACTGTATCCCTGCTGCTCTGGTACCTGCTTTCTATGAACGCAACACTGATTGCCAAAACACAGTAAATGCTGGGAAATATCTAGAAAAAGCAAAATTTTAGACTTTGATTGTGCCAGTAGAGACATTTCTGCTTAATGTGATGAGGACTCCTTCCAATGGGTACTTTGTCTGCAGCGTTTTCACAATGGTACATGTCAGGGTCCCACAGTCAGACAGCAAAGGCAAGGTGGAGACATGGAAAGAGGCAGGTGAATCTGGGAAACCACAGGAGTAAGGGACCTTTGGTTAAGTAACAAAACCTAGCTTACAGTCTCATCAAATGTTTTCAAGATTTCAACAACAAAAATACACATCTGTCTTTGGGCTTATAAAAATGTGATTTGCCCACATCTGCCTTGGAGGAAAAAGCAGCAGAATCCAGAGGAAACAAAAATAAATAAAAAATAAATAAATGAAAAAAATAAATAAAAATTTGTGTCAAAGGGGGAATGGGGGAAGACCGAATACCTTGAGCTGGCTGGTTGAAAGGCAGATGTCTGACTGTAAACAGCTTGTCTTGGTGCCATCCTGCGCAAATGGGGGAAGTTGGTGGTTATCCAGAACTTGTCCTGTACAGGGCGAATCAAGCATGGGCAGGTGCAGGTATCATCACTGAGCCTGACTAAGACCCGCGTGTTCAACCCTGGGAGCAGAAAAAAAATTATAGTGCAGTGGCTGGGTGGTTTAGACAGAGACTAACTTCTGGCTAGACTTCTTTGGCTCCAAATATTGACTATATCAGTGCTCTGACTCTGACCCCAGCATGGCTTTTTTGTGGTGGTCTATGAGCACGTAGCACAGAATCTATCGCAAAGCCAGGTAACAGCATTTTCTGCTGCAATGTATTAATTTCTAATTATTTCTAATGTAAAGCATATGAAAAAGTTTCTGGCTTAGGAGACCTTGTTCTTTAGAAAGCTTTGGGCTGCAGTTCAGGTACAAACTAGTGACATTTTGGCATCCTGAAAGATCATTCAAAGCTGCTGAGGGAAAAACCTGTGCTAGGCGCAGTGCTCAGGAGGAAAACCTAAGATCTAAAGCAGAAGGCTAGAAATTTTGTTTTTACCCCGTGTAAGAGCAGAGTCCACTTCAGCCTTCAGATCTGGGAACCAAGCGTGAACTTCATCTTACTTCAGAGACATTTGGAGGTTGGGTTTGGTCCATCTCCTCCTGCAAAAGAATGGTTCCGTTCTGATATGATTTTTTGCATGTGGTCCAGTACAGCAAAGGTACGTGCATGTCTCCCTTTGGGAAATGCTTTCTCTTCAGGTCCCTAAGGACAGCTGGCGTAAGCCTCAGTGAGCAGGCTGGCAGCAGCCCCTCCTGAGAGGAACCCTGTAAAACATCTCTTTTTGGTGTCAGGGCCTCGCCTTGCACATGACTGCAGGTGTCCCATTTTGCCCTCCAGTGCAGCCTGATGGACACCATTCATCGGGAAGGGGGCAAGCCGCATGTTTCTGCCCTGGGGGAAAGTGGCACGGCTGTGGCAGTGGGTGAGAGCAGAGGGCTGCCGTCGGTGGCGTGCGGGAAAATGGCTGCTCTTGGCGATTCAATTAAAGCTGCCCAGGGTGTTCAGGCATCCCTGACACGGCTCCATGGCCCTGCTGCTGCTCTTTTCTGCGTGCAGCCCTGCCAGGGCTAAAGCAAAGGGATCTCGGCTGCCCCTCGGAGCGAGGCTCGGGCAGGCACCAGTCACTTCCAGCTCACATTTTTAAGCCTTCCTTCTGTGGATGGCAGATTTCCATGCATGATCTTGATCTTTCTGGATAAGCACAGGACAGGGCCCTTGTCGTGGGCCTTGGCGCATTTGTGTTAAGCAGGTTTTGGGTAGGTGCCATGCACAGATGGGTACAAAACATTTCAGCTGTTCCCTTGTTGTTTGCTGCAACAAAGGGATGCAATAATTTCACTGAACCCTGCTGATTGATAGTGTAGAAAATGTTTCTCTTCTCTTTTAGCTGCCCTGGCCTTTTTTCTTTTTTTTTTTTTTAAGGCAGCATTATTCAAACAGGTTGGCTACTGACAACTGAGATCATGATGGCAAAAACAGTTTAAAAAAATATCATGAATTAATTATTTTCTCCCATGCTCGGCTGTATCACTTATCAGGCCTTCAATGGGAGCACTGGCCCAGCTCTCTTACCATGTGCACGCTAATGGCTTGCTCCTCTATTATCCCTTTTGATCAGACACAGGTGGACAACAAGGCCTCCTCCTCGTCTCTTGAAAAAGGTGCACACTGTTGTCAGGGTGATTATATCTAATTACATCCTGGTTAATTATCAGACATGAATAATTATAGCAGAACTACTCTCCTCCAGAGATAGGTGCATCTTCCAGATGTCACACGACGGTCTCCACAGGGCAATTTCCCGAGACCTTTTGTCGGGATGCGCCGGCTGCAGGAAGGGGCTGCGGGGGAACCGCTGAGACCTATCGGAGACCAAACAGTCCAGTGGTCTTCACTTGCCCTCCCTGACCTTACAGCTAACTGGGCTGGGTCGCTTTCTGTTATTTATACTGGTAATAGAGAGACACACCCCTACAGCCCCATTCAGTGCCTGTGTGGGGGCAGATGAACGAAGGAAAACATGTCCCCTGCCTGCTGCCACACAAACGCTGGCAGGCTGTCGGGCTGGCTACCCCCCAGCAGCTTGGGCACAGCCATGTCCCACCTCTGTCCCCTGTCCCCACGGCACTGCCCAGCTGAGCCCAGCACAGGAGGTCCCAGGCCCTTTTCAGGAAGCGGAAACCTTTTGTTTCCTGGCAGAGTCCTAACATGGGTCTAAAGCCCCAACAAGACTTCTTGTCACCTGAGTTATTGTGCTGGCTATCAGAGCTGAGACACTTCTTGTCTCTCCTGGTCCCATTTACTGGTTGATAGCTGATAGTTGGTAGATAGTTTCAGAGTATTATTCAGGCAAAACCTAAATAAGGAATAAATAGATACCATTTACATTAATAATAGCAATGCCTACCTCCAGTTAAATAAGTCTAGGGTTGGGAGAGCTGTCACTGCACGAGCTTGTGAGGTTAACTGAAATGCAACCAGTTCTCCTCAAAACATGAACCTGTCATCAAATGTGTTAGAGAGCCACCTATGGTGCAGATACTGAGGTGCCCGTTGTGCTGTGGGTATTCAGTACATAGCATTGCTCCCACTCTAGCGACATTTGCAAGAGCAATCCTAATGTGTCTTGATGGACTAGATCAGGTGGCAGCAATCATCTCAAACCCCATGTGTTCATATAGCCCACTCCACTGTCCTATAAGGTCTCCTCAGCCTGGCTCTGGTTGTTCTGTGAAAGATGTGAATATCTCTGACAACCTGAAAACAGCAAAATATTTTTTTTTAAAATTCATCTATTGGATTCAGTGTAACATATGAGTGCTTTCACTTCAAAGGCTACTCCAGAGTCTATACTGGGGACAAGAGCAATAAAGAAACAGTGGCACAAGAAACACCCTAGAAATTTATCTAAATAAATGCATGTTAAGCGTGCACAAGTTTATCAAATAATTTATATTAAACACACTTGAATATTTCATTTCATGCCATAATTGACTGGCTATGAAGAAACATCAGAGACTTCTGTCGTAAGTGTCTTCCTTGGTCCTTAACCCAAAATGTTACATCCTCACTGTCACTTAATGAAAAGAAAAAAAAAGGCATAAAAATAAAATAAAGTAAAAAAAAGTAAAAAAAATAGCTATCAGCTTCCAAGTTTCTTTAGTATAATTCTGACATTCTTTTTACAGTATAAATGTCAAGCCTTACTTTGAGTCTTAGTATGTTCTTGGGCTCAGAAGATACATCTACATTAACATTTGAGTTTGGATCTGAGGTGTGCTTTTGAATCATTTCTCCCCATGGTTGCCATGTACCACGCTTTGGTTCACACTGTGGAGTGTTCATTTCTATCTAGTGCATTTCCATTGGATGAAAATAAACCACAGTACGCACTCAAGGAGCGCGAGCGACGAGTTGCTGCTGCTGAATGTTCGTTCTGTGGGATCAGAGTAGTCTAATCCAGTGTAAAATCCCCGAAGGCACATAGCACGGGCGGTGGGTCCCCAGCACCAGCCGTTCACTCCGCAAGCCCACTCCTATCATGACAAACCACTTGCTGCTACAGGCTTAGCAACTGATGTCTGGTGGCATCGATGCCAATGATACGTGTGCAAAACATTTTCTGTTCTTAATTAGCTCTGAAATTGCTACTTTTTCAATTCACTTACTCCTCCCTTGCTCCTGAATGGTAATACAGGCCAAAGAGGCTTTCTATCTGCTAGCTGTATATCACAACCTACCTTTACAATATTTATACCATATCACCTCTTTTTCACCTTTTTTTAAAGGTAAACTGTCCAGTCTTTTCAGTCTCTTCTCACGTGGGAAATTTCACATGTCCTTTTCCATTCCTGTCCTTTCTCTGAACTCTGTCTTGCTTTGGTGCAGGCTTCTTGTGAAACTTGGGAGTATTGGGTGACCAGTCCTGCATATGTTATTCCAAATGTGAACGCATTATCGACTTACATTATTAATTGCTTGTATTTTACACATTATTCTCAATCCTGTTCCTTTTGCAGTCTAACATCTTGCCTGACCAATAAATTAGAGCTGTGCTCTGCATCCAAATGGTCACTGAGCTGTCCACAGTGACACTCAACTGCCCTTCCCAAGCCACTGCAGGTAACTGAGAGCCCTGTACAGCATATGAGCACATCCATTTTTTTCTCCCCTTCAGTGTGCAACACTTTGTCTGAACAGAGCTGAACTTTGTCTGACACCGTGTCACCCATTCATCTAGTTGGATTAGGTGCCTCTGAAGTTTCTCACAGCCTTTTCAGAATTTGACTAATTCTGTATTATTTGCAGATTTGATGGATTCACAGCCACCTTTTTCCAGACCTTTCCTGAATATCCTGAACAACCCAGGAGGCAGTACGGAATCTTAAATAACCTGAAAGGCAAATTTTTGCCATGATGAAACATAGATATTTAAACCCACTTTTTGTTTCCTACCTCAGAGTTAATTAAAACTCTTCTACGAGCAAACATTATACGGGACTTTTTTTTTGCCTTCCCCCCCCTCAGTACCCAGGGCTGTCCCACACATATAGGTGCAAGCGGAGAAAACAAGAGTCCATTAAGGTCAGCAAGAGGAGGAATCTTGCCCCAAGACCACTCCAAATCACTAAGGATGGCTGTGGTTCCCAGTGGTATCCACTAACAGCCCTGTGCCTCCTAGGGGTCATTTCCCTCTATTCTATTGTAATTAAAACACCACCATTTTCCTTTATTCCTCTGTCAGCCCATATTTGCCTGAGGTTTCAGGAGCACTGCGTGTCTGTCCCTATTTTTACTTCTGTTTTATTTTGAGGGAAGAACAGTGCACAATATGGCGTTTCCCAAGAGTGGCAGACTCAAACATGGCAAGGAGAGGGACAGGAAAGGTGCCAAGCATGAATTAAATCTGCATTCTGCCAGAACAATGCCACATCGTACAGACGTGTCCTGGAGCACACAGCACCCTAGTGATAATTTCACAGAATTAATTTTCCCAAAATGAAAAAAAAAGGCAACAGCACAGAAAGGACGAGGCAAATTACCAACACTAATCAGTCTCCCTCTCTCTCCTCCCTTTCCCCTTGTATGATAATTATGATAATTAACAAGCTAACAAGCTTCTAGTAAAAACAGTTCCAGAATTTCAATGTATAATTAATATTTACATCCATAACAAGTTGTCATTTATGGTGCGTGTTGATTTTCTTTTCTCAAAAGAAACTGCACTTTATACTCAGAAAAGAAAAATCCTTTGAGAACATGCACTAAAAAGGCATCCTAAATTCAGAAACCTTGTCCTTATTTGCTATTTATTTATGCAGGGATATGAAGTGTTTTAACATCTGGGTTTCTTACAAATTATGAGTGCACGTATGTAAACAGATGCAGTTTCCTTCTTTTTCTTCACAGCAGAAAAGGCCACAAATCCACCATCACGCTCAAAATCAGAAAACAGATGCATCCACAATGCACTTGTGTTTCAGGTGGGTCCTCGCACATAAACTTTGTATCACTATTTAGTGACCTGTAAAGCCAAGTTCAGGTGACCGGTCATTTGCAGAAATTATGGACCCTTAGTATGCAAAACTCTGCTGCTTGTTGTTGCATGTTTTCTCCAAGAAAGCTGGATCTGTAGCTTCCTGTAGATTCCACCTGCTGGGGAATACAGAACAGGAGGCAAACACTTCACTAAAATAGGCTCAAATTTCTCAGTGCTCAGGCAGGGTGGTAGCCATGCTCAGATATCACAGTGATGATGGACAGGAGTTGCATAGAGAAATAACAGTCAACAGCCACTTCTCTTTGAGTATAAAAGCATCACCCGTGGGCAGCTGGATAAACTGGCTGCAACAAACAGCTTAAAATTGCAGCTTCTGCTTTACAGCTGAAAGATTTTATAACCTGAGAAATAAGAATGGTACTATCTCAAGGGCAGGTACCGACTGAGTTCCTCTTAACCCATCCGTATGCGATGGCTCTCGTCTCACCCTATGGCAAACGGTCGTCCTCAGACTCTCACAACACAATGGCACTTCAAAGGAGTAACTGACGGAGACCGGACAATGATTTACATGGCATCAAAAAATAGGTTAAATGATGAAGCAAATCTCTATGGAGATACAGAGAAATGAAGCAATGGGAGATACAGCCAAGAAAAATTCTGGGAAGACTTACTGTCCTTCTTCATTAATATTTGATCCAACAATGTATGTTCTTTGGCCAGCTGGTTTTCAGGTTTTGTCCTCCCCACAAGTGCAAAAACCAAATTTTCAAAGGAAGCATGGGCAGTGGGGTGAAGGGCTTGTTCCACCAGCCCAGCCCCAGGGGAGGGACGGTGCTGCTGTGGGGTGGAAGCCAGCTCACCCTCCTCCAGCTCCCTCTGGAGGAGACCACAGCCCGTGCTCCTGGGGTATGTGCTTGGCGGAAGGGTTGGGAACGGGGAACAAGGGGAAGAAAAAGGGACAGAATATACACCTGGAAAACTAGGGTGGCTTTGAGTCTCTCTAAGACACAGGTATTCAAGAAAAGGAAAGGCACTGTAAATGTCCACAGCCTAGAGAGAAACTCACAGAAGTAGCCAACTTCAGAAGGGAGTCAACACTTGGTATTTAAGTTGGAACCAAAGGTAGATTTCTATGAAAGTGAAGTTGGACCTGAATTCTGGCATTACTTCTTTGCTAGATGAGATGAAACATGTGGTCTAGACATACAGTCAAGTCCACAGAACCTGAACTAATTAAAACAATTCATTAAATCAGTTGCTCACATCCCAGCTGTGGAGGTGTGCATAAGCATTCATCTACACCATGTCACCATTTTGTATGATATTTCATGGGAAAAAAAGAAAGAGTCATGAACTTGTGCTTCTTCCAGACTACTACGCAGACAGATCCCTGCCAAATGTTGACAGTGGAGTCATCTTGCGGCTGTTTCCCAAGTGACTGGCAAACTTTGAATGAATTCTCTGCAAATGGATTACACCCACCCTGGTTGGATACTTGATCAAAATCGATTAAATGTGCACAAAAAGTCAGAACAGAAATAGGTCTTGTGTACAAACCTAGAAGACTCCTTCTAAGCTCTGACTCCTGTAGTTATTTCAAGCCTGAAGAAGGGTACTTTGCCATGATGAAACGTAGAAAAAGTATTGTACAGAGGACACTCAACAGCTGTTGGACCACACATTTGATTAATAAGGGCAAAATAATGATACAGGATATTTAGATTTCTTCCACAAAGCATTTCACCTGGTACCATATGGCATTTTAATTAAGAAACTAGGACACTACAAGATAAAAGCTCTTAGATTAAATTTATTAAAAATTAACTGATAGTTCTCAAAGTGCAATTTGAAATGGGAAATCTTTATCATGGACGTCAATCTCCAGTAAGTGGGTGTGACTTTTATATGTATAATGTATATTTATATCTATTTTTATCAGTGGGGAAAATGAGTTTTAACATTGCAGGTGATACAAGATAACACTTCTATTTATCTATGTGCAATTTAAGAATTATGGTAGAAGTTAGGCAGTTCAGATGGCCCAGTTAAGCCATAAAATATTGTGATGTACTGGAATCCCTCTTTTACTGTGGAAACCAAAGCATTTCTCTGCTGGAGAGTCAGTCACTTACTCACTGTGCACTGATCCAACAGTGGGAATATTTAGAGGTTGCTTAGGCAAGGAAATAGTTCAACAGGGTACAGCTATACAGAGGCAAATTAATAGCAGTAAAGCAAAGAAGCCTGCTGTCAGTAAGGAGAAGGATGCAAAACTGCTTTAACAGTGACTAAATAATAAGCTTCAGATGAAAAAGAGGAAATACAGGCACACTTTCTTGCAGGAATTTCAGTTGAATCAGGGAACCCTCTAAGAACAGAGAGAACAAGTCTACCTAGACATGATTCTGAAGGAAAACTACCAACTGGAAAAAGAAGTTGAATAGAGAGCTTCACCCTTTTCCAACTTTTCAGAAGGATGAGAAATAAAAATAGGACAAAGATATATAAATGTGCTTATTATTTCTTCAGACCTTTATCTCTCGTGTTCTGCTAAGTAGTTTGTAACACTACGTTAAGAGTCTGGTGCAAAGCCTGTCTGTGCCTCTGTATGCTCATACCGGGTCTGTCCGCGGCCCCAGAGTACCCCTAAGGATGCAGCTTTGGAAGGGGCTGGGTGTGCAGTAATGGGCAGTCTGCAGCTCACAGTGCAAAGGCAAGAACCCCCTCCTGAGATCCCGGAGCCACTGGGCTGTGAGATCCCATTATGAGAAAATTCTGGTTAGAGGCAATTTTGGCTCACTTTGGACTGACACTAAATCTCAGAGACACAAACATTTCTCACAGGTGGGAAACTTTGCTTCTTATTCAGTGGTGAAGTAAAAATTTGGTACGGTCTTTATCATATCCTTGGAGGATGCCCCAACCAGGCTTCACTTACTGGACATGCAAGCTTTATTCTTAGCACAGGCAACTCAATTTTACCAGGAGAAAGAAGACCACTGGCTGCTTTATTCATCCTGTACAGTTAAGATCTTTTTGATAGCCTGGGTTCAGGCCACGGGGACTCGGGAAACAATGACTCAGATCTTAAAATCAAAAGCCATCACTGTGCTGCACATCCAGATTTTCAAAGGGCCTCTGCTTAATTGAATGTGTTTTAAATTAGAATAGAGAAGGAAATAAATCTGTTCACACAATAAATAAATCTTCCACTTCGGGTGCACAATTGCAGGAGTTGGAGAACCAAGAAGCTGTTCTCGTCTCAGAACATGGCTGCAACAGGGAAATAGCCCTGAGTGGCTGCTCTGTATTAACTTCCAGCTTGGACACACTCATTTTCTACTGAGTGCTGCCTACATTTAGCCAGTTCTGGAGGTGGGTTAAGTGGAGTGACCAAAAGGCGTGCTTTGTGACAAATAAAGGCATCCATTTAAGGAGCTGATTCAAAGCATTGTTTTAAATTCACCCCCACACACACACTCACTTATTTTGCAATAGCCTCCCCATGAGGACAGCTGCTGAGCCTACAGAAATGTAGGTGCTATGGGAGATATGTTCGCTAGGGAAAAACATGTAGCTTTTCATCATGACATGCACTGATGTCCTGTATTTTGCTCTTTTACTGATGTCATTTTAACAGATGTGCCCTCAGTAATAGGTGTGTTGTCTCCATTAGTCCTCAGGACTTCTCCCTTTATGTCGTTCTATAAAAACATCCGAGCATGAGGTGGTGCAAGCTCTCTGTGACTGCCAGGGCACGACGGTTCTGCAGACTGGAAGGAGGTGGGCGCACTCCAGCGTGCCATCCTTCAGCACCCGGAGAGGCTACAGCATCTAACACAGAGCTCCCAGCTTACGCCTGGACAATCCACTGCCTCACAGCCATGCTGGCTGAAGCAAAAGGTGGCTGGAGCAGATTGGAAGCTGCAGTAAGGTTTGCCCAGCCATGCCGACGGGTGAGTCAGGCAGGTGCTGTTAGCAATGAGGAAGAGTGAAGGGGCTTGATCTGCAGCTGCTCTCAAACACTTGTGAATCAATTGGACACATTCTTGTGCCTGTTCAGGGATGCCAATACCTGGGATGGGCATGGGATGGGAATGCATCTTCTTGCAACTCTCCCTCCAGACATGATAATACAGTCTCCTCTGTGGACAATTCCCAGCACCTAGAGAGAGCTAGGAAGAGCCAGTAGCTCTTGATGATCTTGCTCTGGGTGGGATTTCCAAGGCAATGGCTCCCTGGAACCTCCCTTTTGTTCCCAGGAGAAGCAGCCATCTACCACTCCCCTGACTCAGCCCAGGACTAACAGCCATCCTTTATTCTCTGCCAGTGCTACCCCAAACAGGGCTTTTAAGTTAAAAGCCCCTCATTGCTAACACATGTAAATCTAAAAAGATTCCTTAAGAATCAATGTAAGTTTTTTGTGTAAGTATGGTGTCTGTATACAGCAAAAGGGGGAGAGAGAAGGAGGAGAGAAGAAGAAAGGAAGGAAAGCAAGCAAGTCCATACCCAACACCAGGGACCTTGACTACACCCATCACAAAACGTAAGGACAGGTATAATTCTCCTCACTTCAGGAGAGTGTGAGAAAGTGAAGTTCTCTCTCACTCACATGCTCTTCCTTTCTCTTTTCTTAATGCCCTCAGAGACCTCTCTTTAGTCAGTCATCCTTGCTGTAAGTTTCTTTAAATCATAATTGGATAATCTTCCAGATTCTGGGGTTCCCTTTGTCAAAGGAATTCCTGGATGTACAGTCCCTCTTTGGTGAAGTTGAGAGTTGCTAAATTAACAAAGGACTGACTAAAAATATGATTCTTTCTTTGTAGTAGAAATCCTGTTTTAGCAGCAACTACTTTTAAGGAACTCTATAACAAAACATGTATGCTTGTACATTCATGTTACTGTATTTTACTTTATGTCAAATAAGACTGAATTTATGAATACCATGACCTGTGCATGTGTCTCGTTGGGAATTTGGACCTTAAGCTGCATGCTTGCTACCCTCAACCTTAGAGATCTGAAATGTGTAGGCACCATTTGAACTAATTTCCCCAAATCTATTCCATTTTTGCACTCTGAGTGTACATGTGGCTCTTAGCCACAGGCAAAAAGTCCCACACATAACACGCAAGCTCTCACTAGAAAGGGAGCACAGAGAGGTGCCACAGCTGCAGCCCCCAGCCCCCTGGCCGTGTTTCCTTGAGTGCGGGCACGGGCCTGCTGCCCGCCTTTTCCTCTGCAGCAGGTTGTGCCTTCTGGCCTTTTCTCCGCACCTGCATGGAAGGAAAATGCCCATCGCCTTGCCTTCTTACAGGCCATTCACACAAGGGAAATTCAGGAGCTTTGCCTTAGTTGGGATGTGTCAGCATTTGAGTCAATGGCAAACTTGATTTATTTTTTCTCCCAGTAGGTAAGAATGTGCTTCTGTGCAGAGTAACAGAAGATATCCTCCACCACCCCCTCCTCGCTGCCTATTTGTTTTCTCCCAGTTAAGTCTGTGAGGAAATCCTCTTGGTAAAGCCAGTTAATAAGATTAGATAAATGTCTTTGAAACCAAAATGCTGATATAAAAATCAGAAGAACAGAGCACCAGCTGGCTTTTCTTTTGCTCATTCAAATGCAGCTGGAACGCCGCAGCCAGTAACGTGCAAACTGGGAGTGATAATCAATAAGCAGTGAAACAAGAGCAAGATGCCTCTGGAGGAATTTTCCCTTGGTGAGAAAGATGGATTACCTCTAATTCTCAAGGCAACTGAACAAAAAACATTTGCCTAAATTCAGAAATAACTTAAATACTGCTCCAGAGAAACATGACAGCCTGAAATAGCAGTGAAACAAGATCCTCCAGTCACAGCCAATGATGTTATTTAATGTTGGCACTGCCCTTTTATTTTTAATGCTGGCACTGGCCTTCTTTTAATGCAAGGTAGCTGCTGCACTGTACAATAAGGAACACATATTAATGATGTATAATGATTAAAGGCTGTTTAGTTAAGGACACCAGGTGAGAGAATGATATTGCTGACTACTATAGCTCTGTGCATACAGAGGCACACAGTTCTGGGCAGCTTATCCAGCAGGGTGCTGTGTACACAGCAGGCTAAAGACAGAAACATTAACTAAATCACAAGATTCGGATCATTTATCTTATTGTTGCATGGGGGAAGAGTTTATCTTTCAAGCAGGCACACCTGCTCTCCTTGTAAAAGTTTACTCGCACCATTACCGAGCACGTTATTGTTTCTTGTTCAAACATGCCGCTGCAGGAGCGGGATGGAGCCAAGGGTGGGTGCCCGTCCCTCTTTGAGCGAGCACCCGGCCCCGCATCTGCACATCCTCACTCGCACGGGAACACCTGCCCCGGCTCGGGGCACCGGCGCATGGCAGCAGCAGACAAGCTCCATTACCCATTCACATTATCTGCGAGAAGGGTGCTGGGCTAAAATCGAAGGCATTTTAGAGGCTTTTACAGAAGCAACACAAACTTCTCGTTTGTGCTTCTGCCCTATAGGATAAAGTGATGAGAATTAAATTTGGGAATTTAATTAAATTTGAGAATTTTATGGGATGTGTTAGTGTAGTGAACTGGGTTGAAAATCTCATTGACCTGGATTTCGGAAGAAACCTGGAATGTCTTCAAGACAAAATTTATGTGAAATGTCAAACCTCTGGCCAAAGGGAGAACTCTGTAAGGGCGGCATCAAACCCATGTGGATGAATGATCACCTCAAAAAGTGTATCAAATTAAGCAAAGATCACATAACTACTGGAAATTCGGATTGGGCTCTGAAGAAGCCACATTAGAGATGAGAAAGTGTTGATCTGACCTTGACCTTACCCAGCAAAACAAAGTAAAAAAAAAAAAAAAATCAAGCATTAAATATAATGAAAACCACAGAAAACGAGGCTCTTCTGAAGTTAAAGACATCACAAGTGTTCTAGCATGACCTGAAATCTAGATGAAGGCTTCAGCACCAGGCCTTGTGAGGGAGGGCGATGTAAAAGGTGGAAGCAAAGGTAGGATGGCTAATGGGAAGGAGGCTGTGGAGACGGAAGCCACTGCATTCTAAAAAGCGGTAAACTAAGAAAGGGACTGAGTAGGAGCCTGAAAAAAAATGCATCATGCGAAGCTGTAAGATCAGTGGCAATACTTTTAACAAATATCTCAAGTGAGGAAGGGGCAAGGGACATCTAAATAAGTACATGGCATTGTTCCAGAGCAAAAAACCAAACCCTGCATGCATCCTTCAGGAAGACGAAGAGGAAAAAGACCTTTATTTATTAGATGGTCATAGAACGACCAGGACCCATCAACAGGAGATGTTGCAAAGGCAGATGCGGTCCTAGCGTCTAGCACGTGAAGTAAAGCCAGTGCAGGCAGGCAGGCAGGTATTTCTGCTGTTGCGCTAGACGGCGGTGCAACCTGCTCTGCAAGACTGGGAGGGTTGTGCAAGACTGGTCCCATGGATGAGGAACTGAAACCAGAACAGGTGCAGGGAAAGGCTACTGGGTATATCCAGGAAATAACAAACCTATTTTATGAGTGGACACTAAAAAAGCTGGGCTTGTTTAGCCTAAAAAGATGAAGACTGAGAAAGGATATGGTTCCTTATTATAAATACATCGAAGTGATGTGTAAACATTAGATAGAGAGAAGAGTTACCCAACTAGGGGACAATACTGGCACAAGAACAAATGAATATGAATGGGCCGTGAAAAAAATTGGATCCTAGAAGAGGGTTTCTAGGCAACCTGAAGAAGGTTCTGATACAGCAGTACAGCAAACAGATGAGCAGGAGAGATAAATTATTTCTGGTATTTGATACAACTGAAAAAGATAGTGTGCAATCTGGTTGGCTCTAACGGCAGCATACAGCACCTAGGAGGCCCCTTGTAGTCCCATCCTTGACATTTCTAAATGCTTTTCACTAATTGGAGGGGAAACTACATATACAAAGGTCAAACTTAGGATCTTTGGAAAATTTGTATAAAACCACCTGAATAAATAGAACTTATATTAGGCCAGTTTGTAAAAGTCAAAAGGAAATGATAGCTTCCTCTTGATTGCTAACAGCTGCAATCCCTGCCATCCAGCAAGGGTGTTGGCACGTGAATCCCCACTGTCACAGACCCACCGGTGTAAGTGACCAGTGCACTCGTGCTCGCACCTTGTTTGCTATGAGCCTGCAGAAGCCACAGCTATAGATCACTGTGCTGCAGACGCAGGGATGCAGGGCTCCCTCCATCATGCATCCTGTCTTTCCCACAGACAGGACTGCACCTTGCTTGAATGTTAATGAAAATAAACTATCGAAATATCCATAGCATAGCTTTGACACAGTCCATGTTAAATTAATCTCCATGAATCAAGTACATGTATTTGCAGAGGTGGTTGCTCACTCCTGTACATAGCATCACACAAGGAAACGGAGAAATCTAGTTCAATTCAGATGATTTATAATCTCACTTAGGACATCCAGTCACAACCACAGTGCAAATAATAAACAAAATGCAGTGGTAATGCTCAGGAAAGGTCCCTTTCCTGAGATCAGTAATGTCTCTCTTGCTTCAGTACATTAACCTGGTTTAAAGTAAGCGATGCTAAGAATCTCTATTGGGCACTATCTCATATTACCTGGTACAGATAGTCAACCAAAAAAAACCCCCAACCCTCCAACAATAACACGCGCCCCCCCCACCCCAGCTTTATACACATGCAAATCACATGGGAGACTTCAGCCAAAAAAAAAAAAAAAGGAAGGAAGATTACAAATCAGGTTAAATTGGCCAGTATTTCTAGCATGAATAATAGACTGTAAATAAATAAACAAGAATGGTGTGTGGTAAAGCTTTAAAGCTCACAATGTGATTCCTCATGTCAAGCAACTACTGATTAATCTGAATAGAAATTAACAGCAAACTGGAAGATAATTGTGTAGCAGCTCTGTCTATCCTGGATCCAGAGCGCAGGTGCTGGGCCACATCTGCCCCTGAGGATAGCACAGAGACCATTATTCTTAACCAGAAAACGCCCTGTCCCACTTTTACAGCAGAAGACTCAGGAGGACAGAGAAATGCTATCAATTTGATGGCCATCAGTTCTGTAATCATCCCACAGCCATCTCCCCAGAGATGTATTTAGTATCAGATGCATTTTTCAACCAAATAAATATTCCAGACTTCAGTGTTAATACACCATTAAAATGACACCATCATGCTACATGGAATACTATAAATTAGACCTTGAATGTAGCAGGCCAGACAGAAATAGCTATTACTCTCTCCCCTGCCCCACTTTCCCCATCTCCACCTACCCTCCAGAAGAAAAATATTTGTAAAGGAAGCAGAAAAATTGCTTCCTTGTAACAATGCCTGTGACTTTGAGGTAGACACTCTTTCTCTGCTGATACAGGTCCCTAAATATCAAGAAATAAGCGCCGAGTGGGTCAGCTGCAGGACATTTTCAGTTCAGAGCGTGGTGTTGAAGAGGTGAGCTGGGTTTGTTTTATCTTCCCTCCTGCCTCTTTTTCCCCTCCCTCTTCCCTTACCTCATCTCTCCTTACCCCTTCCCTTTGGCGCTATATAAACCAGAGGGCAGGGCATCCAGCTGCTTCCACAGCAGAACAATGTTTGGGCAGAGTCCATGTTGACACAAGTGCATTGTATCCTGAAGGGTCAACTGCCGCCTTTTTTTTTTTGGTTACTTTTTCTTTACCAACTGCCTAGAATTAACCTTCCACTTTTGCACAGATGCCATTGGCCCAAAATTTATGAGCTCATCTAATTGTCATCATCTATCATTGTACCATCCTGCCGGTTTAAGAGTATTATTATTTTCCCATTAAAACAATTAGAAACCCTCCTCTTCCTTAATATTTAATAAAAGTTACACCTAGAAGGTGCACGTAGGACTGGTTAGACAACCAAGAGCCCCTTCTCCCATCTTGGGCTTTTCTGAACAAGGATTATCTCAGCTAAAGGTCAAACACAAAACCACAGTATACCAGCCCATGGTCCAAATGCTGGCTAACTCGGTACCTCAATACCTACCCCCTCGTGCAGTGGAGAGCTGTCCAAGGGCTCTATATGTTGTACATAACCCCTCTCCACAGCACACCTATGCTACTCATCCTGTGGTCCTTAGGAATGGTAAACTTTACATGGGAGGGCCTATAGTGTACAGCCTGTTTGAGAAGTACCTTGGTAAATGCACCATCCTACAGCTCTGAAGGCGCAAAACAGCTTCAGTCACCTACAGGCAACAGCCCAGCCACAACACTCTGTTTGACTGCTGTTTCTGGGAAGCAGAAATGTTCCTCAGCTTTTCAGAAAATGTCCCACTCCACAAAATGCACTTAAGGTGGAGTTTAGCTAGCGGAGTTGCTTGCAGAGAGGTGTATCAGACACAATTCCACCTATTACACAAGGAAGTAGCATTACTAGTAAAGCTCCTTCCAAATTTGAGACTGACATTCTCAGGACAAAAGGCCCATGATTCTTCTAGCTACTCTAGGTACATTTTCTCCACATCATAGGTTTTTTTCCGGTGGCAATATATTCCACAGTCTATTAAAAATGGACTATCTGATGGTGCTTGAATTTTCCTTCTGTAATGGAATCTCTGCTAAAATCAGCATAAGGAACTTCAGAAACACACCCCCACCCATCCCACTTCTAAAGATTGACTGCACATCAATAGTTCAGTGTCTGGGCATTTCAGATACAAAACAATCAAACAAATTAAAGGAGAGTTTTTTGGTTTTTTTTTAAAAAAACTTCCACCATTCATTTTTCCAGGCAAAGTCTTTGTGTGTTCGCTCTTCCAAAACACAATGCTGTGGTATCTCAGAGTTTCTGAAGTGGCAGTGTAGGCACTGTACTCTTATGTTTCATTGAGTGCTCGTTCAAAACAGCTGTATGTTCTATATAAAACATGTTTACATAGTAAATGTACTTCCTGTAGACACAAAGAAATGTTAATGAATAACCATTCCTGCATTTAAAATTTTGCAGGGCTGTGGGAAGGATCAGTGCATGACAAAATAGTTAATGTTCACCCACTTTCTGGCACATGAAATCTGTTACTACAACTAATCCCTTGCAGAGAAAAGAAAACATGGAAAACAAACTGGTGCTGGCTGGTTCTACTACGCCTTTTTTTTTTTTTTTTTTGTAGAGAAACTGTGAGATGCATATACATGGGAGAGGAACAGAGGAGGTATTCAGTGGAGAATGCCAGAAGGCATGGACTCCTTTTGGTAGGCAAGGCTGTTGGCTTTAATTGTATATATTGTCTTGGATTCTCACCTTCAGAAAAAATGCCAGTTTGATCTCACACGGTATTCACTACCCATATTTATATCCTATTGCCTGGGGCCCAGGGAAGGCAAACAACAGGCATTTTCCTTTCAGTCAATTTCTATCTGAAAATCTATATGGCTTAAAAGACTTCTTAAATAACAGATCTGCATTTATCCTTGAAAATTTTTAAAAAGCAAAAGTCAGGTGATCTAACCTATAGCATTGCCCCTGAAAAAGCCTCAAAAAGAAAACTGATTTCTACTCTAGGTGAAGTTCTTTCTGACACACAGAAATATTAACAGCTATATACCGAATTCTTAATTCTTTAAGTCCCACACATGATCCCCACTTCCCTGCGAAGTAAGCCACCAAATTAATTAGCCTTTGCTATACAGCAATTTTATCTGAAATACATAGCTCTTTCTTCCAGTCCCCTGAAAATAGGCAAGCCTGAAAGAGAAGCGCAGACAGGAACCAATCCACTTCAAGGGAAACCCAAACAGCATGAGGCAGATCCTTAGTGGAGTAAAGGATCTGCACTGAAGTAGATGGGACAGGAATAGTTTACGCCAGCCAGGAATCTGCTGTGCATCTGCAGACCAATTTATGAAAAAAAGGTGATACACCACACATGGACCAGATGCACTAATGTAGTATAAGGCAAAAACAAGCTCTGCTGGGGATGTTCCAACATTTCTACACAAGATTTCACAGCGTACAAAAGTTACTTCATGTGAATGAAAATCTTTTTTAACTGCAACTTCTCCGCATGGTTTGAGAGTGCTACTGTGGACAAGGTTTTCAAAGGCCACCCAACAAGCAATGCTCAACTGTATCTTCTTCACAGGGTGGCATATGAAGAGCACATTTCAGTTTTAACAGACTGAAAAATCATTACCACAGAAATAAGGCTGAGACCTCAGAGCAATTTTCTCAATAAACACATTCCTTGACAATTATTATTTTTGTTTAAAAGATATATTTTGCTTTTGAGATAAGATTTTTCGTTATATCACAGTAATTAACAAAGGACAATCTGGAATTTTTTCTTTTAGGAATGTCAACACCTTCTTATGTTTTGTAATAAACAATAATTTGTTAAAATAAACTATTTATTAAATTCAAAGAACTCATTCTCTTAAACTACCTGAGGAGAGGAGGAGTTGATGAACTTCTGGCAAATTTGAAAAGTCCTCAGCAAGTAATGTGGTGAATGGATGAACCTCTATCTAATTATTAAAATGCTGTTTGCAAAACATTTTTTCAGAGCTGTTCAATTTCTCCAAAAGTGATCTGAAACAAATAAGGAGAGAAAAAAGTTTCACCAGAAGCAACGGCCACAATTAAAGACACATACAACAAAGCTGATGAAATCAGAAGAAAACTTGATTTCTTTATACACATTCTAAGAAAAGAGATAAGAAAGTAAATGTCAGGATGTAATGCTATTTTGAATTACCAAACACTGCCACCATGTGTTCAGTTCAAAGACTAGCACGCTACTTGAAAACCACTAGATTATAAGTATTAAAAGATAAAGTAAATCAAATTTGTTGCTCTATCTCTTATGTAAAGTATTTCTTTATAATGCAATAGTGACGACAACCCCAAAAAGGTTTTAAGTATTTTTAGCCACTTGTGCTAGGTTTGTATAAGAACACATGGTTCTGTTTCTAACCCCTCCTATCATCATTGTGGAGAGCACCAACTAGAGAACGACGGAGACAAAATAATGGACAAGCTTTGTTTCCACACACAGATGCCTACCATAATTGATGTTTCATTGTGTTTGTGCAGTGCTCACCTCAGTGAACTTCTAGTTCGTCTTGATGGTCCCTAGAAGGTACCAAACCCCACAAATGTTCACACAACTACAACATAATTATTTCAGAGATCAGCTTTTCTTCAAATGTTTATGCGTATGAACGTTCATATAATGATGGAGACAATGGATTCAGAGGACTTCCTACAACATTAATTTTCACTAGTTCTAATGTAAGCAGCAAAGGATCTCCACTCTTACTTGAAAACTATATCGATTCCAATTTGAATTAAGAGCATTCAGTTTCTTATTATTTAATACAATCTATCACCTGAAAACTCCCCTTCAGGTGGGAGGCAGGCAGATGAACTGCAGCTCACTACTGAAAAGCTAAAATGATTAGAGATGCTCCTCTTCTCATTTAGATGGGATATTCAAGAAGATGCAAAGGAATTCCAATGACTTAGCTGAAAAGATGGATACTCGATTTTCTTCCATGTTTTCAAAACTTCTGTCATAAATTCTTTGAGTTGGGATGCTTAACATTAGCTTGTAAGATCAGGAATTATTAGAAACAAATTCTTAGCTGTTTTTAATTAATATACACACACACATATAAATTGATTAATTGAACTCGGAAGAACTGACTGAAGAGTCATCACTCCCTCATCAGCCTTATCCAGGTAAACAAAATATTTCAACCACCTTCCTCAGAGGATGCTGCAGATTCCACATCTATGTCTGTACAGATTCATTGAGTGAATACTAGCTCCAGGAAAATGCAGACCTCAGGGAGCAAAGCCAACAATTAAAACAGATGCAAGTAATACTTGGATGAAATACCACACTTGCAAGAAAACATTCTTTGGTACAATTCTAGATATTTAAAATTTCGAGAATGAAAGAATTTTGAAAAAAGACTGAACAACTACTTGAATGCCCAATGGATGACTATGCAGTTTTGGACAGCTCAGCTCCAGAATTAATTCCCTTTGGGACAACAAAAATCAGAACACTTGCATTTAAGCGTCATGTGTTTTGTCAGCATTACTCATGCGTGTACCCACTGGGTGTCTTTGGTTATTCCAAGCTTCTTCTGCTCTCAGGAATACTGAGTGTTCAGAGTCAAGATTCTTTCTAATATCTTAAAACTCAAAGTGACTCCAAACAGATAGCAAAGATGAATAACTGAAGTGGAGAAGTCATTTCAAGTAACTGATAAAGGACAAACCCCATGATCTTTACCACGTCTCTTGCCATTTCTTCTTCAATGTGCATTGTAGAATATATACTTATTCTGCAGCTCTATTCTGCAAGTCTTTTAACAGCAGGAAGAAACCATAAGCCCCGCATGCAGCTCTACTGGCAAATGACAGCATTAAGTCAGAATAAATTGGATTGTCCCAGTCTGTTCCAGATTTAACAATAGATGGTAGCAGCATTCCCATCAGAGAGCTTCAGAGGTAGGAAAACAAACTGGAAAAGCATCTTTGACAAAATTGCCAGAAGTCCGTCATGTTTCTTACCGCAGACTTAAAGCAGCAAATCACATCTATGGCACTAATTAGTAAAGGAGAAACTGTCGATGTGCTCCATCTTAGGTAAAAGCATATGAAGAGAATAGCATGCAAGATCATTTCAGCAAAGTTTAAATATAGCAACAAAAGGAGAGCTTACGTTGTTGAAAATATACATCTATGGTCTATAAGGTGCTTTTCAGTACATGAATGTACTTTCAAAAGGGGAAAGCGTGTCAGCTGTTTATGTACTTTTAAACCATGACCCTGTGTTTTAATTTCTTGTTCTCTTTCCTACAATAAATATGTAAAGCTTAAATAAAATTTTTGCCTTACAATACTTATCACCCACCCCCTTACAATACTTATCACCATCAAAGCAAGTGTCATCATAAATGTCACTATCAAGCTACACTTAGCAGAAGTTAACACGTCTGAGCAAAGACAATGGGTATAAAATAAGTCTTCAAAAATAGAATTAGGATTTGCCAACTCAGGTGTTAAAAAAAGCTGAAATTTCAGACTGTGACTCATACACTGCATTGGATTCATTATTCTCTATTTCTAGTTTTAATCTGTTCTATCTAGTTGTTCACACTTCTTCACACCATTTAGTTCCACAGTAACAAAAAAAACTTTGAAATGTAACTGTCATTTTCCAACACATATAAAAGATTGCAAGAGTAGCATAAAGGAAGCAATATGATCTTAGTTTATATCCATCCCCCACACCGAATAAACCAAACTAGTAATTCTCTCACTGTGATTTCCAGTCAAGAAACCTTATTAAAATGTAACTTGAATCTCTAATCCTTTGTAGAGCCAAACATTCTCCAGACATTACCCTCTGGTTTTACTCTCCATAGGAGAAAGCAAACGGATAGAGATTGGTGGTCTTCTGTGTATCTGTTTTTCAACTGATGCATTCCTTTGAAATTCTACTCTTTGGGGATGAGAAAGGGGGAGAATTTATTTTGAAAAAATAAATTATTCGAATGAATATTGTGTGCAACAAGAGGATTACTTTTTGAACCACAATAAATATGTGTCTGAGTGTGTGCGTGTGAGTGTTCATATTTAATCTGCATGAAATTAACTCACTAACTAACTAGATATGTATTGGGAATGAGCAGATAAAATTAAACAAAAGAAACACATATTGTGCAAAAGTTGTTCCACCCTGCCTCCTTTAAATCCTGGTATATAAACAACTGGTTACTGTGTTATCAGCTCTACCTCAGTGCAAGATCTGACTCTGTTTTGAACTAGTAACAACAAGCACAGCTGCCAATGAGCACTAGTTTATGCTAAATGTTCATCATTTCTTAACGTGTTGATCACAGTGTCTAACATTATTTCCAGTATATTTCGCAGTAAAAAATTACTTTTTGGATTTAAAATTTTCCAGAGCTTTTATTCACACTCTTTTCTTAGATATTTTCAGTATAACAGAAAACTATGAAAAAAAAAAAAATCAAGCTACAAAACACATAATATACTTAAAGTAGAACTTGCATCATCCTGATTTAGCTCACAGTAAATCTTTTTCACTGGATTTGGCAAAGAGTCCATTCTTCGGAAGCTTGATCATTCAACTCCAGTCTCAACAGCCACCTTCTAATAAAAAGACTAAATTTTGCATCCAAAATTTGACAATGACTGATGAAGTTTCTTTGAACTACACTTGTCAAATTTGAGGACTCCAGAACTCTTAAGATATAACAATGTCCAAATAATCTTAAACGCATTTAATTTATGCAGCTAGCTGCATTAACATTAGCTTTCTGTCACTGATTTTCCTTATTTTTATCAAAGCCTTGTTTGTAAGCTCCATGGTTTCATTCCACTTGTTTTTCTCAGGGCTTGTGTATGTCACCAAGTTCTCAGTATACTGCAAGACTGACTTAAAAAACCTATGAGAAATAAAACCAAAGAAGAAAAACTCATTAAAGGATTTAAAAAGAAAAAAGAAATAAAGAAAAATACCTCAATGCCTGATTTAAAGCTGCTACTGGCTCCATATGTCCAAATCTCCCTCAGGATGATCAATACATTAAGGTTTCTTCTACTTCTGGAAGAGAACCACTCCCTCATTCTCACAGTAAGAAGCAATGATTTTCAGAACTGCAATTAAACACTGCCATAGAAAGAATGCAGTGATAAAATGTGAATTTTCCCCAAATGGCTTCCTGTCCTTTCTCAGTCAAATTTTTCACAATGCCTATGATATTCAACCAGCTGTTAACTGACACACAAGGAGTAGAGTTACCAACATATTAAATACAGCTTTTATATATTAATATTTTTTGAGTGTGTGATCATTCTCTAGCTATACTAAGGAACAATCTAATAAAAATTTAAAATGTGAGTAACTGGACCATGTATTTTCAACTAAGTTATTTTAGTTCTTGAGTAAACATTGTCTGAGATACAATGATGACTATAATAGATATAACGATGGCTATAATGATAGAAAGAAGGATGACAATGTACTAAAAGTCATGCTGTTCCTTTTTATTTTTTTCTCTACAGGATTTATATTACAGATCAAAAAGGAATGTGTACAACTTCCTATTTTCATAAAATAACTCTTATATACTCACTTTAGATACCGCTGATATTCAAAAGGATTCTTCTTACAAACCAAATGAACATTGACTAGTTCCAGAGTAAGCAACACTAAGATGAGCCGCAACACCGGAGACAAAAATTTAATGCTAGAAATAAGCAAAAATATTTTAAAATAAACAAACTAAACCAAATTAAATAGAAATCATTAATATAAAAAATTCTTCAGACTTCTGCATCCATCCTAAATAGCTGGATATTGCATAGTGGGGTGAAAAAAAAAGACTATGAAATGCCCTTCAGCAAAGAGCAGAGCAAATATCAAAACTATAAACAAAGACTATAAATTATGAAACCTCAAAAAGAGGAAAAAAAGAGAAACATATAGTTAAGATTCCAAAGGAAACCTTACCAGCACTCATTACTACACAGATAACAAAGTGGAGTGAATTGCAAATATGTATCATCAGTTGTCAGTTTAAGCTATGTTTCTTAAATAATATGTTTAATATTTTTAGGAACATAGTCTGGCCAAGAATACAATATTTACAGTTTTCCCATTTTTAAAGTAGATTCATAAATTCCTGGAAAACACTTCTGAATAGGAACAAAATTAATGGAATACTAAACAATCTCTCTTCTATCTATAAAGATGCTGACCCACGTATAATGACAAAAAGCAGCAGAACTAAAGTACTTGAAATCAGTTTAATGTATTGCGTTCAGATAAAACTTGAATGGCATTTATATGCTTAAATAGGAAAAGCTAGCAACTAAAAAATACAATCTAACATTTAAATGATACTTTTATTTGAAAGCTTATAATGCAAAGTGAAGTAATCTAGCAATGATAAAAATACCCGTTAAATTGTTCTCCAATTTGAGATTTTCTTGTTATTTCAATATTACTGCATAACAGAAATCTGGGTTGACACTTAACTCTGAAATGGTTAACAAGAACACATGAACACTGTTGACTTTAAACTTCTAAGACAAACCACTGAAAGCTAGCAACAGCAGCATGCAGCCACTCTCTCATAAACCTAACCACAAAGTAAAGAAAATCCATCAGCCAACCTGTTCAACATTCGTAGATAGTTATGCCTCTGGCGAGAATGTAGAGTCTTGTTCATCCACTGTTTGTATCTCAGCTCAGCGCTGGCAATAACTTGTTCAGACACTTGATGGCACTGTGCGCTTATTTTACGGAGTACCACCAACACTTCCAGAACAGGTCGTGGAGAGTAAAGCGTGCAAATATGCGCATCACAAAGTTCAATCAACAGCCTCCAAAACAGGAAGGAATTGTTAATTTCAATCTTTTGTTAGCTGCATTTAACATGAGATACGTTTCATATTCGGTGTGGTTTGTTTCATAATGTTTTAACTCAGAAAACCTGGAAACAGATTACTCTTACCTCATGACTGAAAAAAGGCAAGGAACTGTGTAGTAGGGGTAGTGATTGTGTTCTCTATCACTTTACTGAATATAAATGCAAAACTGCTGGTGATAAATATGTTTCCCATTTCAGATGAAAGAAATACAACCACAATAAACAAAACTGCCTGGCTGAAATGATACACTGAACACATCAAATCACAGCAGGGTTGTGGTTGAAGCCTCCCACCATAGTTCAATTCACAATGAATTAACATCCACCATAATAAAACTCACTCAAACCAATGGTATTAATTAGTACTCCCATTAGTGTGTGGTCTTTCTTCTGGGCAGAACAAGAAGCAGACTTAACATTTCATAAAATGCAGGTGGCGAGGCCATTGTTTTAATCAACACCACACCAGATTATGCTTTGTTAAAGCACCCAAATATCTTTCTGCTGTCATATTCTAATCTGCTAACCTAATGTGTCACACATCACTTTAAACACTCTGTTCTTACAGAAATGTTTCTTAATCTCCCTCATGCTCAAATTATCTCTGAGACAGCAAAAAATTAATGACTAAAAGTGATAAAGGCAGAAAACTCTAAAAATGGTTTAACACTTTAGTAATTAGGCTTCTTTTTCATAAATGAGAAAAGTACAGATTGGTGGGTAGGAAACAGAAGGCACACACGTGACATAAGTAAAGCAACAGGTAAAAACCTCTTTGCACTATCCTGCCCACACCTAATGGGTTTGATTAGGAGAGTTTTGTTCCTACATATTCATTCAGTCATGGGACTCTTAAGACTGCTGTAAGAGTGCCAATTAAAAGTCAAACTGTTTTGATCATTATTCCAAGTCAGATAGAATTGGAACTAACATACCTCCAAGTCTGACAACAAGTATAACAACATAGCTTCTATTTCGGAATCTAAAGCATGTAAGAATAGAATTATGTAGCAGCATATTACTATTTTAAATGCCACGCACAGCTGTCACACCAAGCACATTAAAATGAATTTCTGATGCAGTTTTAGCACACTAAACAGATTAAAACCAACTTAATCTAATCAGTACATAAATATTTAAAACATTTTGGTTCCCCAGTCTGAAAGAAAAATGGTTATTTTTTTATGCTAATTTCCAGGTAAAATCTCTATTGTAATAATGTCCTGAATCTACAATGTCTTATCTTCATTTTGAAGTTGATGTTCAGCTGCATTCTTAAGATTTTTAGATTAAATCAGCAGCAACATTAGAAAAGTGCATGCAACATTTCAAGCATTGTTCTAAAAACAGGGAAATGAGTAACTTAGGTTTGAGAGTTCTTGTGTTGGGCTGCGTGTAGAAGCTGACAGCAGGAACCAGGAGGACATCCAACTCACCTCTCTGTTAGGACACTATTGATTGGATCATCTGAACTATAGCAATTCTGGGGCATATATTGCTGCAACTGAGATATAATTTCAGATATCAAAATTAAAGTACTAGCTCCAGCATTTCCTTCCAACCTTAAAAGCAGAAGAAAAAAAATTAAGATTTGAGATGATAAAACTGTGTAGCACTTACTATTTCTCAAATGGCATAGATCAAGATGCAGGTTTTTTAGATAGCGGTGTATTCAATGTCTGCTCTCATTCTCTGATATTATGGTCCTTTTCCCTCCACCTTATAAGCATGATTTTCTTTCTCCAACTAAACCCAACCTTTTCTCAGTCTCAACAATCTTCTGAACCCCTCTGAATCCTCTATTCATTCATCAAAATCCTGCAGCATATTTAGTATGTGCTGGATGCATTGAATTTTCACCTCTCAGCTCTAAACAAGTACAATTTCCTCCAGTGATATTATTAATGACTTCCTCCTTTTCAAATTACAAGAAAACGTTACATTCTTTTTCTAAGTAATAACTCATGTAAAGTCTTCCACTGATTTGGTTACAAAGCCCTTTTCAGAATAAGCAATTATTTTCTGTTTTACATCTGGTGAGCCATCTTTTTTGGTTTTTTATTGTGATGGACTCAAGCTAGTTTAACTTCCTAACAGCCCCTTCAGCATCTCTTCAGAAATAGAATATGGAGTCACTAACACCTTTGTATGTTTCAGATGTCTTCCCATTCCCTTCAAGCTAGCACACTGTCTTTATAGTATCTGTACTGATGTGTACAGCACAGATCAAGCTAAAAAGAACAAAGGGGTCTTCTCACAACCCCTCTGGTGTATATTATCTTCCTAGTAAAGTATTTGAAGAGACATTTCACCATCTCAAATCCCATTCTTCATAAATACTTTGAGAACTATCTTTTTTGTAATAGCATATACATACCCTTTAATCGTTTGAACGTGTTCCTCAGGCACTGTTGGCAATTCAGGCCATAAGTGAATGCTCTTCATACATGCCAGCACCTCAAAAATGTATCATGAAAAATGTTATGTGAAGTGTAGTCTTTGACAGACAGGACAACATATTTTACTTTTCTTAGTGGCTATTTTAGAAAAAACTGCAACAGGTAGCAAGTTACTTGTTCACTAGTCATAATTGTGTAAGCCGACATCAATTGTTAAGGTTTATGTTAGGGCAAAAAGTCTTGATGTACACTTTCATGCTAAAACATCATCTCAATAAACTAATTTACTATTCTTTCTTCCATTTTTTTTAATGTAATAAATTAACTAACATGACTTTTGTAACATACAGTTTGAATGTTGTCAAAAATGAAAAGTACTAAGTATGTCTACTGCAATCTCAAATCAAGAGAGGAACATCTTCAAGCAGTTCAATAATTAATAAACTGATCAGCAGAGAACTACCACAACACTTGAAAGCAGATTTTGCTACAATGACAGAATCTTAATCAGCTGGCTTTCATACAATAAAAACCTTAGTTATAGCCTAATCCAAGATTCTTAGAAACATGACCAAACAGAGTGTTCCTGACATAAGAAAGCACAAGGAGATTAAGAAAACTACAGAACAGCAAACATTCAGGTAAGAACAAAGCTACTCAGTGATCTAGAGCACAAACACAGCACCAATTGCATCAATAGGAGTGTGCTTAATTACATCTCATTTTAGCAACTGTAAATTCCTGTAAATTCTGAAAGATAAAAATAAAAAGCTCATTAAAAATATGTAAGATTTTAACTTTTTAGAACAATCAAAGCATGAAGACAACAATTAGACCGATTTTAAGGATTCACAATTTTAAGGACTGAAATGCTTTCACAGTTGGACGTACCTACCTGTTTCTTGAGTCGTGAAATTGGATGAAATCGAGAACGGTAGCAACTTGCGCAGTTCATCAGTGGTTTTATGACCATATGTTCCTGATTTACAAAATCATAGACAATACACAACAGTTTCTTTAAACTGTCCTAATCATATGCAGACCTAGACTTACACTTAATTTTATGCAAGCCACCTATAGTACTGAAGTCAATATAGACTTCCAAATGTCTGAGGGCTGAAAGCAGTAATCAGCACAGTGAGTGTTTAAAGCTTAATTTCTTTGACACATTTTAACTATGAAACCTGACAGCAGCTGACAGAAAAGCAACCAAGTATTCTCTTAATGCAGCAGCATGCAACATATCTTGAGAAACTAAAAAGAGCTGCAACCAATAAATGGAAGATTTATTTCACAGATTGCTGTATGATATTGAAAGAAGTAATCCCAAATATTAACAGGAAATCGGGGGGAGCAAATATAATAATTGCTAATGTTGAGAAACATGTATTGCTAGACAAAAAGTGTTCACAAATTCACAGTACAGAGTGTGGATACAAATCACACCTCCATTAGTGAGCCACCATTATTTATAGTGTCTCAGAGAAAGAAAATCTCAAATATTACATAGCTCAGTGCTAAGCTACAGCTGTTCTATACACCTTTTGGATAATTCAGCAGATAAACAGGCTAGGTATCGATACAACTTGACAAATAAAATTAAGTGGAATCACTATAATTTATGGATCAACCATGTGAATAAGGAGTGGTTAAGCAAATAAATTAAGGTACAGTAAGAAAGGGTAATCTTTTGGAAAACTTTCTGTACTTCATTACAAAACTAGAAAAAACATACTTTCACAATTTTTTACTTGGAGGAATACTTCATTTCCACAAAAAGCTGCTGTCAAGAAAGATTCAGTCATAAGACTCTCTAAAATCAGATTTGGCATCCAAAACAACTGAAAAAATCTTCTGAGAGTGTAATATTGATCCCTACCTTAAAAGCAAACATGTCCTCATCTGAGAATCTGCAGAGAAGAGTAATTGCAAATGCAACTATCTGCTTAGCTACCTCTCTGGGAAATGCTTCTAGATTGATCTCTCCATGGCTTAAACGATCTCTTATACGTGGACCCTCCTGGTGGTTCAAGAAATCCCAAAGAAATTCCTGTGGAAACATACACCAAGTGTATAGAATTCCATTCTATGTGAATACACACAGAATAGAATATATTCAGCATATAGAATACCTCTGAAAGATAAGGATGTGATCATGTCTATAGGAAAGGGGCACTTAGATGGTCAGAAAAAACAATGCAAACTATGCTCTTAGCAAAAAAAGGGCAACTCACCCATCTTGGTAGCTTCTGAGGAAACTCAAAACTAACATACATGCTATTTCGAGAGAGGTAACAACAAATTTCCTTCAGTTTTGTGTACCAAGTCCTCCACAGCCCCACTGCCTCTGGCAACAGGACAATAAACTCAGGTCTCCCCTACAGTCTCAAAAGGCCTCTAAATTCAACACTCCTAGTTTTCATGTTCACTATCTGTTTCGGTGGCAAGATGCAGGATGTGCTCTGGTAGGTTTGCAGCTATGTTTTTGTGCCATCTGCCCTGGTAGTGTAAGATGTGTCCCAGAAGCAATCAGAAATAAGTTTTAATTTTCCCTGTATGAGGCACCAGTTTTTCTTCTGCTCCATTCAGCTGATGTTCAGAAGTCTAAAGACAAATATCTCTGAGACTTCTATATTTCAGAAAGAAAGATAGTCTTATATCCTAACCCGATATAGCTTGTCAGGTACTACTTTGTATCCTTCACAATGAAAAAGGGTAACAAGCTTCTGGTTCTAAGCTGCTGGAGATAAGCTATGTGAAATAAATGAGCATTAGGCATGAAATATTACTAAATTTAAAAACAAACAAAACAAAACAACAACAAGAAAAAAGAAACAAACAAACCACAAAACTTTCAAAACACTTGCCATGGCAGGTTCCTGAAGAACTGCAGGAAGCTGGTTGACTTCTTCATTATCCAAACACTTTGCTAGCATCTAGAAAAAAGTAATAGAAACTTATTATTGAAAGCCAAACAATCAAAGAAAAAACACCAACTAAATTAATTAGTTTCCCTAATTTTAAGCAATTGCTTCCGCCACTCAAGAATCAAGGTGCCTAATTATTACTGACAATTTGAGATAATTCAAGAGAGTTGTAAAATTGAGCATTTCTGCTTGCAATGTTTATTTGTATTTATTTTGAATAACTGAATCTAGGAAAAATGACAGAATGTTTGTTTCTGTGAGATGAAAAATTTCAAGATAAAAACATTTAGAAAAAATTAAAATCTGTTCATTAAAATTTGTATTCTTTTTGATATTTTCTAGGGCATTCCAAATTTAAAATGTTTACTGTCCATCATCTTCTATTTGGAAAAAAATTAGAAATAATGTCTTACCCAACACAAGAAAGTGCTTTCTGGTCTCTAGTAATGGGAAACATGCGTGTGCTTAAATTCTGAAATTGATATATATTAAAAAAAAAAAAAAATCACAAGTACCTCATCGAAAGTGGTGTAGAGGGCAGAAGGCTAGAACAAAAGACAATTAATATTAATTGATTTTCAAATGAAAGCAATTAACTAGACATGTATACCAAACTTATATTTATTCATTTGCATGAGATACCAGATGTGCATGAATAGCAAAAAACCCCCCTTAAAATAAAAAAGGGACTTTTGGATTTTGTGCCAATTTTTTAAAAATAAATATAACATGATCTACTTTCCACCCTAAACTACTGTTTCTGAACACTAACCTTCAAGTACTTTTTCAGACCTCTTTTACTGGAAGACATCTTTACAAAAAAATAAGAGGCATTCATGAAACTCTACTGGAAATTCGTAAATAATATTCCACAATTGATTGAAAAATTTTGGGGGAAAACCTGTAAATGTTTAGACAATATGCTCCTAGAATAACCATTTTGCAAATATTGTTAGCACTAAAGCATAATTGACTTCAGACAGAAATTTTACCTCAGCTGTTAGCAATCGATTTGGACATTTATTAGTTGTAGTGAAGAGCAATCTAAGTCCAACTTCCAGCTGAGGAAGTAAGAGAATCACACAGTCAGCATACCTGAAAAAATAACAGAGATACCCAAAGGGGTTTTCCCCCCTTATAAATATAATCCAAATGGAAATTAGAGCCATCTCACAGTTACACTCTCAGGCCAAACAACCCAGACCAAAATTCCTTTGCAATGCACTTTGTAAACAAAAAATAAATGACTACCTGTGCCCAACAGAAGCTGACCACCAAATTCAAACCAGCTCAGAGATGAGAATAACTTACAAGAAGGTGGAACATGGGAGAGGAAAACAAAACAATGTACTTTTTTTCTTTTAAACTCAAAATGTTAATATCTGAAGATTTGTTTCCACTTGCTTTGTAAAACTCTCCTTTTTGGCTACATCTGCAATAGTTCTTTTTAGATTTCAAAATATAGTTTATAATCCTAGTTGGCACAAAATAAAGTAGTAAGTCCACAAACTTTCTGAGAGACCACCATAACAATGCATAACTATATGTTGTTAAGCAACAGATTTAGCAAAAAGCTTTGGAATCTACAAATGTTGCTATTATTCTATAAATATAGAATATATTCTTTTTATATTCTATTAAAAAAATAATTAAAAAAATAAAATCAACTGTTACCTGCTTTGCTTGAAAGCTGTTAAAGCAGCCATCCAAAATGGTAACATTGTTTTTAATACAAAACTGGACAGTCTTACTAGCTCTTCAGCTATGGAAAGTGTTTCATGATTAAGATCTGCAAGTTAGCAAAACAACATTGATAAACTACACACAATCTACAGTTTACTAATTCATTCTTAATATTTCACTGAAAATATAAGATTATTTCAGCATTTGTAAAGGTAGACTTAAAAGTTATACAATTTATTTTAACTATGTAAGAGCAATGGTAGTCATATTTAAGATCAGAAATTGAGTGTGTAAGATTGCATTTTTAGTGATAACATAAAATTACAGAGTAAAACCAGTTAAAAAGTCATGGCTGCTTTTTACTGAGACTAAAAGACTACACAGCAACTGGACCCAGCTTCTGTTGAGTTGTTCTCCACCTACATCAAATGCTTAAAAAAATGTAATATATATTAATCATTTTAATTCAGTAAGAATCAGTACAGTAGCATGAACATTTGAACATGAGCACATTGTTCCTACTTTATCAATTTTCTGTGCTGATATTTAGCGTACTAAATTAACACTTCATACTTCAATGCTACCATATAATGAAACTCACACTTATGAATTCACATTATAAATATCTTATCCAAGAGAAAGCTTAAAATGGCAAGTGCAACTTGATTGCAGTAGGTGTTTTTTCGAAGCAAATCAACAGCTATAGGATTTATACTACCTGATGATTGGAATGTTACCAGCTTGATTTGGTTCCCAAAAGCCCTGTCTCAGTTCCGCGAACAGATGTTCCACTGGCAAATTGATTACGTAGCACAAACTGACCATGACCATCATTGACACCAAGTTTCCCCATATGCTGTTGTTGCTTTAAAAATAGTAGGAATAAACAAGTAAGCTCTGTAGCCAGGGAGATGTGAAGATTTTAATCTGACACTTCAGCTCCTTCCCTGAGAAAAGCATCGGTGTACTGAAGATGTGTCACCATCCTTTACTCTGTTTCAACACTACCTTCCCTGCAAGACGCAGGGCACTGCTGCAGGGACCCTTGCAGCTGGAACCCACTGATTCTGGAAAGAATTAGATTTTGTAAAGGCAAACTAGATGACTGTTACATGAAATGAACTCTCATCATCAAAAAACTGGAACATACAGTTGAAGCCTTTTAGAGGCAGTAACGTTACACGTTTCAATGTGTTACAAGTATTTTAGAATGCAGTATTTTTGATTCAATAGTCAGTGGAACTGCCTACATATTAAAAAGTTGTCCTACAAGCATGACTGATTCATCTAATGACAGTGTATACCAGTATCTTAGTTAAGATTCAATCTTAGAACTTAGAAGATGCATTATTTTCCAACAGCACTTTTGGACAATAAAACAATAGCAAACATAGCATAATAAAAACTTGCTAATGGTTAAATACTTGCCTGGAAATACATCAAGCTCATCTAAGCTAACGAAGATCACATAGGGTCGATGTACTAAAATGCATTTAGTTTGCAGAAGATACGTCTGTAACAACTGACCCAATCCTGCAGTTAAAAAAAGCAGCATAGCACAATATCTAGGGAGAATACCATAATATATTAGAAAAGCTTATACAACTAAATCTTTTGCAAAGAATCAACATTTGTGGGTTGGGGACAAAGGGTTTTTTTGCTCTGTCAAAGAACATCCAAAACCTACACTCCCCATCTCTTCAGCAGGGGGACTTAATAATTAATTGCATTCACAAGCACGAAAAAACAATGTAGAATTAGGAAAAGAGCATCACTGTATTCTACATTGGCTGCTGCTGCTCCTCCTCCTACCCCATTCCTCTGCCTTTTGTTCCAAGTTATTCCTGACTGCCCTAACAGACAAGGAACCGAGTTTCAAAAAAAGACCTAAGCTTTCTTGCTTTTCCTGCTTGTAAAAAAAACACTGGTCCTAAAACTGACCAGCTTTATAATGGCTGAAGTATTCTATGCAAATCCCTTTCCAAAAACAGCAGCAGCAGCAGCAGCAGCAGCAGCAGCAGCAGCAGCAGGGGAAAACTGCCAGGATACTGCCAGAGGCCTTTGGACATTCCCCCCCCCCCCCCCCTTAATTTTTTTCAATACGAGCAGTAACTTTTACTAACAGTTTTTAAGCACTCTCAAGTCTGACTGGTAAGAAAATGAGATTCTTTTTGGTAACTTACTTTGCAGGAATTTCTTGTGGGGATGCAAACCCATGCCACAAAATATTACGAAGATTCAGACCACACGGAGATCCAATGAATACCCTCAGTACATTCATCTAATTAATAAAGAAAGTGATTACTGCGTGAAGAAATCTATTATTTAT
Organism: Gymnogyps californianus; assembly: GCF_018139145.2. Classification (NCBI taxonomy): domain Eukaryota; kingdom Metazoa; phylum Chordata; class Aves; order Accipitriformes; family Cathartidae; genus Gymnogyps; species Gymnogyps californianus. Next base: position 47,582,339 of record NC_059473.1, read on the forward strand.
TACCTTGTATCTTTCCCTGACAGAAAATTTCAGAAGTTATTGAGAAACTACAATCTCTACTGTCAAGATGACTGGCCACAGCTTGTCACAGTAACAGCAACTCATTATTTGCAATTCCCAGTATTCTCTGAAAGGAAATCTTTCAGCTTACTTGTACATGATATAGAATATAATATGGGAAGAACAAAACTAGTTAATAAACATTCCAAACAGTTATGATAGGCAAACAAATGAGATCAAGTTTAGCTCTTACTTCTTGTAGTATAAATCCACCATAATTTAATACAAATTAACATAAAATACAGAATTTGCATTTAAATCTGTATTCCCAGATCACTATCAAATGAAAAGGGAAACTTTGTTTTTATTTTTTAACTGTAAGAATTGAACTATTCCACATGCCATCAAAATTCAAGAAATAATCCTTATAACACTACTAGACTGGCTAACAATACAAGCTTCTACAGTTCACATCCAATATTTTGTACTAACAAAGAATTTACATTTGTAAAACTGTATGAGAAAGATCACCTACTCTGTTTACACAAGAGTGTAAATGTCATCAGAACTTTGTTGTTATTGTTTTTTTGCACACGGGGATGAACAAATTAGTTTTCTCTATTTTGAAAAATTGTAGTGTGCTAAACGTTAGAAAGCATCTTACTACAGTGGTGGTGAAGGGGAATACAGCTTATCAGAAACAGCCAGTGCAGGATGTGTATTTTCAAGTAGTGCAACTCAGAAAGAGGCAGACAACTGTAGCTTGCTCACCCCCTTGACAGATATGTGAAATTTTATGTATGTAGGTTTTTCATGCAGAAAAGCAAATAAGAACTTATGAACTTGCCTTTAAAAACATTTCCATTTACAATATTTACTATTTTTGCCATATATCCCCCAGACTGTAACGTGTATAAAATGAAAGTTTTTCCAACATATTACAGAATTTGCAAACTCTTCTTCAGTACAAGCAAAGGCTATGCTTGGAAACTTGCCATTTGGCAAGAAGAAAACCAGCTCAGTATTTATTACTTATTTCAAAACTATGAACTTACTACAGCTTGTCCAAAGACAACTGCAAGCTGCTCAGAAGCAAGCAAGTCTCTTAGAAGGAAAGGACAATCTTTACCAATCAGTAAATATACCTATTAAAAAAGCAAGCAAAACAGATAACATAAATAATTCAGTATACTTCTTTGTACTTCAAACATACAACTTGACTATTTCATCCAGTAACCATTTTCATTATTGTAAAAACACTAATCAAACAAAACCCACCAAATCCTTAAAAAGGCTTTAAATTCTGTAATTTCATGACAAATTAAAATTTACAGAACATATCAGGAAAGAGTAGATAACCTACTTAATGTTCCCACAGTTAGGCTTTTCACAGTGTCTGTAAACGTACTGCCCTTCTCTTCCAAAAAAAAAAAAAAAAAAAAAAGTGAAGCACAACAAGAACACATAATTAAGGGAATAAACTCTGCCCAGGACACCATGCTTCATTCTTACCCTAGAAATCTGTAAGATCTGTCATTGTTAAAGGAAGGAGACTTGTGGTTTGTCTGCTGATTCTGGCTGTTCCTTAAACTAGATTTTCCTAGCTGGGCAATCTCAGCATTTCTAGTCTCAACTGCTATGAAGCCCTCCATTCTTTGTATTCTCCCTGACGGTTTTTTCCAATCTTTGGTAATTTTTCATTACTTCAAAATTTATCACCCCCCATACTGGGGCAAATTGGTTTGTCCAGGTGTGAATTAGCCCATTGTTTTTTCTCTGGCATTTCCTTCTTCAGAGCTCCTCACACAGATTCAACAACCAGCTATTTTATCTTATCTGCGTGCAATATACCCCAGCAACAAAGCCTTTCAAAACAGCTGTTGCTCCCTTCTCCCTAATCTGCATGCCCATAAGTAGTAGTGGCATCTGTTTGTGTGGTCGTGCAGTGAAGCAGATCAGGGAACTGATCCAGCTGAAAAACAAAAATGAGGGCAGGGGAAAAAGGTGGAAAGGTACCTGGACCAGTTCATCAATCTAGCTTGCTACTAGGCCTTCAAATATTTGCACTCACGTAACGTATAGAATACCAGCAAACAAGGCAGACAGCTGTGAAGACTGATTGAACAAACTTAAGCAGTGCTATCACCAAATGTTGAACCATAGCCTAATTCACGTTCCATCAAAAAGGATTCAGAATACAAGTTTCTTAATACCAGTCAGAATTCCTAAGTCTAAGTTGTATTACGTATGCACTCCTTGCCTCATGCTGGTCATGGAACTCCTGCAGTATTACTCTTTAAACTTAACAAGAGTGCATACCTTTACTAACTACTACAGGGTAAAGGAAAGAGGGAATGTGTTAACAAGACAAACATTCAGGACTACAAGATGGATCCCAAATCTATCCAGCTGATCAGTTAGGTCAAGAATTTAAGTTGTTAGCTGACTTCTAGATGTTTTTGCAGTACAAGACTCGTGTCGAAGCATTTAAACAGATGTACACTCTGCGAACAGAGCTCTGAGGAAAGAAGTTATCTAGCAGCCCATTTCCAGCTGCATGCTCCTGATTCTCCTCACAGAAGTTACTACATCATCAGATCTTCTGTGGAAGGTATGCTGCTCACTGTTTCAGTTAAATAAATCAAACAAAAACCTACTATACGTACACTGATTAAGCAAACTTTGCTCTTTTTTTAATGAAATTGGTTAGTAACAGCACTCACAGGAGCAACTCTACCAGCACAGGTGAAGGAGCCCCAGAAGATGTTTCCATTAGCACACTGGATCCAGAAAAGAAATCTGTCCAACTCAAAATACAACTGGACTATTAGTGTACTACTACTGTACAGGGTAATCTCACTTTTTCAACATGCAATTAAATCCAAGAGCTCATTCCCATCTTATAAAACCAAATCTGCAATAGACTCCTCATACTGGCACTTACATCACCCAAGGCTCGCTCCAAGCATGATGTTAGTTTCATTAAGCCAAGAGCAACTTCTGTAGTTTGTGTATATTGTAGAACATCAAAAACTTCAAGAAATAACTGTACGATGGGGGAGAGGAAGAATGTTGTGTTAAATATTCAGAAGGAAAAATCAAATTGTCAAAAGCACAGAGAAACCTAAATATTCCTCTGTGACAGTTGCTATGCAAATGTAGAAAGAAAACCATGCCAAGGAGATAAAAATGTAGATGCCTGGAAAGAAACTGCCCTAAAGCACCTCTTGTATTTTTAGTTGCAATGTATCTAGTGCCTCACATCTATAAAAATTATAGCAATAACTTTAAACAGTAAAACTTGATATTAAGCACAGATTATTAGAAAAACAAAATCCTACCATCTTAGGTTAGAACAGGCCCAAAGCACCTCATGTTCTCTTTGTGACAATTTAAATAAAATCTAATTACAAAGTCAGGAAAATTAGAAGCAACTACGTATCAGAGAATTAGTTACAAATTCTAAGCATTTTGGTTCATTGATATCTCTTGTGTGTTCTTACACTAAACTTCCACAAAGGGTTCATGTGCCAAAATACAAATTTTCAACAGACATTTCCATACCTCTGTGCAGTTTGTCCAGCGGAACCATAATGCATACTGAGTTACAAATTGCTCCTTGGTCAGAGATTTGAAGTGCAAATTAACAGATTCACATACAGGTCCTAACGATCGTATGCTTTTGATATAATCCACACTTTGATCTTAAATTGAAAAACAGAAGGTGATTAGAGTACCAAACTTCCCGAAGGTCCAATATTTTAAAACTCACAAGGAGTAAAACCTGCTACAGCTTCTGTACATATTTAGCACAGAGAATTTTATCCAGACTGTTTTAGCACAACTAATACACTACAATTTACTGTCCAAAAAACCACACAGATAAGATATAGAAAGTAAAAGTGCAGTGTGAAACCAGATAAGATTGAGTACCTTCTCCAAATAAAAAAAAACCAAAAAAACAATGCAAGAAAATATGGAAGTAAAGAGGATTATTATGTTCTGGTTTTGTTGAAATGGGAAGAACCTACTGGAGTACATAAATTCCACATAATCAAGCTGGAACCTAGTGCAGGCTCAGAGTGATCAGTCAAGTTGCACCACTTACACCCTTCAAAGAACGCAGATGGATGTGGTACCTTACAGAGTGGTATCACTGCTCCTCTTTGGTGGGACACTTTTATAGCAAAATAAATTCTTCTGATTTACTGAAAGATATTGCTTGAGGCAGAAACATGTCTCATTTTTACCATCTCTGGAAATTAATAAGAGAGCTTGCAATTTGGCAAATTAAAATTCAACAAGTTCATCAGGGCATAAATACTTCGTTTTGGTTAAAAAACAATTATAAACTGTTCTACATACAGAAAGGAAACCAAACATTACTTCTGTACAAGCTAAAGTTGGGGAAACAAAAATGCAATCAACAGTAGGAATACTGATGGCCCCAGAGTGTTTTAAATTTACTGGAAAAGGGATATAAACGACACAGAAGAAAGCCATTATGAGGTAGGAGAGAAGCAGAACTGAATCCCTTATGTACAGGCACATGAAGTTGGGAACCAAGATGAATGAGGAAGCAAAGGAGCAGCTACTCATGTAGCAGAGATTACGTGAATCTTAGGAGCCAACAATAACCAAATACCAAATGTGGATGAAAAATTTAAAGCTCCTTGTAGATATGAACTGTATGTACTCTAATCTGCAGCAAAGCTAACACTATACTGGAATAATATGTTATAACTAAGGATTATAGTTATAACATAGGATTGCTATGAACTGTACTGAGATTCTGCATCAGTCTTAAATGTATCACTACTACAGTAGGTAAACACCAACCTGATTCAAGGTAACACATGTGCTCTGTAACAGCCTGCCAACATACTTCACCATTTTCAGACAAAAAATTATTAATATCATAGGTGTCTTTCTTCTCAAATCCAAGTTTGCAAATCACATAATGCACAGGTGGAGAAAGACAAGTAGTGACCGAGTCTGACAACGTCATCTAGAACACAAAAAAAGTCCTTGCATTACGAAAGTACATGAGAACAAAGAAAATTATTATTAAAGCATACCCACAACCACAGATATACAGACAGTAATACAGCATCTGTGAACAAGTTGTTAAGGTTTGCAAAGCAACTTTCACCTAGGCATATGGTGAAAGGAACTCTCTGAGCAGAACCACCTTGTGCAAAACTGAGGGGAAGAATTGCTCTATTTCCATAACGCCAGGGTGGTGTATTTCTGAATGGTTATATCTACTGAACTGATGCCAAGATAGATTGAAGCAAAAGATCCCAGTTATATATAAACTGTTCTGTCTCATCTCTGAGCTTGCAAGGAAACTGATGCTACTTCAAGTAAAACCAAGAACTTCAAGTCCTTATGACCAGCAAAATCATTGGGCAGGGGGGAGGGAACATGTGAATTCTGTATGAACTGGTAGTAATGGCAGAACAATCTAAGCATAAATGTTATTTGCACATTAGTCTAAACAGAAAGATGGACTGATTCAGAAGCACACATTTAAATTAAAGACTTTGCAAAGATAGAACTGCTCATGCTAACAACGAGGAAAATGCTTCTGATTTAGTAAAAAAGTCACACTTCCTCATTAATCAAACAGAAAAGACAAACTGTTTGAAAATGAAGTATCACAACAAATATAAAAAGATTCCATTGAAGTTAAATTAAAAAAATTTTTTTCCTCTTTGAATTAGGTGGTGGAATTGACCCTCACAGTATATAATTTCTGAATTCATGGCTTCAAGGAGAGACAACATATTTATATGGGTAACAGTACACAGCAAGTATGACAGTTCCTATAAGGAACTGGAATTAGCTGCCATCAGGAGTATCCTATCTGCTATTAAAAAAACACCAAAACACTAAAACGTTCATAAAACATATAATTCAGCCCTTCACCTTATTTTGAGGGCCCCCACGTTTCACTGTCAGAAACAGGAGGCCAGAACAAAACCTGAACAACCACAGCCACCCTTTATTGTCCAAAATAGGCCAGACAAGGAGCAGGTAGCTGACTTTTTCAGGGAGGGTACGTGAACAAGTCCCGGGTTTCCACCGGCGACAGCGCCGCGCGGCAGAGGCAGGGCTGCCCCCGTCCCACCGCCCTCCGGCCGCAGCACCAGCACTTCCCCGGGGCCGGCAGGGGCCGGCGGGGGCCGCACAGCCACGCGGGGGTGAGGGTGGCAGCAACCCCCGGCCCAAAGCCCCTGATCCCCCCCTCCCGCTCACAGAACCCGCCCCTGCCGCCCCAACCCGCCACGGCGACCGGCTGCCGTTACCTCCGTTACTGCTGGGCCCGCCCGCTCTACGTCACGACGCTGTGCTAGCGCGCGGCGTCACGCCTGGCTCGCGCGGGAAGAGGCCCGCCCTGGCACGCAGCTGCTCCGGGCCGCGGAGCGCGAAGGCGGCATCTCCCCGCGGCCCCTCACCGGGCGCGGGAGGAGAGGGGGCTGCGCCCGCCTGCCTCTCCCCTCGGGTAAAGCGGCGCTGCGTGCCGCAAGCCATGGAGAAGCGCTCCAAGATGCCGAAGCTCGCTGCCGCCGCCCCGGAGGGAGGAAAGCGGCGCCAGGGCTTGTTGGATAAAGATAGCGTGAGCGGCCGCCGGGGCGGGGGCGGGACGGCAGCCCCAGCCCCGGGGGGTTAAGTTGCTGGAGGCCGCGGCTGGCGGCGCCCCCCGGCCGGGCACGTCAGCTGTGGGGGCAGGGAACGGGTGTGAGGGCGAGGGCGGCGGCGGTGGTGGTAACGGCCGCGCCGCGCGCCCGTCACGAGGCGCTAGCGCGGGCTGTGGGGGGGTGCGGCGGCCTCCCGCTCCGCCGTAGCCCTCGCCTGAGGCGGGGGTGCCGGGGTGCCGGTCCCGGACCGCAGCGCTTCAGCTGGCGAGGGAAGGAGGGAGGGATGGGGCTTGGGTCCTTAGGGAGGACGGTGCGGTGCGTGGAAGAACGTGGGGCTTGGTGTGTGATGAAAAGGTGAGTGTGACCTTGTGAAAACTTGTATCAGAAATGCTGTTCCCATCTGTTTTACATCCGATTTGGGATAGCTCGTCCCCGTTCTACTTGGTCAGATGTCATGTTTGCATCTGCCTTGCAGCTGGTGTGCTGCCTTAGGCATTGGGAGGTGAAGTTGTTAAAGCCTTGTGAAGGTAAAAAGAAGGCAAGGGTGGTCCTCCCTCTGGTGGTGCCGTCTTTCCAACTTGGGGTGCTACTGTAAGTTCTCTAAGTTAGGAGGTGTGTCCTCTTTTGAAGAAATAAACAAGAACTGTTTCTTTAAAGCAACTATTGGTTGTTAAAACAAACTTATTAACAAACAGCATTTCTTTCAAATAGCAAAAGCTTTCTTCTCTCAGCATACTTACTTCCGTATGTCCAAGGTTAGGCCAATATAGAGTCCAGTAATGCAAGAACAGGCTTTTGTATAGTCAAATGCAAAGTCAGTTCTTGAATTTTTGAGAGATTCTTCCACAAAGCATGCAAGTACTATGCAGAAATGTAATTGTAACATTGTGCTAAAACTTGGAATCACACTATTTGTATTGTGAAATACAGAAGTAGGTTTGTTTATTAGCTGTTTGTGTAGAGATATCAGTAAGGTTTTTGGTTGCCTCTTTAGTAAATGGCTTCTTGCACATGAGGAAATGATTATGAAAACTTCTGTCACTAATAATAGCAGTTAAACTTGTAAGTAACAGCATTGTTAGAAGTTGTGTGTTATAGACATGAATTTTCTTCCATCTGTAATGCTACAGGCTGAAGGGGTTGTGACTCATGCTGAACCATGTTAGCAAAGAATTGCTGTTTGGATTGTGACCTTTTTCACAGGTTCATTTCCACTGGCATGGATTGGGATGCTCATTTGAGCAGCTCAGCTGGCAGACTTGAGGTGGTTTTTATTCTGTTAGGAGACCTATGATGAGCAGGTAGGGGCTATAGTGTTCATAGATCTGAGTTTCAGTTAGAAGATAATGAGTGTCCACAGCCTAAGTGCAAATATGTTTGCTCTTTGCATTTTTAGTGTAAGTACTGTTCAGAGTTTGCATTGTTGGCACGGTATCAACAAACACCTGCAGCCAGTTTGCACTAGGGCTGTATAACTGTTTTTTAACAGAATTATCTAACACTAAGGAACCAGAGGAGAGGTAGGTAATGTCCACACCGTTGACAGGGCTAATGTGTAAGTGATTTTATAGAGAAGAAACTGCATTGCTTCCCTTATTCTCAAACTCCTCTGAAAGAGTTGTGAGCCCCTGAGTAGTGCATCTTTTCAAATAATTCTCATTAGACTTTTATATTATCCATAAGTGTATGACTTTTTTTCTATATTTCTTAGTGTAAACTTTGTACTGTGGTGTTATGTCACCTTTGTGCTCTTTTCTGCTCTTCTGAGAAGGAACTGATTATTTTCTCTCACCTAAATTCTAGCTGTAGTCAGGAAGTGGAGCAAGGGACTGAAGAGTCAGCAAAACTTGAAAGTGGTTAGTTAGGAGGTAGCTGGTATGGAAGACCACTGTCTGTAGCGTTTTTTATGATCTCATTGGTTCCATGTGCTTTTCTGTCTCTGTCCTGTTTTGTTATCATTTTACAGTTCTGGTTTAAGCCAGCTGTGGAGGACAGCAGGTGACACCTTTTGTGTGCATCATCAGACTTGCTGCTTGCATTCATAGAGGGCCAAATTTTGTTATGTGTGTTGAAGAGAATGACAGTACACAAGCTGGATGGGTAGAAAACTTGGATCTTCAGAGTTCTGATGACAAACCAAAAGAAGTACTACTCTGTTTTTAAGTTCCAAGTAAAATTATAAAGCTTGCAAATTGGAGCATATTTTTTCCTTTTTTTAATTAATGAGCAAATCAAGTCATTAATACATAAGGCATTTGTTTAGTAGCCTCACAAGGAATGAGGACAAGTAAAATTACGTAGTAAATGAACCAAGCATATATTTTGGGTTTTGTGTAGGCTGTTTGAATGAAAAGCTTGAAGTTGTGGTTAACAGTCTTAGACACATATGTTAATATCTGTGTGCTTTTACTTGGAAAATGGAGTGGATTCAGAGTGCTAGTATGGTGTGTCTGATTGAATGAGTTCAAATGCAAACATAGAATCATCATAGAATCGTTTAATTTGGATTTTGGTGGAAAAGAAATTAAAATTGAGCCAAAGTTAACCACTGTTCTTTTTTCAGTCAAAGCGGTAGTGTCAAAACAGCCAGAAGAAGATATACCCATTTTCTAGCTTTTCTGCTTTTTTCGCAACATATTCCTAATTGGTTTTTTCCTCTTAACTGTACACCATAAACTATTATTTAGAGACTGTTAAATGCTAAAATATTGACATGTGATGCGGACTTTTTTTATTATTTTGCACAGACGAAAGGAAAAAAGACACAATCGAATTATGAAGCTTTAGGTATGGCTCCAATGGAAGAAGAGTATTTTAGTGATTCAATGAAAGCTAAGCTATTGGCATTCAAAGCTAATAGGGCAAAGATAAGATATGCTAATACATACAGACTGGAGTCACATAATAGATTTCGGGATTATTTAGTAAGAGACAAAGCTCAAGCGATACTAACGGTATAGTATTTTTTTAAAATTAATTGTCTAATTTTATTGCAAAAGTAGCTTGTCTTGCAAAGATTATATTAATGGAACAGTGTAAGTTGCATAAACTAAACATACGCATAAATGTTTGCAGACTTCAAGTTTTGGCACACAAATGTAATGTGAATGTGCTCTGTTTTGCAAAGTGCAGAAGGCCCTCCACAAGGTCGCCACTGAGCATGTGGTGTTAAGATGGAGCTGAACCTTCTCAAACTCTTACCCATTTCTAAATCAAATTGAGCTATAGCACAGTTCAAAGTACCCTAATCTGCAAAATATCCAGTTATCCAAAGATCCTGACCTTGAATTTGTGGAATTCTACTCCTTCAGTTAGCTCTACTAGTATCACATGACCTGCATAAAATACACTTGGTGTCCTTGACAGTCTGCCACATGCAAAAATGAAGGAGAACAGTCTGTTGAGATAATATGTAGCTCTTAGTGATACCTTGAATAGTTATAACCAACTCTGGAATTATTTTATATCTTCAATAATAATTCTACTGTCTGGAAGACATGCCTTGGCTATTTGGAACAGGTATTTGTAGCACTATTTTCCAGTGAGCTGAGCCCAAATGATGGAGAAGAATACACTCCTGTTTGTTAAATGGGGATTGGCTGGATGTGTTTGTCACTTTAAAGAAGCAGATAAAACATTTTAGAGTAAAAATAGTGCAGCCTTTGCTGTTTGAGAGCATCATTTACAATGACTGTTCTACTCATTAGTTCTTCTAATGTTCTTGTAATGAAAATGACTGTAAAAGTTTTTTTGCAAAAGACTACCAGGATGAAAACTAAGATCTTTCAAAATTGTTTTTGATAGAATAAACTTCAACAAGCCAAATACGATGGAGTTTCTAGTCCCTCCTTGTGTGCTTCAATCTCAGAAGAAATATTAAAGGCTGTGAAGGAATTGGACTTTGACCGTTACAAGTACGTGGTATCAGTACTAATTGTGGAAAAGGCAGGTCAGGCAATAAATGTAAGCAAACAAATTATTCATGATATCTTTTGCAAATTGAAAATAATTTTTAGAACCGTATGTTATCTCCAAGGCGTTCATCCGCATTCAGCAGCTTAACTAGTTTGAGGTGGTCTTGAAGCCTTTAGGTTCTTTATGGGGAGTAGTATGCCAGGTGACCATTTAAGGTACTGCTGTGATTCTACCTAACCCTGTGAAGGTTGTCTTCTTTTTGAGTTCAGTAACAGTGGTAAGCAGCCCATGCTGCTCTTCCCTGTCAACCAGTTGTTTCCGCTGTGTGCCGTGCCAGTACAATTGTGTGACTGCAGTGTATTTTCTTTTTCCAGTGTACTTGATCTCCTGTTGGGTCATCACATCTAGCACGAAATACTGTGCAGTTGTAGCGTGGGGTGACATGGAAAGGAACAGGTGGTGGGGAAAGGGATGGAAACTGTTTCAACTGTAGCTGCCACCAAACATGCTCCTGGGACTACAAATTAACATTAGTGATCTGAACTTGGCACACCCGAAAGAAAAGTATTGTAGATTTTCCTGCGTTGTATATAAATTTACATGTATTGCAAGCTCCCATTGGGCATTCGGAATACTTTTAGGTATCTTGCCAAGTGTCAGAGAGCACTTCTATTTAGGAATGTTCATCATCAGCTCTTCAAACCTGATGAAGCCATACCTGTTTTTAGTGGGTTACGTGAAACAATGTTTGAAGGGTTGCCAGCTTCAGTAACGAAGCCAGTCTGAGGGGCCTGCATCTACTGACTGTTCTGGTGCTGTCCCACAGCTGCCTCTGAAGTTGTACTTTGAGGAGCTGTGGGTTAAAATGGATTACTGAAATGGTCCAAGTTAACTTTTTTCTCCTGAGGAATATGTTTATTCCAGCAGTCAATTCACACATTTTTAGCTTTGAAAACAGTTTTATCGAAAAAGCTGAGAGCCCAGTAAATGGTCACAAGTAGACTGGAGTAAGCTGGAAGTGGAGGAGTCGGGGATGTGACTTCTTAGTTGTATGTTTCCAAAACTAATGTCTGTTAATGTTGCTTTTGAAGGGGTGCTGTTGCAGTATGCTAAGGTGCTAACAAGTGAACGTGAGAGAGGATTGAGTTTTTGGTGTACAGATTTTTTGATCTATTGGGGTGGAAGCTTTACTGTGAAGCAAAAACATGTATTTTAACATCGAATAGGACTTGTTCATTTTCACTGTAATTTTGCAGTTGTTGCTACTACTTGTAACTCTCATGATGCAATTATATCAGCATTTATATAATGATGTGTGTTCTTTAAAAAAAAATATAAAAACTGTGTTGTTTATAGATTCACAAATAGCTTTTTCTTTTCTTTCCTTTAGGTTGCCAGCAGATGGGTCTGGGATGTTCAAAGAGACACTTGGGTTTCAGCTAAATGTGAAACTGAAACATTTATTGCACTGGCTTTGGTAATGGCTTGTTATTACGAGTAATAGTCTAAAAGCCACACCTGGTTTTGTGCATTACAGTACCTGGTATATTTGAAAATTTTCAGAATGTCATTATTTTAGTACTAATTTTTGTCGTAATGCTGTTGGCACATTGAAATTGACATATAGATGAGATAATTTTGCTCATTCTTCTCTTAAAAAAAAAAAACAAACCCAAGAAAATGCTTTTGAAATGTGTATGGTTGAGTACATATGGGCTTCATCTGTCGGAACACTCTGCTGTGGCAGTTGAAGCAGCTGGTGTAAGGCCAAACTTTGCAAAATTTTGTGTGTTGCTTGTCTGTTGCATGCCTAGGGTTGTTAACACATGTTTACAATAAATTGCAGGTATTGGTATTCTTAAAAGCACGCTCTTTGTAAGAAGAGGGAGTGTTCAGTGTTTTCCAGTTGTATCTTTGATAAAATGCTGGTTTGTGTAGAAATATCACTGGGAGGGAAGCCGTGTTTTGCACACTTGGAAATTTGCGCAAATTTCCAATCGTTTGCCTTGAATGAAGTGTGAGTTCAGTCGTCAGCTTCCCTGGGCCTTTAACTCGCATTAAATGTCAGCTGCGTTCAGGCTGGTGGCCACGTACTGAATTGGGCGAGTTTGATCATTTCATTCGAGCGGCTTCTGACGGCAGCGGCAGGAGGACGATGGGGTCAGCAACGAGGCTATTGATAACTGGCCCGTAATTGGCAAGGACACCAATGATTACATTGCGAAAAATGGGACTCTGGCAGATGTGTGAAGTGCGTAGGCATCTGCTTTTGGAACTGCCGTGCGCGGACGTCGAGCGCCGATGCCTTTTCCGTGCCCGCTGTATTGTTAAGAGCTGGAAATCAACGTGCGCGAACACAGGCAGGGGCGGCGGTGCTTCTGAACGCCCCTTGGCCTGCTCGGGTCTGAGCGTGGTTGGAGCCGCGTACGGGCAACGCCCGAGGTCCGGGGAGCGGGTGGGCGCACCCCCGCAGCCAGGCGAGCCCCTGGGGGCGGCGGCCGGCGCTCCCGCCGGGGAGCGGCTTTGCGCTTTGTTCGCCGGAGCGGGGGCCGTGCGCGGCCATGGAGCCCGGCTGCGCGCGTGCGAGCGGGCGGGCGTGCGCGCCGCCCCGGCGCCGGCGGGACGAGGGTCTCTCCTGCCGGGGAGGGCCACGCTCCGCCTTCGCCCGGCCGTAACGGCGGGAGCGGCGACACGGCGGGAGCGGGACGCGGCGCGGGACGCGGCCCCGGGGCGCCGCCCGGCGCGCAGCTGGCTCGGCGCTTCCGCGCAGCGGCGGGGCCGGCTTCAAGCGCCCTCCTCGCAGGGGCGAGCGCGCTCGTGCCGGCTCCTCCGAGTGCGCCCCCCGCCCCCCGTACACCCCTCCTGCGGGGGCTGATGGTTCACAAACGTAGCTCGTCCCCGGCTGACGTTCCCGGAGACGGGAGCCTGGCGGCGGAGCAGCCCGGCCCTGCTGGGTGCCAGCTCCCGCGCCGGTCAGCGGCGGCGGCGGCGCTCGGCGCTAACCACCGCGGGGGGATGCTGCCCCTCCGCCCCGCGCTGCTGCCCAAGCGCTACCGAGGCGGCTCGGCTCCGCGCTCGCGGCCGGGCCGCGCGGCCGCCCGAGCGGCGGCGGCGGCGGCAGCAGCAGGAGGAGGAGGAGGGCGCGGCGGCGGCGGCGGGGCCCCGGCGTTGGGCCCGCGCGGCGGCGGCAGCGGGGCGGGCCGGGTGCCGGTCCGGCGGCGCGGGCCGGGGTCGCCGCGGGCTGCCCGGAGGGGGGCGGAGCAGGAGCTGCGCGAGCCGCCGCGCTCGTGCGCGAGCTGGCCGGTAGGGGCCGTTGCCACCCCCCGCAGGGGGAGGGGAGGCGGAGCCGGGCGCGGCGCGAGGCCGGGTCGCGCGGCGGCGGCGCTTCTCCTCGCCCAGCCGGCGGCGGCCCCCGCGGCGGTCATGGCGGCCGTCCTGTCCCCGCGCCTCTGCGACAGCGACCCGGCCACGCCCGGCGCCCAGTCCTTGAAGGTGAGAGCGGGCGGCGGCCGTGGGGCTGCGGGCCCAGCGCGGCGGCCCGGGGCTGCGGCGCAACAGCCGCCTCGGCGGGAGGCCTCGCCCGGCCCCCCCGCGTGGGCGCCGTGACCCCCCCCTCTCCCCCGCTCCCCGGGCTCGCCGCACGCCTCCCAGGGGAGCCGGGCAGCGGCGGGCGGCCTCTTGGCGGGGTGGTTGGCGCCCTCCCGCGCCCCAGGCCGAACTTCGGGTGCGTGTCCAGGGCTGGAGGGGCGAGGCCCCGCTGGGTGCCCGGGCCCGCCCTCCTTCCTAAAAGTCCTTACGCGCCTCCCCGGGTGCGGCGCGGCGCGGCAGCTCATTCCGTAGCGCGGCAGCGCCCCAGCGTCGCACCCGGCAAAGTTTGGGTCTGGTCGCAGGCTCTTCTGCGTAGGCCTGCTGAATTGTACCCGCTCTTCCCAGGCACCGCTCGGGCTTCTGGCACCAAGTACTTGCTGCTGTTTCTGCGCCCGCGCTCGGATGCAGATTTGCAGTTAGTTTCTGAAAGACATCTTGGTAATTCGGGCTTTCCGATTGCGTAATAAAGGGTCGTTACATAGGTCTTATAATTGATAGACGTACTAGGAATTCATAATATAACCTTACTTCGTAAGGACTAACAGGCGTTCTACAGAAGCATGCGTTTTCAAGGGAAGAAGGGGCTTTTTTTGGCAATATTTGACTTCCCATGTAAAGAAAGCCACAAGACTGTCCCTAATTATTATTTTTGGTACAGTAACAGTGGCTGAACTACAGCGTGTCTTAGATTGCAGCGCAAATGTTTTCACTTTTTCTGCAAAGTCCTCTGCAACAAACTGTCTCATTTTCTGGGGTGTTTTAGCCTGTGAGCCTGTGTGATTGAATTTGCTGAAGTTTTCAGCAAATAAGAAAGCAAAGATGGAAATGGAAGACGTTCATCTCTCCTGTGGTATGGGTGCTCATATTTTTTAACAGTACTGGATTTAATAAAAGAAAATTTCAAAGCAAAAGGAGAAACTGATGTGAGGCACTTCCTCTTAACTGTCAGGTTGAGATCTATCTTTTAAAAATGTTTTGAAGTCTCTTGGTAGCTTTGGTATAGCAAAGCATGGCTTTGGCCCTGTTCGTGTTTTTGCCTAGTAGTTGAAAAGGTTTGGAGTGCATTAACATTCCTTGTGGGACGTAGGGATGAACTGCTGATGAGACATAGCAGTGTCACAAAGTACTCTAGTGCGATATTGTTTTGATTGGGGACTGCTCCTTAGTTTGTCTGATTGAGTTTATACAGGGTGTTCTCAGCAATACTAGGAAATAGTATTACTAATAGTACTAGCGGAGATGCTACTTACCTGATTGTTTAAGTATAGCTGCATTAAGAAAGCACAGTTTCATTAAATTTGCTTTTCAGTTTTTGTTACTGTATGAAAGATATTCTCTCTGCTACTCCACCAGAAAGAAAAAAATTTGTAAAGAATTGTGGAAAAACATTAAATAAACCAAAAATACAGGAGACAAATGCTTTTTCCCTGTGGCCTGTCTTCATTATAGTACTGTGAAATGTTACATAACAAAAGTAATGTATTCTCATTTGCTGGAATCTTTTTTAATGATATTTCAAGTGATATGATATGTAAAACATATTAGAATGAAAGACATTAGCTAAGGTAGACCTAATAATTGTTCTTGTCATTATTTAATAAGTGAGTATAATTGGGCTTGATCCATTTATTTCTGACAGGTTAATTCTTTCTTAAACTTTTCACAAAAGTTATGAAATGTGATTCTTTCATACTGCTCTGGAGTTTCGATTACTTAAAGAGCTATCTTGTTCTTGGCTCTACTACTGGTGACAAGAGGCGATACACTTGAACACTTCTGCCTTCTGTTTCTCAGTTATAACCATGCAAGGGTGGTCACTAAATGCTTTGAGAGCTGTTGATGATGTAGGTGGGAGGTGTATGGTGTTATTGGACAACAAAGCAGTGAAAACCGCAAGAAGACCAACTGAATCATTGGTCTGCTAGATTTTACGGAACTCTTTGTTTTGTTTTTCTCCTCTTCACCCTTTAATCCCCTTCTTCATATAGATCTCATGAAATCTGAATAGTGACACCTGTGTAAGACTTCTTCTAAATGGTCCCTTGTAATAGCTTTGTTCTCTTCTGTGTCTGTTGCAATACAACTTCAGGTTTTTTCTTTTATTTATTTTTTCCCCACAAAAGACAAGTCTTTGCTACTTGCGGTAATCATATCTTTTTGTAAACTGTATACCATTGCTTTTATTTTAACTGTATGTCCTTAAACTCCTGTATTGCTTTTGGTAATATTTTCCTTGATTTTATAAGCATCAGCTGTCAGCAAGGGCTTGGTGTTTTTGCTCTGCCCTTGCTTTTGCTTTTGCGAGCTAGCCTGATTAAGTGAATTAGTCTTGTCCCTGACTGTCACCAGTGAGGGAAGTTTGCTGGGTCTACAGCTATCTGGCCGTGCTGATGCCATAGGTAGTTTACATTAAGAATGATGAACTCTGTGGTCAGAGCCACAGCTCTGTCTATTCAGTGCTCCACCTATGCAACAGGTGAGAAACTACCCAGTTCTCCTTCTGTGCCACTATGTGTCATGCAGCTAGTTTATAGCAAAGAATAATTTGCTACGTAAACTGTCCTATGAGTTGTTTGTAAAGAGCGTTATTAAATAGCTCAGTAGTTCAGGTATATTTGAACTGTGGATTGCTTTGCAATATTTTTTGATGTTTTACATTATCTACTGAATACTCGTTAATTTTTTTAATATTTATCTTCATTTTCATTTCAGGATGACACAGAAGAAAATTCCAATGACGGCAGCCAGCCATCCAAAAGACGACGTATGGGCTCAGGGGACAGTTCTCGGAGCTGTGAAACTTCTAGTCAAGACCTTGGGTAATACCATTTTTTACAATTCTCACTTTTTTTATTGCTAGTCTTACTGTATTGTTTGATATGCTTAAGTATTAGCTCTTCTTTCTTTGCTTGTATATTCTTCATATATCTTTCTGAATTGAGGCAATGTCCTATGAGTAGCTAGCTGTCTTTTTCTCCCAGCATATTCTAAGACATTTTATTTTAAAATGATACAAAATGTGCTGCATCTAATTTACAATCAGAAGCACAGCTTACATGTTTTTAAAACATCACATATTTTTTGAATGAGTTCTGACACTGTAGTACCTGCTTTTCCTGGTGTCCTGTCTGCTATCATGGATATCCCTTTCCTCATGTTCTGTCCCTCAGCATATTGATGAATGCTGGTTTGGAGAAATATATGTGAAACGGGGTGTAGCAAAGTGACTTTGAAATGGGTCAACAGGGTGCAGTGTTCTAAACTGCTTGTCCAACTTCATAGATGTTGTTCATTGACATATAAATAGGAATTACTGAATTTCTAGAAATGTATGTATCCCTCTTAAGGATTCTTTGATTTGTTCTAACGTTGTTCTTATACTTAGATACAGCTATTTTCCTGCTGAAAACTTGATAGAATACAAGTGGCCACCAGATGAAACAGGAGAATACTATATGCTTCAGGAGCAAGTCAGTGAATATTTGGGTGTGACTTCCTTTAAAAGAAAATATCCAGGTATTTATTTTTAAAGTTTTTGTTCTAAAAATCTTTGTCTTTGTACAGTTTGGATGTAATCTGTGTCTCTGACTATAGCATGAGCCAAATGATTAAAAAAAGACCCTGGCAAAAGCAGACCTGAGTTATGTATGTTGTACTTCTTATTTTTGTTACTGGCATATTGCAAATATGTCCTATGGTTTTTGAAGTAATTTAAGACTTTTTGGTATTGCCACTGAAAATCTGTAGACAAGTCTGATTTGGGAGTTATATCAGCAAGTACCTTTTGAAAACTGACCTCAATTTTATTTTTAAGTATTTTGTTGATGATTTCTTACTATATAGCTATATCTCTACATTCTGTTTCCTGAATTGTGGCAACATTTCTACACTGTAGAAGAATTTTAAAAAATTAATTGGGGAGGTTCTAGGATTTGAGCCTTCATCATTCAGAATTGTCAAATCTGTTTCTTCTGTCATGGAATTTATTTTTAAAAGGCATATGAAAAGAAAATAAGAATATACCTTCAGTGCTTGATAGTGTTTTCTGCATCTGAGCTCATATGTCAGGTTTCTTCAGTATTTCTGTAAATCATAACTACAGGCAAGGTACTCAAAAAAACTGACCGTGTCCCTACAGTGTATATTAAATTTAAAATTAATTTATAAAATTATCGTGTTTGTTGGAATAGTAGTATAGTACAGACTCTCACTGCCTGGAAATAAAATTGTCAAAATACTTTAACACGGTCTATGGGGGAGTTTGAGTAACTGCACACATTTTTATTGCTCTTTTTTGTTTTCTTTGGAGATTTAGAAAGACGAGATCTGTCTCACAAGGAGAAACTCTACCTCAGAGAACTAAATGTTATCACAGAGACTCAGTGCACACTAGGTAAGAAAACAAATTGTTAGATTCCTTGTTACGGTATTAAAAATATGACACATTGAAAATGTGATTCAGTTTGGTAGAGAAGAATTGTATCACTCTCAACTGAAAATGTGAATTCTGAAATGAAAACTGGTTTATTATTAATTTGTGTAAAGTGGCCATGAGGTTTCAGTATTCCAGATTTATTATAAAAAAATTAATTTTGGATCTATGCTAATTACTTAGCAAAATCCTTTCTATGTTGTAAATTAACTTCTAGAACCTTTTTCTCCTTTTAGAAAAGAGAACACCATAATTTTTCAAATTAAAAAGTACATCAGTCTTGTTTTGCTGATTTGGTTGGAACTCAGCGAACATTAGTGTATCTTATACGGTTCAGTTTATATGTTAGAAGGGTGTGTATTAAAGCACTTAAATGTACTTGAAATGGAATGATGTCATTGATGTGGCTTATATTGAAAGAGCTTGAAGTATTTTTTTCTTCCTCTGCTAATACATGTGACTTGGAGCATGTTAAGAGATTAAATGATGCCTGTCGCATTTTTTTTCTCTATATCATGGGTCTGTGCAAATGTAATGTCATTTTATATACTAACAATCTTTGATATACCACCTTTATTTCTCACCTGCCGGCTCTCTTAATTTTTTATTTATTTTTTTTTTTAACTTAAATATGTGGGAGAGAATAGTATCTAATTTTTATCAATATTTATATATTCTGCCTCATATGTCCAGTAGAGATGTGTGCTGAGTTAACTATCCCCGTTTTTTAAGGTTGTATTTATAATCAGTGGTAGTAACACAAGTCAACCTCCATTCTGTTGTCAATGTTTGGAGATTAGTTGTGTTGGAACCTTTAAAGGAGGAGCTCTGCAGTGTAGCTGCCAACTGAGGCATTCTGACTTCTGAACTGCAAATGCTTTAATTGGGAGTCAGGAGTCTGTGTGCAGTTTGCTGCTCTGAATTGCCCTCACAGTGATTCTTCCTTGATTTGTATAGAGAGGTTATGTAAACCTCATAATTTCGGTTAAGGTTCTCAAAGTTAATGAAACTAACACTTCACCAATATTGGAAACTGAAACTAACAGTTCACCAGGTCCTGCTTAGAACAAAAGTTCTGCCTCACGGGGGAGTTTAGTAGCTGGCTGAGTCAATGTGAAAGGGTTTGTAGCTGGAAGGAAGAAAAGAAATGAGCCTTGGCTCCTTGGGTAGAAGCAAACTCCTGATCAGCCTTGAAAGCTAAACGGCACAAGTTCACTCCTGCTTGAGAGAGGGAGAAGCATTGTGCACAGCAGGTTGTCTTTAGCTGCTCAAAAACTTGAGTTGATCGTTGTGGGATATAAATAATCTACAGTTAATTTTGCCGGATAGCATCATTATTGCTTTTATCTATTTTAGGTCTAACAGCTTTGCGTAGTGATGAAGTAATTGATCTTATGATTAAAGAATACCCTGCCAAACATGCTGAGTATTCTGTTATACTGCAAGAGAAAGAACGTCAGCGAATAACAGATCATTATAAAGAGTACTCTGTAAGTAACTAGCATATAAGTGAACCAGATCTGTAACGTGGAGTATAAGAAAAGGCTGTTCTCAAACTGATAGTGAAATGTATGTGAATTGATAAAATTGTTTTTATTCCAGCAAATGCAGCAGCAGAACACACAGAAAGTAGAAGCCAGTAAAGTTCCAGAATATATTAAAAAAGCTGCCAAGAAAGCTGCAGAATTCAACAGCAATTTAAACCGAGAGCGGATGGAAGAAAGAAGAGCCTATTTTGATTTACAGACACATGTAGGCAGATTTAGTTTTCTTATCAATGTCAATAGGTAGCTTCTTGCTTGTCTCAGTAAAGTTGGTTTTGGTACCAGTTTAACTATTTTTTTATCAAGGGTTTTGATTAGTCTTGTTTCAGTCATGTAGGGACTTAAACAGTTTTGCTGTTAAATGGGTAATACTGCTAAAAATAATAATCTCAAATACATTTAATGTGAAAACTTTTTTTTTAACTTGAAAATACTTGTCTCAGAAAGCTTTAAAAATTTCAGTGTTACTTTGTTGTCATGTCTTTAATCTGCTGGTAGTAGCATTAAACTAAGAGGGATGTTTAGGTTACTAAGAAGCTTCTGTTGCTATTGTATCCATTCATATAAATGGCTAATTCTTTTTTGGAATACCTCCAAAATTTTGCCTGAACAATACCTAGAGTAAAAAAGTAAACTATTTATCCTCTAAAAGAGTGCTGCCTGTCGATGTTATGCCCTTGGTTTTGTTAGGTGTTATATTATTTTTGTATTAGATCTCCTTCATGCTTCTGTGCCTGATTTAAAAAAAAAATAAACTAGCTGGCATTTTGAAGCAGGACTGTTCTGCTTGTGTAAAAACAGTGCATCAAAAATTTTCTCTATGCAAATTATGACATCACAGTCTATTATGGAAAATTTACATTTTTCTGGTATTGAGCCATGTTAGAGACAAGATAGTGGATAATTAGTTTTATTTCTTTCTAAGGGAAAGAAGGTTTCTGTATAAGCTTCTCCTTTCCATATTTTCATATTATTAATGGGATTTTTTTTATCGTACAGTCTGGTTTCAGAATTAGATGGACATGTTCTTGCTACCCTCTACCAATATGGACCAACAATGATAATTCATGCTAAAGCTGCCAGTCAGAAAAGTTAATGTTTACTGTTTCAATTGTTAGATTTTAATTTTTAAATTATTTTACATAATATACTGTTTAGAAGTAGTCTTACCTAGTATTCGTTCAGTTCGCTAGATACTTAGTGATTGGACTTAATCCGTAATACTATTTTGTGAGTGGGATCTCTTACCGTTTTAATGAATTGGATTTCCCATGGGAGAACTCGGGTAGCTGTTCCAACTCAATAAAACTGGCTAGTTAAAAAATATTTGGGGGGGTAGATGGTGAGGAAGGCTCAAAAGTTTGTACATGAAACAAAAACGTCATTGTTTTGTATTAAACAATACAGATCATCCAGGTGCCTCAAGGAAAATACAAAATCTTACCTACAGAGAGAACAAAGGTTAGTCCTTATCCAGTGGCTCTCATACCTGGCCAGTTCCAGGAGTACTACAAAAGGTATGTTAAAAGCATCCTAACTGTCGATTCTGTTTCACTGATCTATTTTCTCTACATCTAGCAGATGGAAAACATTTCAGTGTATTTACTGAAATGTAAGGTTTTGAATTAATTTTATGTTTGAGACACTTGCTAGTCTAATAGATGCATAGTGTGACAGCTTTTGTCAACAAAACAGTAGTGGCTGCGAGAGTACCGTCTCTGCTGATGTATCGCGGTGCCTGAGATTTGGCCTGCTCAGATATTTACAGTGGTAAAAGAAGACATTGATTTCACTCCTGCCACCCTCATGTGTTTACTTATCATCTGCCTCTGAATGTGTGCTAAGATTAATGTTGCAATATCAAAATGTTGTAATGCTGGCTTGTGATCACGTTTTCCGTGTGACAGTCTTACTGTCCTTTTTTAAATTTTCAGAAAGTTTTTAATTTTAAAAAAAAAAATTGATTGGTCTTGTGGGCTAAGTTTAATGTCGGATTTGTAAGTGAGAGGGGAAAGTATTGCGAGTTGGATCTTTATATTTCATGAAAAATGTTTACTTAACTGTCTAAACAAATTTAAGGCTTTACCAGTGGCATGCTTCCATTTGACAAATACATACTGATTTGAAAATTGTTGCCTGAGTCTTACCATCTGTGCAACAGAGATGGTACTCATCCTATACATGCATGGTTTTCTTTAGAGAAGCTCTTTATCTGCATATGCCTTGCTCATTCCAGTGTGTGCATACAGCCCACCTCAAATTTGCATGTTACAGGACATTCTTGAAGGACTTGAATTTTATTAAATTAATTGAATTAAAAATGCTAGATATCTTGTTTATTTTGCACTTATAAGCCGCAAGTGAAACTGCTTATCCTTCTTAATAAAGGACACAACTTTTCAAAATACACATCAAAATAATATCCTATTCCTTACAATGCTTGTCCTTAATAGTAAAAGGACTTCCACTTTTTTCTTAATATTTAAGGTTAAAAAAAAAAAAAGGGTAGATTACACATGTTAAGCTGTATCTGGCTATAAGCAATGTGATTAGATCTTCACATTCTTCTGAAATTATATTTTTATAAGCATTTTTTTGTTCTCCTTCAATAATCAAGGAACTCAGACATATAGCTATATTCTTTACTTACTTTGCTTTGCACCCTAGCTGTTTGTGTGCCCTGCGTTAGAACTGTTGTGCACATGCTATGTGGGCACTGTACATTTATAAACAAAGTGTATAGTCTGTTGGGCATAGTAATGTGGATTTGTTAAAATTTGTAGGGTTCTGTGGCCTCTTATGATTATGTAGGTTTGGAACATTGCAAATACGCTCTTCCTGTGTTCCACAAATATCTGCTATACAAAGAAGACAAGTACTAGATGGTATCACATTTGGGAGGAGAAATTAGTATGTTTCCTATGTTTTCAGGACTGCATGTTTTTATGTGCCTTCCTGAAAAAAGGGAGCTTTTCTTAATCTTTCTCATTGAAGTCCTTATATGCTGTGTGACTTAATATTTATGCATAAAGTACACATGAATTAATTTTATTTATTTATTTATTAACTTTAGATACTCTCCAGATGAACTTCGTTACTTGCCATTAAACACAGCTCTTTACGAACCTCCTTTGGATCCAGAGCTGCCTGCATTAGACAGTGATGGAGATTCAGATGATGCAGAGGAAGGGCGAGGTGATGAAAAACGGAAAACCAAAGGCAATTCGGTGAGACAAATTGAAAGTATTCTTCAACAAAAAAATCCTTTACCTTCACTTTTGTTAGTTTCAGTAGTTTCTTAGTAGAATCTTTAACGTTTGCAAAATGGAGAATCGTAAACTAAGTGTACTCCCTTTTTTAGTACTTCTCTTTATTTTATAACATTGCTCTCCAGCTTTCCGTTTTGCTCCATTTTTAAAGTAAATCAAACAAATATTTGAAATTTCAGGCCCTTTCTTCCTTCTTTTTAAAGAAATCTTGAAGAATCTTCCCAACCGCAGCTCTTCATTACGCCCTTTTCCCCAAGGGGAAGTTGCTAGCATTTCTGAGGGGAATGAACACTGTAGTTCAGGTCACAGCATATTTTGCTATTTAAGTCCCACAGAATCTGTCACTAAAGCAAAGGTGTCGATAGCCTGGTGACTACTTCTTCATGTGACATAGAAGCAGGAAGTACTCGATACAGAAACAGTTACTTTATTCCAATTTAAAGAGAAGGTAAAAAGCACTGGATTTTTGCTTTACAATACATCTTTAAAAAGATGTTTGTATTCTCTCTCTTTATGCAAACACAAAATTAACTGTTACTAGAAGTTAAGGGAAACTTTCACATACCTACCTTGATAGTGTTTTAAGTGCCCAAGAGCAGCTGAGCTTCAGATGAGCTGTCCGAGTATAACTGAACCATTGGTATATTGGTGTAGTTAGTATGTTGGTGACAACCACTTTCCAGAAGTTTAACCCTGATTTTAAGATAAATAGAATGTAAACTCACAGGTGCATTTAAGAGTTTCTAGTTCAATTGATGAACATGTTAGATGGTGCGTATATATAATGCTAAATTTTGCCATATAAACATTTATTTTGTTTGAATATTCATAAGATACTCATAACTGAAGAAGAAAGGAAGGGGTCAGCTTGTAGGCTAACAAGGGAGAGACAGCTGTGAATACATCCTTTCTGCTTGCATTTTTTGGAGAAAAAGAAATCGTATAAACTAAGCATGCCAAATGTCAACTCAGAATTTTGGTTTAATCGCACTCCAGCTTTTTTACAGTTGGTCTTTAACCATTTCTTCCCAGTTCCCTTTTCCACTGACTTCCATTCCCCTTAATGGTAAACAAAAGTAACTGGACCGAGCAGACTATCCTTTGATTTTTCACAGAAGTTCAGAAGTCTTTTTGGTGACAGAATGCAGAAGGAAAAATGTCCTTGTGTTTGAAAAAGTGTAGGGAAAATTTAAAATGAGATTCCTGTGAAGTGGGTTTGGCTATGGGAGCAGGGGTTCTTTGCTAGTCATTGGGGCATATTGTTCAGGAAAAATATCTGTTGAACACAGAGGTGAGTAGTTGTCAGGCCTCTTTTCCTGAGTTTTGGGGTACCTACCATTCATCAGATCTCCCTGGTGAGTCCTACGATATGCTTTGTTTTTTCCTTTTTCACTCTCCCCATTGTTGGAGTCAGGTAGCAATTTTCCTGTTCTGTAGTATTTTAATGGGCCTGTCCTAAATAACCCTTCCCCTAAAATAACGGTGGATACCATTTCTTGTTGCCACATAGTTTGCTTTGCTTTTGTGTTATACTCCTCCCTTTGCCCTGTGTCTGTTTTGTCTGTTTTGATTTTAGGCTCTAGGGCATAAGCTGATTACTATTATGTTTTTACAGAGTGCCTTTTACTGTAGGGCACCATTGTTATTTGGCCTTTTGGTTTTTATTGTAATAAATGCGATTAATCATATTGCTTTCTTCTGGAGCTTTTTGGAGGCTTTTATTAACACTTTTCTGAGAAAAATCTTGTGCTGCTGCTCTTAATTATGCTTACATTGATCTCACCCTCTTTGAACCTCTTCCCCTCTTTCTTGCCTCCTCATTCCTTAAAAAAAAAAATGCTTTAACTGCAGCATAAATTCTGTTGTTTGGTTCTGTATTAAATATTGAAGTGTGTTTTGCCTTTGATGGCATTCTGCTGCAATCCAAATTAAATATTTAGATTGCTCCTGGTGAATATAGTAGATGAAGGTGGCAGAAAAAACCTTCACGTGTTTAATTCAAGGCAGTGCTATTTGGTAGTACACTTTAAATGCATGGCAAGGGCACTTTTAACTTTTTGCTGGCCCTTTACTTTGTAAACAACATCTTGTATATTGTGGATTTCTTGCTGACTTTTAAAGGAAAACGGTTCAAAGAATTACACTGTTGTGCTCCCCACTCTGGTATCAAGACCAACTGGAAAACATGACTGCTATTGCTGATGCCAGTCTCTTAGCATGAGAAAAAATAGTTAATGAAGGTTATGAGCAAAGGTGTTCTAGATTGTGATGTACCCCATGCTTTTGCAGAAGGAAAGATATATCCTTCTCTTACCTTAGTTGGCTCTAAGGGGCATAGGAAAGACTTGTCTGTCTATCCAAAAAATAAAAAATATAGCTATGGTATTTTTATTATAGGACAATTCGTCTGGCAATGTATCTGAAGGTGATTGCGCCACAGACAACCAGGAGGATTCTTTTCAGGGAAGACAAAAAACAAGAGACAAAAGTGCTACTCCAAGAAAAGATGGTTCCAAACGTTCTGTATTATCCAAATCAGTTCCTGGGTACAAGGTAGAAGAAAAAAGCCCCTGACTGAACTTCTTTACTGACCAGCCTCTCCCTGAAATATTTGTTTTTCAATAATATGGAACTTCTGCTTGCTGTACTTCACTAGCTGCTCTCCTGTTGTGTGCTCCATCTGTTTGCTTCCTTACTTCCTTTTTGCTTTTATTTCATGTGGGGCTTTCCTTTACCCTAGCTATACAGTGGCCTCTGTTTCTGTTAACTTCTCAGATTCCCAGGCAGTAACACCAGAAAAATCCATTGTGGATTTATCATTGGAACTCCACATCTTTCTGTCTGCCTTAACATAGCAGTCAGAATTACTTGCCAGTTCAAAACTAGCATTCAGTATCCATTATTTTTTCTCTACTGTTTAGTATGGCAGCATACCAAGAGATCAGTGCTGTAAAGTGCAGCTACGTGGCTGAAAATATTGTTATGACGTTCATTTTAAATACAGCCTTTCATCCTGAGGTGTTACAACGTATAGGATGGAAGGCAAGAAGCTTACTATAGTTGTATAGGCAACACTACGTAATCACTTTAACAGTATATGGAAAATAGCTTTTTATGTAGTTCATACTATGTAGAAACATTTGTGGGCAATGTGCTTTTATCCAGGCTAAAAACTTGGTGAGGATGTTAAGACATTTCAGCTGTCAAGCAGTGATTGCCAAACCTAAGACCCAAATCTTCAGTATTACTGTATAATAATTTCAAAAATTAAGGTAACAATAAGATGAAGATAAAAATACTTTCCAGAAGAAATGGGAATTGACGTGCATTATTTATGTGTTGTTATTCTGCATACTAAGAGAGGATCTGAATATAATGTAACACTTTTAAAGCACGTTATTGCCTAGTCCTGTTCCACTGAAAGGAATGAGAATTTTCCATTGATTTACGTGGGAGCAGGAATAGACCCATAAAGAGGGAAAACACTACATTAAGATAGGGTTTAGTATTTAGCAATCAGGAACGCTTGTTAAGAGAGGTTATGGAAAACGGAACACTTTTGTGAGTGACAAGATCGTACATATTGAGAAACTGCCTCAGCAGAAGTGAGCTGTTGATGGCTTGCATTTTATATTCACAAATACCTACTATCTGTATTTACCAGGTTAATAGGAAATAAACTATAACTTACGTTAAGAAGCTAATTTCCAGCAAGAATTGGACAGCTTTGATAAATTTTCTTTACATACAGCATCTGTACAAGTTCATAACAGATAGCAAGCTCCAGTTGCGTTTTCTCTTTTCAGGAACTTACTAAGAAATATGCAAACTATGGAGATTTAGACTGTGGTACCATATGTATATTTTTTTATATGTAACTTTGCAAATTGTTGTAGACACAGAATGCATACCAATATTCCCATGAACATGAAATCCAAAGATGGAGCTTGAAATTTTTTTTTAGCTTTGTATAACTTGACATTAGAGATTGTGTGCCACCGGTTTACAGAAGTTTCACTTAGCTGTGAGATGCCCGAGTGTTTGATTAGTCCAATCTATTTAATGGCCTTATGAATGCATAGGGAGAGAACTGATGGAGCAGAACTTTCTGCAAAGTTCTGAACTTCTAATTGTAGAAGAGTAATGGCAGTATACAGCATTGCATTTTGAAAATAGATTCCTGTAGCAATTACTTATTGGTTCAAAATCACCGATTGTGTTAGGAACAAGGTATTACTGCAAACCTACAGAGCCACATCTTTGCAACGTCAGCGTACCCTGCCTGCATCAGCCATCAGGCTGTTGATAAGTCAAAGGTGGTGATGTTGTGTTGGGAGGGTGAGAGGATTGGCTTTCTTGTTTGTGGGAATGTTTAAACGCTTTCAGTAAACCCAATAACATGAGCTGTTTTAACTGGTAAGACAGAAGGATTCTTGTTTGTTTGTCTATAAAACCACCAGATAACGATACACCGTATGTGCCTAAATGTTAAGGCACTTTGAGCTGAAGGCTTAACTGATTTAAAATGTTGTCCCTGTGAATTCTAAATCTTTGTAATACTTTTGTTCTGTATTGTTCTCTAATATTTGACTATTTTTGTAGGACAGTAATCTTTTGGTTACATGTTAAAATTGAAGGATAATTGCTATGGCATCAACATGCAAATGTATAGTTATAGCCACATTATGAGTATTACAGGATTCACACATTTCCACTGAGTTATTTTTGAGTAAAAGAAATAATGTATTTTATATGGAGCCATTTTTATTGTCAGTTCTTTAACAAAGAACGGTTAGCATGTGTTTTACATTTTGTCATGTTACAAGTAGCGAGTCTTTGTTGCTGCAGGACTGGCTACTACAATTGCACACACAGGGTACTGTTAAAAGTACAGGAGATTTTTTGCACATAAAACTGAAATGTATTCAGAAACTATATTTTACAACGCTTCTGTTTTGGGTCACTGTATATGAAAATGGAACGCTTTGCATTCAGAATAGGACCTTACAAAAATGGTGTAGTTGGAATGCTTACTTTTGAGAGCTGCAGCACAGCAGCATGGAAGTGAAAACTTACAGAGCAGGCAGTCATCGTTTTGACCCTGCAGTCATTTTCTCTCCCTTCCTCATCCCACTAAGATGAGGATGTAGAAAGCAAAATTTACTCTAATCAGATGGGCTATTGTGACTTCCCATTTGGATCTGATGGACTTTTTTCATAGCGTTTCTAAAAGCCATTTATGGTGGTAGAACTTGAACTGATTTGAAATGTGAATAGTCTTGCCTTTTTTTTTTTTTGTAAAAATACTTCCATACTGTTGGAACCTTATTATTAATAGGCTGTGATTCTCACCCCCCCAACATGCACGATTTCTAATGAACACAGTTTAGTGAAGTAAGACTAGATGGAAGCATTGTTAATAAATGCATCTATATCAGTGTCTAACTTTAGAGTTATGTATCAGTGTGTTAACTGCACATACCCTAACGCAGGTACAGTCACTGAAAAGCAGCTCACTTTGGTTTTGCTGGAGTACCAGGGAGTATGCTGCTGTACATTAAAGGCAGTAAAACACAAATCCGTAACAAACCAGAAGTCTGATTAGAAAAGTGCACTTGCTATTCTAGAAAGGCTTGGTTTACGTAGAAATAGATAAAAACACAATAAAAAAAATTAGAATGTAGCCTAAACAACGGAAGGGTAAATGCTGCAACACTGACAAGGTTTAAGCATGTGCCACTTTTGTTGGGAGGAGCAGGGTATAAAGGTATACATGTAGGACACATAGTGTAGTTAACAGTAAAAGAGTTTATGTGTGATTTTGCTTCCATTATATTTATTATTTTGTAGAGACGTTTGTGAATGTTAGACTTCTTTTACTGTTTTATTATATTTATGTATAAAACAGGTTGACTCTGCTTTTTTAAAATAAATAAGCAAAAAAAAGTCTGTATGAATGCCTCTGTCATCTTTTGAAGGAAGTTACCGATAAACATCTGGTATGGTGTTTTGTTTTCTTAAATAAAACTCTTTAGACCAGACCATTTGAAGCAGACTGTAGCCATGTTTTAACTTAAAAAGCAGATTGAAAACTTCAGAAAACTTAAAGCAATGTGTCCTGACTACTCCAAAAATGAGTCAAGATATTAATTATCTTGCTAGGTGCTAGAAAAAACTGGCTGGGGAAATAGATACACTTAAAGATAAGTTGTATTGCAAAAGGTCTCAGTAATTTTTTTTTTTTTTAATATAGAGAGAGAGTTCTGTTTTCACTTTTTAAATTCGTTTTAAAAGTAGGCTTCATTCTTCTCCGCACATGTGGTTGGTAGTTGACTGGGACTCTTCTTGCTTACTGACAAGCCGTTTAGTTCCTTAGAAAACGGGATATGCCTTGAACTCCCTCTACTAGCTGCGTCTTTGCAGCAACATTTTTTTTAAAACTCTGGCACTAGTTGATTTAACATCAGTGAGTACTACATTAATTTTGAACCGCATTTCTCACTAATTTCATTATGCAGTGGTCAAAGCTCAACAATATAACTACTGAAATGTTTCTGAAATTTGTAATGCCTTTCTTCTTTGGTCCTCATCGGGATAAAACTCCGTCGGTGTATCTCTTGGGTTGGGACACAGAATACATACACAAATGTTACTCATTGTAACAGCCTGCTATTTCTCTCTTACCTTTTAAAAGGATCTCATGGACCCAAATACACTCCAGATGATCACTTAGATGATGAATGTGAAACTAGTTAAATGCGAGGGTGGGTATTTCTTAGAGCGATTGTGACTGGGTACAAGAAAGAATGGTAAAACAGATAGCCATGTACAGCACAGCTAACCAGATATTTTGAAACTAAAGATACAAAAATCAAGTTTATTGCTTCTGTAATTAATTTTCTATATTTAGGGACAAATGTCGTGCAAATGGAAAATTGTACTTAATTGCTTCCATAAACAGGAAATCTGCATGGAGATTCATAAAGGAAGTATTCTATATTGGGAAAAAACCCTAACATGTTTAATGCCATGTCACATTTAATTTACATTGAGGGGAATGTTAGCTGATGAATTCATAGGAAGGAGCGAGTACATGCTTTTGCTCCAATTTGATTTACATATAACTCAGTATGTGTGCCAAATGCAAAATTTTATGTAGTTAATCTACGATTTTTTTCGATGCCGCTGCTTGTCAGGTATTGTCATATGTTTTAAGGTTCACACATCATAACAGATAGTTCATTAATTTTAGGAGTTAAGGAGATATATGACATTTCCTTTTAAACCTGTAAATTCTTCTGGAATGAATTTATAGCCCTCTTCTACCCTTCCAGCCAAAGGTCATTCCAAATGCTATATGTGGAATTTGTCTGAAGGGTAAGGAGTCCAACAAGAAAGGAAAAGCTGAAGCTCTTATACATTGCTCCCAGTGTGACAACAGTGGTAAGTATCTGCATACACTAAGCGGATTCCTAAGGGAGTTTGACAGATCTTTTTGTGGAAATATTTAGTGTACTACACTTGTGTACCAACAGTTCAGTTGCCTTTTCTGTCCTTCGTTAGGACTCCATCTCTACTTAATGTTACGTGCACTAGCACATTCAGTGCACTGTGGGATCTCACCAGGAGGTGAGCTAAGCTTCAGCTTCTGTAAAAGCAAACAGTCTTAACTAATTTTCAATTTCATTTCAGACATAAAAGTAATAATATTGGTTTTAATCTAGGCCACCCTTCTTGCCTTGATATGACCCCGGAGCTTGTTGCTATGATTAAGACTTATCCTTGGCAATGTATGGAGTGTAAAACATGCATTATATGCGGGCAGCCTCACCACGAAGAAGAAATGATGTTCTGTGATGTATGTGACCGTGGTTATCACACTTTTTGTGTGGGGCTTGATGCTATCCCTTCAGGTAACAAAGTAAGAGTTAATTGTTCCCTTCCCACCTCCTCTGAGTCCTGGGCTTTCTCTGTCAGAATTAATATATGCATTGCTTTTGAAAGAATAGTTGAAAACAAGTGTGAAGGGTACGAGCAAGAAATACTGTAGGAAAGCATTCATGCTGTAGGACCCAATTTTTTAAATACGCTTTATTTCTGTATATTTGGCTGTGCACAGTTTAACCTGGCAATTCCTGTGTAGGAAATATAATTGGCTTTTACAACAGAATCCGAACAGACTCACTCAGAACTAGGGTTTTTTTTTCCATATCCACAGAATACTGAAAATAATTACCTCGTTTCATAAAAGAAACCTGTAAAGAGGCTGTATTGCTGCATATTGCTGGAGTATAGCTTTCACATTAATAAAGTGTTTGTGCTATTATTTCAGTTTCTAAATTAAAAAGTACGCTCAATTTAATATTTGTAAACCCCTTTTTAAACCCGTTCCTTCCCATTTTTTTCTTAAACATCAAAGCTGGAAGTGAAGTACCTAGATGTCAGGCAGCCTGTACCTTTAAATTTCCTGGTCACTCGTATCACCTGGCCACCCCAAGGCAGTGTAAAGAAAATAACTGGTAGCTCTGTTGCTTTTCATGTAATACTAAATCCATGGTAAGGAAGCTCATGAGTAAGCATTCAGTGGCTGCCAGTTCTGCAGTGACGGTATTCCCTGTAACTACAGTACTTCAGATATACTGTACATTCCCATTTTGGGAAGCACTGGCGCTAGCTGTCACTTTAGTACGGGTTCTGTGGCCGATTTAGCTTTCAGGCTGACCTAGGGACAGAATCTAAACAAAACAGATTATATGCCTACAAAACTATAAAATTACCAAAGCAGCCTTTGTGATTCCAGCTGTTGTAATATAAACAGTTAAATGCTTCTGCTCTTTGCTCAGCCCTTTATTGTTCCCTCAGTAAACGAGTTTTAGTACAAGCTCTGGTGATGAACCCCTGCCAGCAGTTTAATCTGTGCTGCCTGACTGCGCTGAAATAACTGACACTGGTTTGGGGAATGGGAGCCCACACCTGTGGCAGAAGAGCGACATTCCCCGGCTGCCACTCATTTCTGCTCTGAGTACCTGCCCGTAACCTCGAACTGTGGTCATTCACGTGAAGATGTAACTCGCAAACTCCAGCATCGTTTGTCAAGTTCTTTCCTAATAACCACCTCCTTAGCAGTGCTGGCACTTCTTGAGGTCCATAAAGATTAGTGTAGCCAGCTGTTACATGTAATGAGTCCGTAAGGGAGGGTGAATTTTATATTCTGCTTTCTATACCTTTTAGAAAAGATGCTTACATTTTAAGGAAAAGCACTGGTTGTTTACATTAAAGGAACTACTGCAAACAGATGAGCACCTACTAGAATGGTGAAAGGTGTGTAACTAGATGAGTGAGTAAAAAGTTAGTTTCCCAATAATTGATAACTTTCTTTTCTTAGGTCGCTGGATTTGTGATTGTTGTCAGAAAGACCCTCCCGTACCCAGAAGAGGAGGAAGAAGGGGGAAAAACAGCAAGGAGGGCTAAAACCCCCCCAAAACTTGCTGTCCAAAACTTAACTGCACAAATTAAAGTGACACTTTGGTGCTATTTAACCAACCACTCTAAGAGGAACAATGCCACTTTTTTTTTCTTTTTACCAAATAAACTTTTAATTTTGGCTATATAATGGGTTTTTTGTGATAAAAGTCACTAATCATGTCCTGGCAGAAGTCTATATAGAGACAAGCCAAATTCCCACTCAAAGAGAGAAGGCTTTCAGTAATGAAATTTAAATTGTACATGCACTGTATGTATAAAATTATAGTAATGTCCTTGTTTATTTCAGTGCACTCATCAGTAAGCTCTGTGAAAAGAAAATTACAGAGCAATTTAAATATACACTATTTGCATAGCAACTGGTTATTTTGAAAGACTCAACCAAAGCAAAAAATACTACTGGAAAAATTACCTTTGAAGGAAGAGTAGGCATGACCTGACCTTCTTACAATGTACTGCAAATTCCTTTCAGCAGAAATTTTCTTTGCAAGCTAATGACTTATTCATAAAGATGTATTAAAAAAAAATCAATCACAAAAAGCTATAAAGGGAGGTGTAAGAAAACACCTCTCAAGTTCAAGATACTATACGCTGTGTTGCTTTTAACGAGGAAAGAAAATACCATGTTGACAAGTAACAACAGCTGAAGGCTTACTCTCCCTGCAGTATTAGTGAAGAAGTTACATGCACTTGACTCAGGTCCTGGATTTGCAGAGGTGATGAGTGACTGGACAGACCTCTGCTTGACAGATGGTTGACGTGATGTAGAGCACGAGCAGTCAAAATATACATCATCTATCCCCTTAGGCGATTGATTGGTTTTTCCTTCCTCCACCCTAGGCTCCTCAACTTGAATACAGTCAAAAACCATTGCTAATTAGTTTTACTAGAGATACTTGCTCAGAAAAGAAGTAGATTTTATTTTTAAATATGCTCTAAATGGAGAGGGGGCACTGAAGTGCAGCAGTTTATTTCACTTTTCTTTATAAAAAACAATAGAAAATACTGAATTGGAGTTGATTTTCCTAAGCACCTGTTTAAAGTGAATTTAACAAGATCCCAACTGTACATTCATTTTTAAGCCCTGATCTCTGAAGAACACCGCAAATACTGTGCTCGCTGCTCATTTTACATGTAGGGGAGGATTTACAACATAAAATTAAATATGGCTTTTTTCCCCCCACTTCCCTTCTGGTTTAGGAAAAGTAACCTGAATACCTCTTCAGGAAACATAACAGAGAGTATTAAATATTACAGCAAGTCATTCGTGTTCAATTTCACAGGCTGAAGTCTGACTTAGTCCAGTGTGTATCAATTTAAAAAAGAATTTCAAGTATTAATTTCAAGATTCCAATAAGTATAGTCCAGAAAACAGACTCCTCATCCTGAGATTCATCTTCTGTAGACTGTGAGTATTTCTGGTTTGCCTCCATCTCCTCAGGGTTGTAAGAAGCCTCGCCAAACGGATACTGTACAACTGTTCGATCGTAGTACACTTTCATTTCAAACTCGCTCTCCAGGTGAGAGGGATGACCGTAAATCCCTATTCCCACTGGGCGGCGGAAGTGTGCGGGTACGTAGACAACATCTTGGCCGCAAGTGACAGACTGTAACTCATACTCGTCAAAGCTGGGGTGAAGCGTCGTATCAGATACATACAAGTCTGCGTCACCTTTTAAACTCCGCATCTGAAGTACTATCTTTCCCTCGTGATTTAGTCTCAAATAGCTGTAGTTTCCTGCTCCAATCTGACCTTGAACAACGTGAAGAAGAATCCATTCTTCAGGTACGTCCTCTTCCTCAAAGGTATTTACCACAAATAGTACTTGAGCCGCCACAAATATTATCAGGATTCTTCTCCAGCGTGCTGCCATGGTCTTAAGTTATATTCAGACTCTTCCTGTGTCCCGTGCACTACCCTGTGAATACAAAACAGAATTCAGATTTTAGTATATTCCGTTCTTGGAAGGAATAGAGGGTTTTTTTTTTAATTTGATAATTTTTTTATAAATCCCCTCTAGTCCATACAACGTTAAGCAACTTCAATTAAGTATGTTCATTAACTTTTCTTCTTTTTTAATAGTAACAAAACCCATTGCTAAGATTCAGAGCTCTGTAGGATTAAAATGGCTTGAATTTCTTAAAGAAGTTAAACAGAAATTAATCAAGCGGGTGTTCTTTCATCCAGAACTGACACAGAGACTTTAGTTTCATTCTACCTGCATACATGCCATATTTGACAGATGCCCAGACGAGATGAAACCCAATAATGATTTTGGCCTCAGTTTAAAAAAAACAGCATTAAAAAAGAAGGCTTTTGCATGCTTGAAACAGCTTAACTTTGTATCAGGTATTTAGGGCATCCTATTTGTTCTCCCATCCTCTCATCTTAACTTCAGTAGACAGTAAAGGTGCAAATCTGGATGTATGTATGAAGCAGTATGCATTCCGACTTGCACTGGGAATGGAGTTAGAAATAAAATTATCTAGTGAGATAATACATTAATTTATGATTCTGCTGTGTGGATTGTTTCTAGGACTAAACTTGGCATATTTTCCCTGAAAAATTGCATTTACTTTCCTGAAGATTTTGTTACCGTACAAATGCTCAGCACTTTACAGCACTTCTTACAAAACAGAAGGCTGAAGTTACTGGGGCAAGGGGGAGATGGAAAGGACTGCTGCAAGATTAAGGCTCTTACGCCCTTTCCCTCCTTGTTGCACGCTCCCAGTCAGGCAGCCTCAGCATGCCTGCAGCACTCCAGTCCTTTGAACGGTTGCACCAAGTGTGTGCGTACAAAGAAGCAAGCTCCGAACCTTGCTGAAGGCTTCCAAAGCATACAGCTGACTGAATGTGACATGCAAATCACAGTCAAGTATAGGAGCCACAAGTATAGACACTTTCATGTTTAAGAGAAAGATTCTCATCCCCTCATTCCTTCCATAAGGACACTACAATTATCTTAAACATGAAAGCTACCAGTAAGTTGTTTTGTACCCTGCTAGTATCAAAACAAACTGTATTACTTCCACTCAGATGTCACTTAAACCTTAGAGGTTTTACAGTTAAACAGATCTGGGGGAAAAACGTACAAATACATCTGTAGTTCCAAGTTTTCTGCCCCGGAGGCCTCTATACTGCAAGGCCACAATTCTGCAAAGACAGCATAAAAGCAAGCAGCGCAGCATTCGCAGAACCTGCCAGACTGACCAAACACCCTCAACAGCCACAGAAAGAAAGAAAGAAAGAACGAGTCTTCTGCCTTTCGTCTCCCTGCATCAGGGAGCTGACTCTCTGCTACTTTTAAATCGAAGTGGTGATGAAACGTCCGAGCGGAGGAACAGTTCGAGCTCCGCATCTGAGCAAGAAAATAACGAAGTTACCTAGGGACAAACGGAAGCGTTCTGGCGCCGGAACAGCACTTGGAAGGAGAGGCGATAGCAGGAGACCTTGGACAGAGCCACGGGCGCCTCTGCCCGCCCCCGCTAACTCCCGCCTTCCCCGCGGGCGCGACAGCCGCTGGAGGCAACGGCCGGCTCCGAGGGACGCGGAGCGACTCTGCCGCCCGCTCCCGCCGACCCCGGGCCCCGCCGGCGGCACAGCAGGCGGCGCGGCGGGCGGCCCCGACGGGCACGGCAGCGGTTCCGGCGTCACCCCGCCGACCGCGGGCTGGGGCACGGCTCACCTCCGACCTGCCACGGGGCTCCGGCAACGGCGAGGCCACGGCCGAGGCGAGGCAGAGCAGCAGGCTTCGCGGACGTGCGGCAGCGCAGCGCGGCCGGGGCGCCCCGGGCAAGCCCCTCCCCAGGGCGGGCTGAGGCGGGCCCGGGCGGGACCCGGGGCAGCGCGGCGGCCGAGGGGAGGCGGGCGGGCGCGGAGGCCGCCCCTGAGGAGCCGGCAGGCAGGGCGGAACGCCGCGCCGCCCCTCCCGCCGCGCCGCTCCCCCTGCACGCCCCGGGACCCGCACCGGCGGCGCCCCGCGGAGCCCGGCCCAGCAGGTGACGCCGGGCGGCTGCCAGCAGCGGCGGGGGGGGGTGGTAGGAGGGGGGAGGCCTGCGCCCCGCCCCCTCGCAGCCGAGCGCGGCGCGCGCCACTCACCGCCGCTACCGCCGAGCTCTCCCGCCGCCGCCCCGCCCCTGCCCCTCCCCCTCCCCGGGGCGTGGCGGCGCGCGGGCCGCCAGCCGCGCCCCCTGCTATCGCGAGAGCGGGCGGGCGAGGCGGGGGGGGGGGCGTCGTCATGGCAACGCGGAACACTCCACACACACCCCGCCCCGCGCCGGGTGCTGCGGCGGGCGGGCAGTGCCTGATTCCCGGGGCTCCGGCCGCCCGTGGCAGCCCCCGGCAGGGCTTCGGGCTTCGGGCCTGCGCGTTCCCCGCCTGGGGGCGTCGCTGGGGAGCCCTGAGCTCGGGGGCTCCGGGCCACCCGCCCCGCCCGCCGCGGTGGGGGCGTTTGCTGTGCGGTCGGAGGGGACCCGCTCCGGAGGACAGGCCTTCCCCCGGCCCGGCGGATGGCTGCGGCTGTGCCCCCTCCGGCCCGGGGGGCTGTGGCGGAGTTCGGGGGGTATATTATTAATGGCCAAAAGCAGGGGGACCTTGCACTGCGTGAGCAGGCGCCTCTGCTCGGTCTGGGTGCGCTGGGAGGGCGGCGATTGCGGCCGTTGCACGCGCTGGCCGTGCGCCCCGGCAGTTAGGAGTGTGGGGGTTCACGCTCTTGCTTCAGGGCACGCCTGGGGTGGGGTCCCCACCGGGAGGGCACCGGCCCTTGCGAGGGTCAGAGTGTCGCAGGCTGGGGTCTGCTGGGGTGGGTGGTGGGGAGCTTTGCCTGGGAGCAGGCCAGGCCTGTGCTGGTTCCCGTGTCCTGTCAGGGCCAGCGGTCACCATGGCCTTCAGGAGCCACCTGGGCTATGGCCGGGGAAGGGGAAAGCTTTGCTGGGTTGTCAGAGGGGATGTGCTTGGGGGGCGTGGGGGGAGCACGGCTTCAGAGCACCAGGCACTTGTAAGTCCAGTAAAGTAAGATTTGCTTAGTTGTATCTGAGTTAGGGATGACATATTCGAGGAGGATGGTGAGACATTGAGTGACTGAATATGTAGATTTTTCTGCAACACGCTAAGCATTTTTCACAATGAAATCCTAACATTAGAGAAATCTAATTTTATCTGCACTGAAATTGAATGTAATACACTTACTGGAGGATTGGTTGCCCTTCAACAATTAGTGACAGTTTATGTGGCTATCAGCATAAACTTCACCTAAGATCACAGAACAGAAAAACACAGTGTGAAGAGAAAAAAAATCATTGCTTTTGAATTCCCATTGATTTCAACACAGTTACCTTAACTTGACTGAGCTTTTTAAAATTGTAAGCAAGACTGAAGGATTGAAATTGAAAAAAAAAAATCTGCATGGAGTGTTATTGTGTGCTGAGAGATTCAAGAGAATCTGTGTATGTACCTCAAGGGTCCTGTATTAACAGACTGAGCTAATGTTCCCTCTTCAAACCATAGCTCTCTAATTTCATAAAATCCATGTAACTTGTTCTGTTCATTCCTACCTCAAACAAACAGGCTGCATAAACCCACCACATGTGGATTCTGTGAGCTTTATTGAAATCAATTTCAATCTTATAAACAGGCTTATCAACTGCTTAAAACACATTAAAATATTAAAGCTGATAAATCTCATTATTTAAAATTGTTCTTACAATGATTGAATATTGAGACCAATAGAAATATACTATTGGACAGAAAAGCATGACATGGTAAAGGACTGGTGTTTCCCTAAAACGCCCTAAAATTTTAACAGCCTTTTTTTTTCACGTGGCTGTCAGTTCCATTTGAAATGGGTGGATACCCAAGCTGTGGGAACATGCTGGAGCCAAGGTCTTTTAGCATTGTGTTGCACAGAAACAGGACATCTCCAGGAGGTATGTTTCATGGGGGAGTGGCGTGGTATAATTTCTCACTGCACACCGAGATGTCACCAGTGTTCCCATGCAACTGCCACCTTGTCCCAACAGGGCAGAAATCTCCTTCTTGTCACGTTGCTGGATGAGTGGCGTCTCGGCCACTGAGAAGCAACAGCACCCATTGGATGGGCAAAAAGCAGCGGTGGTCCACACCTGGTCTGAACTGGTCTCCATCAGGCTGACTTTACTGGCTCAGGGTCCAGCTGCAGGAACGGAGTTGGTGTTCTGACTCCTGTTTGAACAGTCAAGAAATCAGTCCAAGATCTCCAATACTTCCTTGGATTTCTACTAGTTCCCTAGTTGTTACGGACAGTAGGTTGTTGAAAGTATTGTGGCTGCAAACATTGAAAGATGAAAATAAACTACAGTGAAAAGAATTGGGAAAAAGTGTACTAAACTGCCTAGAAACAGTTACAGACAAAGACACATGTTTCAGAGCAAGTCCTTTACTCCTAGGGGTTGTGTGCCTGTCTGAACAGCACCTTTTTTCTGTATCAGCATTTACCTTTATTTACTGATGACTAAACTGTTGTGACACATTCATGACTGTATCACTCATGAAAATTGTCATCAGCATATTACAATAAAATTTTTCTTCCGTATTCTCAGCCATGAGTCGCAGTTTAGAAAAGAAATACTAAGTGTCATGGAGTTACCTCTATGCAGCTGGTGCTCAACACAGTAGCTTTATCCAAATTCACAAGGACACATGAAAGAGAATTTGAACTGGTACTTCCTCCAGGCAAAACTAACACAAGGAGATTGTGTTGTCAATGATAATATATGTTAGATGCTCATATAGGGCAAAAATGCTTGTAGTGTTAATTAGACAGACACAAGAAAGACATTCCTGTAGAAAGTATCTGTTTGAAATGCAGTTGAGGTAGATATTGAGTGTGCAGATTGAGCTGCATCAAAATGGTTTAAGCTGGTGCAGATCAAAAACCTGATCACAGAATCATAACTCGGGTTGAAAGGGACCTCCAGACTCCTCCAGTCCAACTTCCTGTTCAAAACAGGTCTAATTAAATCCGGTTGTTCAAGGCCATGTCCATTTGACTCTTGGACAACTCCAGGGATAGAGAACCACAGCCTCTCTTCAGAAACTTGTTCTAATATTCGACCACCCCCATGGTATTTTAAAAAATAAATAAATCCTGACATCTAATTGGATTTTCCCAGGTTCCAGCTTGTCTTATCACTGAGCGCCTCTGAGAAGAGTCTAGCTCCGTCTTCCCTGTATCCTCTGATTATGTAGCTGTAGGCAACGATAAGGTCTCAGCTGTCTCTTCTCCAGGCTGAAGAGGCCCAGTTCTCTCAGCCCCTCTCTGTACATCACCTTCTCCGTCTTAGTTGCCCTCTACTGGACTCGCTCCCGTATGTCAATGTCCTTCTTGGACCAATAACCCCCAAACTGGACACAGTACTGCAGATGTGGTGTTACAAGTGCCAAACAGAGGGGAAGGATCACTCGCGGGACCTGCTGGCTACTCTCTGTTACTAATACAGCGCAGGATGCAGTTGGCTGCCTCTGCTGCAAGGGTGCAGTGGCGGCTCATATTCAGCTTGTCCAGCAGGATCTCCAGATCCTCTTCTGCAGAGCTGCTTCCCAGACAGCCATCCTCCAGCCTGTCCTCTTGCATGGGCTTACTCTGTGACAGATGCAGGACTCAGCACTTACTCTTGTTGGACTCCACAAGATTCTTGTCAGCTTGTTTCTCCTGCCTGACACGCCCTCCTGACTGACAGCCCTGCCCGCCACTGTGGTGACTGCTCCCCCCGATTTGTCATTGTCCACAAACTTGGTGAGAGGAAGAGGTCTGTTTTTCTTCTCGGTGATGCTGCTCCACGTGCTGTCATGGGCTGCTCTGTGCTGTGCCTGCTGCATCATAGAACCACCGAATGGTTTGGGTTGGAAAGGACCTTTAACAATCATCTAGTCCAACCCCCCTGCCATGGGCAGGGACACCTTCCACTAGATCAGGTTGCTCAAAGCCCCATCCAACCTGGCCTTGAACACTTCCAGGGTTGGGGCATCCGCAACTTCTCTGGGCAACCTGTTCCAGTGTCTCACCACCCTCATTGTAAAAAATTTCCTCCTTATGTCCGATTACATCAACCCTCTCTCAGTTTAACACCATTGCCCATTGTCCTGTCAGTACAGGCCTTGGTAAAAAGTCTCTCTCTGTGATTGTTTCTTTTTCCTTACTTCCGAAACGCAGACAGAAAGGCCACGTTCAGGAAGGAGACGTTGCTTTATTCGATAATGCGCAGAATCAGACAGTTGGGGGAAGTTCCCCAAATCGAGTGCAAAATCAAACATTAAACTTAGCCTATTTATACATCCCATTTCATACATCCTTGTTTCGTTACATACACGTCACACTTATCCCTCCTATTTACTGCATTTACATATTGCTAACGTTGCAGAACTATACTACGCACGCGCGGGGGTCCCGAGTGGTCATCGGTGGTCGTTGGGGAGGTGCCCCCTACTCACTCCGAGACAAAGTTCACATTAAGTTGTTATTTTTGTCAAGTAAGCATTCTATCCCTCGTTGACTGAGCATGTCCTTGTGGTTGTTACTTTAAGATAAGTTCTTGTTAAAAAAAACCTCTATCCGTCCTTGCAAATGCTTCACATAACTTCTAGCAGTTACAAGATAGCAACAACTAGAAGATAACTACTAAGGTCTATTTACATACAATTAAAACAGCTGGTATCATCTCCATCTTTCTTATAAGCCCCCTTTATATATTCAGAGGCTGCAATAAGGTCTGCCTGGTACCTCGTCTTCTCCAGGCTGAACAACCCCAACTCTCTCAGCCTTTCTTCACAGGAGAGGTGTTCGTGGCCCTCCTCTGGACCGACTCCAGCAGGTCCATGTCTGTCTTGTGCTGGGGTCCCCGGAGCTGGACGCAATGCTCCAGGTGGGGTCCCACGAGAGCGGAGCTGAGGGGCAGAATCGCCTCCCTCGACCTGCTGGCCGCGCTGCCTTCCATGCAGCCCAGGGTACGGCTGTGGAGGCCGAACGCCCCGTGACGCCGTCGCCATGTTTTGGAGAAGGAGAAAACCGCCCCAAGCGGCTGTTGCCGATGGCTGGGGCCTGCGCCGCGCTGGGCGCCCGCAGAGGGCGCGGCGGAGCCGTTAGGCTCGCGCTCGGCCGTTGCCCAGGCGAGGGGACGCCCGCTCCTGAGGGCGGGAGGGCGGCCGGACCGCGCGGGGCCCCGAGGGAGACGGCCGCCCCGGGCCCGCCGCGCTCCGCGGGCGAGGGACGGTCGTCCCGCTCGGCGACCCGTCGGCAGCGCCGCTGCCCTGGTTACGGGCCGGCCGTTGGGCGGCGGAGGGGGGCGGCGGGGTCGGGCTGTGGGGCCGGGTGGGGCGGGGGCCGCGTTGTCCCGTCCTGGGGGCGCGGAGCCGGGCGGGCTCCTCCGCCTCCCCGCGTAAGGGTGCCCCCGCGGCAGGCTGTGTGGCCCTGGGACCCCCGGGCTGTCAGGCGACAAGGACGCAGCCGGTGAGGCGAAGGCGGCCCCCTGTGGTGCTCCGCCGCGGGGCCTCTTTCAGCCGTAGGATGGAAAGTGACGGGGACCGTTGTTCTTCTGGAGGAAGCTGCAATCCTGACGTCGTCTG
This sequence comes from Gymnogyps californianus, assembly GCF_018139145.2. Lineage (NCBI taxonomy): Eukaryota > Metazoa > Chordata > Aves > Accipitriformes > Cathartidae > Gymnogyps > Gymnogyps californianus. Next base: position 47,624,812 of record NC_059473.1, read on the forward strand.
CGAAAAACACTTGTTTAAATCCAAACTGTCAGAGTCCCTTGTTCAGCTGGCATGTAGTCACCATCACTGTGCTTTCCCTTTGAATCGAAATGAGTTATGCATCTGGAATACTGCAACCACTCAGGTAAAAACAGAATATATCCCTTCTTAGGCTGCTGTTTCAGAAGAAAACTTAAAAGGAAGATATAAACAAAATATTTGAAGGTAGCGACGGAGTGTCAGGTTTCACTTTAATGCTGGGAAGATACTAGCATTTGTTATGAGCTTTGTTACTACGATGAGAATAATATAAACTGTTGTGGTGGGTTGACCCTGGCTGGCAGCTAAACCACCACCCAGTCTCCTGCTCACTGCTTCCCAGCGGGATGGGGGAGACAGTCGGACGGGCAAAAGTGAGAAGTCACGGGTCGAGATAAAGATAGTTTAACCAGTGAAAGAAAGAGTAAAAAAGAAGTGATACAAAGGCAATTGCTCACCACCTCCTACAAGCAGACCAATCCCCATACAGGCTTCGAGCAACGGCCACCTTAGAAGACAACCCGCTAGCCCCCCAACAGCTTCTTCATCCAATACCCCAGTTTTATTGCTGATAAAATTCCATCATATGGTACGGAATATCCCTTTGCCAGTTCAGGTCAGCTGTTCCAGCTGCGTCCCCTCCCAGTCTCTTGTGCACCCCCAGCCTATTTGCTGGGCGGCGGGGGGCCAGGACAGAGTGGGAAAAAGAGAAGGCCTTGATGCTGTGCAAACAGTGTTTGGCAACAGCCAAAACATTGGTGTGTTATCAACACTGTTTTCGTTACAAAATCCAAAGCACTGCACCATGCAAGCTGCTGTGAAGAAAGTTAACTCCATCCGAACTAAACCCAGTACAGCTACATTGTAGTTAAGTGATTTTGAAACAATAAAGAAAAATTAGTTATTGTTTTGTTAATTGCATGTACATGATCCATTTGTAATTTTGTATTGTTCATAATCTTAGTTTGAAGTGACTCATTTAACTCTTCTTTATCTACATTTGTCAGCCATTATGTTTGTCAGGACATCTTTACTCAATTTCTGCGGTGTCATTTGGAAGTAAAATCAATCCACTTCTTGTCTGCTCTGCTTCTCGTGAACGTGTGATAGTGTGGAATCTTGATGAATGCACGCAGGAGGTGCAAGAAGGTAGAGTATTATTTATATAGCATGTACCTATTATATATATAAAAAAGAAGTGATGCAAAGGCACTCACTCACTCACCACCTCCTACAAGCAGACCAATGCCCAGCCAGTCTCCAAGCAATGGCCACCTTAGAAGAGAACCCCCCAACACCTCCTTTTCTTCCACTACTACTTCTATAAAAAGATTGTTATTTCTGAGTAGCATGTGTTAGCCGCTCAGATTCAGCAGCCCTAACAGCGATAAGCAGTGCTTTATTTCTCTGTTGCTCTTCTTCGGCAAAGCCGAGCTGAACCAGGCCAGTAGTCCAGCCAGTCTGGCCATCATACCGTCTCAGAAGACCCCGCATTTACAACTGCCGCGCTCCCCGGCGCCCACCGAGCCGCACGCCCGGGGCGGGTGCAGCCCCCGCGGCGGATGCCGTGCTGGGCCGGGGGTGCCAGAGGCAGGCGGGCGGGTGGCAGTGGCCCCGCCGGGGGGGGGCCCCGCCGGGGCGGCCCCGGGAGCTGGCCAAGGTGCTCTGCGGGAATAGGCGAGTCCTAGCAACCTCAGGGGAAACGCGGAGAAGCAGTGCAAAGGCAGTTAGGTTCCACCACTGTGGAATTAAATGGGCAGGAAAATTTTTAATCAAAGCAGCACTGCATAACTAAACATGCCATGCCAAAATAACTAAATGCTACCTTTTCTGGAATATCTGTAGAACTAGTGTTTTACGTCCTGCGTTGTCTGGTCCTGCCTCTCTGCCTCTGTCTGGTACACTGTTGTCATGTGGGTGTGGGAGCAATGCAAGTATCTGATTTGGGAGCAGAGTGCATGAGTGAAAGAGAGTTATGATGACATAACACAAAGAAAGCAGAAGTTCTAGTATCCTGACCACCATCTTGGTTTGGAGCCTCAACCAATGGAGTTAGATTCTAGGGAGCAGTGCTAACCCCTCTTCAAGCTTAAATTGATTGGAAAGTAGAGGAATAATGAAAGAGAAAGAAAAGGAGCAAGACCCCCCAAGTCACTACTCACTGGAGTCCCAATGACAGTCTGTCCAAAATATATTGTTATGGCATGATAATGAGAGGTATTACAGTCCCCCTTTGGTGTCAATATTGAGAGTTGCATGGCATTGTCCAACTCTATTAAAAGTTTCCTCCTTGTTACCTGTACTTAGAGATTTGACTCTGATTTAATTTGTGGGAGTTATCTCTTGTACGCTACTCCATGTTGAATTTGCAAATCGACATATTATGAAAAATAACGTTGTAAAGAAAAGTGAACAATTTAAGTGCTTTTATAATAAATGTCATTATTACATTTTAATCCATGTAAGAGTAACATAGAGAATCAAAGAATGCTTCAGGGAATGGGCATAAAATGGGACTATGAATTTGGAGGAAACAAAAATGGAAGTTAGGAATAGACAGTAGCAGACAGATAAAGAGTATGCGTAGTTTTAATACAAAGACATTTGAGAGCCAGATTCTATGCTGCTGGATTTTTTCTTTCTCTTTTTCTCTCTATCTACAGGCTCTTCCGCAGATGCTGTATAGTCTTTCTTTCCCCAGACTGTGCTCTGCACAGTCTTGGCATGTTTTCTCTGACCATATTCTTATCAACTGTATCAAGGTAGTTAAGGAGTTCTTTGTGTGATCCACCTCTCCATCCTGGTAGATCTTGACACGTTAATCAATTGTAGAAACACTCCACAGCATCTAGGATAAAACCTAGAAAAGGACACGTATAGTTGTTGTGCCTGTATCCTAGTTAATCTGTTGCCTATGAAATCCTAAAATTTAATAAGATGTCCAAAATCTCCTCACATAGTTAATGGTAGCATCATAAAACAGGGATCTGCAGAAACCGGCCTGCTTGAACCAGTGAGGTGGCCACAATGAAGTCATGAAGAGAGGGATGAAACATGAGCCTGTTCTCAGAGCTAGTCTTATCATGCTGCTCTGTAATGATATTTAGTGGCGTACTTCCTCTTTCAGCCCTTTCCCACAGAAGAATTAAAACCAAGAGAAGGAAAGTCCCCCTTGCTTGATGGCTGAGTGGCTGGGATATTCTCCTAGAAGAAGCATTTTTCAAACCCCTGTTTTGCTGGGTTTCAGTCAGGATTTCTTGCCTCCAAAATGAACGTGGCACTACTGGGTTCCTTGGCACATCACCATCCTGTCCCTGCCAGTCTTCGATGGAAGTATGATTTGATGGGCACACTTATTATTAGCATCTCAAAGAGTACCAGATCATGTCTAGGCAACAAGGCAGATGGAGGAATCCTGCTGGTGCACAGTTCTGTGCTTTGCTTTCCAATAGCCTGGTATAATTAAACTGTGGGTTGTTCTGTACATCTTCCTGACAGAAACCAGGATAGCTCTGTGGTTAGATAACTGCTATGCAAAGTTTCTAAGAATCTCACTGCACCAGAGTTTTATATTTCATTGAGTCTCATTAACAATAAAATTGCTGCAGGGTTAACACCTCGAGGAATTGTTATAGGAACTCTTTTGGGAATGGTGCTTCATGTAAGATTTAGTCCGGATGATCAACAAGTGGCAGTATGTGCTGGAAATCAGATCTACATATTAAGTGCAAAGGTGAGATACCATTCTTTGTAGCCATGGTGCTGGTATTTCTTTAACTTATTCACTTTCAAATAAAATCATGATACAGAAATGTCAGTATAATTAAGCAAAAGCATTCATTTTTCTCATATAGATGAAAATAAGTATGAACTAATGCTTGATAATGCATCATATACCAGCTAGAAGACTAGATTAAAAAAGTTGAAAGGAAACACTGTCTCAATAACTTAGAAGAAGAAAACATTCTGAGGACATCTGAAAAATTGCTACTATATCATTCATTCTGAAGAATCAAATGTAATGTGTAGTGGTTTCGCCAGCAGGATGATATAGAGGGCTGCAGTTTCAATAAGAAAAATCATATTGAATTAATATTTTTAATCCAAATCTGACAATTTTTAGCAACAGTTATTGATTATTAAAACATTTAACTAATTGTCTTTTTTAGTTTGAAATCTAATCTGTTTTTATCTTGACTTGACTAATCACAGAACGAAGCTATGCTAGGTGAATTGGATGGCCACCTGGCTCCAGTGACTGCTGCTGAGTTTTGCACATGGGAGAAAAATATGCTTATATCAGTGTCAGAAGACAGAACCTTTAAGGCAAGGAAATTGTAGAGCTGCACTTTAAAAAAAATATAATTTAGTGAATATGTGAAGTAATCTTTTTTTCCCTTTAAATATTTTCTGAAGATTAAGCAAAAAATGTCTTTGACTTTATAGAGATCAGGACATTGTTCTTAGAGTTGCTTGGGAAATTATTGTAAAAACTGATTACTCTTTTTTAAAAGAACAATGCAGGTTTTGTATATTCAAAACTTTCTACAGTGAAGTGTTAACTTTGGTCATTATTATCATCTGGCAAATGGAAATAAAATAAAATATTTTGATCAGTTTGGCTGTAACTGAAATGTTTCAGGTATGCTGAACTGAATGAAAGCATTTCACTTTGAGTCTGCTGACATTGATTGGAATTTTCTCTTTCGGGAATATTGGTTTGGGTCATTGCATGCAATGGCGGGGTTATTGCATACTGGTAGGATTTTTTGCCAGACAACATTTTATATGATGACACCATGGATTGCTGCTGGTGTACATGATGACAACTGAAGACAACTTAGACAATAAGGGGAAACAAGGAGCCTGAGTGAACCCAGGTGTATCTTCCAGGAGATACTGGGGTGGGTACCTTGATTAGATACAGTTTATTCTACTACTGCTTGTCCTCTATATGACTCTAAACATAGCCCAACATTTGGTTCTACAAGCTAAAGTGAAATTAAAGTTTGCTATACCAAAGGTTGGTTTGGTTTGGTTTGGTTTGGTTTTTTCCTAAATTTATTTTTTATGTAACTCTCTGTTCTGGAGAAAATGTGATTTTGATTTTTGTCCTGGTCTTGGACAAAAAAAATGCAAAGATTGAATTGGAATTTTAGGAAATATTACTAATTCTGACTTTCTGATTGATTGTTTCTTATTTATTTTATGTTGATCTAAGAAATTAAATCGAGGTAAAAATGACTGAAGGAAAAGATTTATATGCTTCATATTAATTTAATGAAGACTTGATAAATTATACAAAATCCTAGTGAATACAGTTTGTTTTTTTTTTTTTTAACCTCGATAAATGTTGGGACTAAAATGACAATTAAATGAAAATATTTTGGAAGTCTCTCAGATAATTTAGTAAGTCAGTCTTCAAGTTTTATTTTCTTTGCCTGATTCTGCAGATCAGGGGTAATTCTCTGAAAGCAGCCACACTGAAGTCTATGATAGTTGGCTCCTATGATTGCAGGACTCGCAGCATCCAAAACTTTATGCTCCCCTGGCCCTTTTACTTGGCTGAAGAAGTGAAACAGATGAGAATTCTTCAGATAAATTTGTGAAACGAGATCTTAGGAAACAGCTTTTCAGAAGAATGATGTTTACATTCGGAGAGAAATGAAACATGAACAAAGAGAAAAGCTTGGGAGCTAAACAAAGGCTCACAGCCGTGTTCAGAAAGCAGGGACTGTCTGGCTGTGATTTTTTCAATCCCAGCTGTCATAGCTATGATAAATGTAGTGGAAGTACTTGTGGAGAAGAAGGCCCATAGAAGTAACAACATGAGAGGAAAAATTTGGTTTTATTTAGCTTTCTTAATCAACTATTAAGCATAGAATGCATCACTTACTTAGAAACAGTCATGTTAATAGTGAAAGTTGACTTATATGTGGGTCTATAGATCATAATATGTATCATTATTATTACTAATGACCTGTTATCCCAGAGCCCAATATGAAATTTGTGAAATTATACAAGCTCCCTCTGTGAAATCTAGAACCAGTTCAAGTATGTCTTTTCATTAATTTAGCTTAAGTCACTAAGAGATCAACCTAAGCAAAGATGATAATAAGTACTTCTAATTATTTTGTGTATCCATACCAGGTGAGTTGCACCTTTTTCACTATCGATACTTAGAATTAAACAAAGCTCTACGTAGTTATTAAAAAAATGCTGAAAAAAATCCTTACCATATTGCATCACTTTCAATGGCTGCATTTCTCTGTTTTCACCACATGATGGCCGTTGAAGTTTGTGTTTTCCTTAAAGATCTAAGTAGGTGCCTATCTTTACTTTTTTTTTTCCTAAAGGTGTGGGACTATTCTACCAGCCAGTTAATACATCAGTCAGGAGTATTAACGGGTAAGTTTTCTTTTTTTATACATACTTTTTCATAGCAAAAAAATCCTCTCTCTAAACAATAATATAAAATTACTATAGAAGTATTTAGTTGATTTAGTGAAAATAATTCTAGTAGACTAGGTAGTAGTAAACATATTATCCTTTAAAGCCAGTAGTAAATATATTTTCCTTTAAAGTGTACTTCTGGGTAGATAGTTTTAGTGTACTTTCATGAACAGCTCTTTTTGTACAGGATGTACAAGAACTGTTGCCATTTAGAGAGATATGCAAATGGAGCGCTCTTGTTTTGTAGGTGCAGTTCCACTGTCTGAGTACTATGTGCTTGTTTTCTTTCAAGCTTTGTATATGACATGGAAGGAAATACTATACCATATGTAGATTTATTAGCAGGGTCTGCAGCTGATGGCGTATATTGACTTTAAAGGTGAAAGCTACTTTTGTGGAAAGACAAGAGCAAAAGGAGAGAAGAGGAGGAAGGCAAGCATTGTCTCCAGTGCAGCAGGGACCCCTCCTCCAATAGCACTTTTCCTACAGGAACCATATAGTTTTCAACAGGACCTGCTTAAACTCCCCTTTGGTTGTTCCTGCTTGTGGTACTGTTAGTGGTGATTGGAGCACACTTCGGGGGCACGAGCTGCATGGAGATCAGTTGTTAAGCTTTGTGCATACACATTATTGGATGACCTCATGTAAACTAAAAGCTAAAACCACATGGTAGGAAAGGAGAGGAAGAAGGGGTGATTCCCCTCTGGTTGCCCGTGGCAATTGCTTCCCTTGAAAACCTGCCTTAACCGCAATATCAGGGTTTGCAGGTGCAAGTCCATGAGAATAACAGCATGGGAACAACAAGGAAAAACTACTGCCACAGGGGCTCTGAAAACCATGCCACAGCAGCTTGGGTGAAAGGCTGCAGAAAACCACTGCCATGGCAGCTTGGGTGAAAGGCAGGCCACAGACCTGCAAATGGAAAGCCCTTAGCAACACAAAGGCTAAGGGACACAAAGCATTGTGCAACTGTAAGAATTGCAGTAAGGGTTTTTTTCACCTGTCTTTACGAGTAGGAGGATTCCATTTTGAATCATGTATTTTAATTAAATATCTGATTTTTGTCTACTCTGTGAATAATTTTATCTTTTTTGAAGCAGCATTTCCATTGCTAAGTCTGCTAATTGATGAAGAAAATAAACAGATTATTGCTGGATGTGCTGAGGGACAGGTAAGAATTACCCATTAAACTTAGTCTCTATGTCAAAACAGTCAACTATTATTAATGTATCTGCCTATAAAAAAGCTTCACGATCTGCATACATGTTTTGAACTCTTACAACAGTTATTTTAGTAAGCATAATTCAATGTTTTGAGCAGAAACCATATATGGTATATAAGATCCCTATTAAAAAATAGAAACTTTTTCCTGAAAAGCAGGAAAGTTTTTAAGAGCACAATCAGTGATTATATAAGAAGAGTACACTGAGAGGCTATAAATTTATCTGTTTTAAAAGAAAAAAGGCAAAAAATAGGATTCTCCTATTTTGGCCAAGGAATGAAACACATGCCAATAAATGGAAGAGACTATGATTTCAGCGTGTTAGAATTCTAATCAAAATGTGATAAATGTGAATATGTGTTTCACCTCCTCTTTAATTTAATGTTAAGAATATATTTACATGAGATTTTCCAGCTGTTTTCCTTCAGTGTTACCGTTCAGTGAATTGTGAAGAAAATTAAAGATTTAACTATAGTGGTGCCTAAAAAGAGAAAGGTATAAATGAAATTCATGTACATGACTCAGAGAGCAATTACATGTAGGTTACCTGTGACTTTTAATGGTGGGAAATAGTCTATGAGGAGTTTTTTTCAGAGACATAAACATGTGGGAATTAAATGTGCAGTTCAAATTTATAATGGCTGCTTTTGCTAATATTGAATATATCCTTTGATAAACTTAGAAATGTATATAATTGAACTTCTCATCCAAGGTGAGATTTTCCAGATACAAAAATTAGTTACATCAGCAGTTTTAAATATTGGACCTTTAGTCTGTATTCATGTAAGCTTTATGTTTAGTGTCAAAAGGTTATTGCAATTGCTTTTTCTTTTTCTTACAGCTTTGGATCTTCAGTTTAATCAGTGATCATGATTACCGTTGCGTAGCACATATCAACTTAAAGAAAAAGCAAGAGAAATTCTGTAGTAAAGTGTGGAAATCTGGAAAAGAAATAGGTAGCACAGTGCTTCTAGAATGCTGTTTATGGTATATTCTAGTTGTTATTCACTACTGATTGTGTGCTTTTTATACCATGAGAATTTACTATAAGTGATAGAGTTATGAGTCTCAGACTGTGGCATGGTATTCTTACTGAAGCTGATATGAAGTTGGGTATTGGCGTATCTGGAAAGAATTATTTGACGTATCTGGAAAGAATTATGCATGTATGGCTGTAATAAAATCTTGTCCAATGCATCTGCTTATAAAACATTGTATGATGTGAACTATTAAGTTTCATTTTTTATTGAATTCATTGACGAAGTCTTCAGTGAGAACAGAATCAGTGCCTAAAAATTCATCCATTGTCTAAGTGGAGTACCATTTCTCAGTCACCTTTGAAGCTTCTAGGAATCTCTTCTCCATGGCCCCCCCCCGGTGCTTCCATGATATATTTCTCTGGCTGTGGTATTTCTAGTGGTATAACATAGAGTACTTATAAGTCTTTAAAGACTGCACTGGTAACCTCAGCAAGGTGATTCCATGTTCCTAAATGAGGCATTCAGACTACCTGCACACTAGCTGAAGTGAGTTGAGGTCCTCCTAAAGGCAAGCAAGAGGGAGCTTTCTTTAGGGAAAAGGAGAACTGGTTTCCCCTGCTTGCTCTTTTCTGGCTCCAATGACTGTTGTATTCTTAGCTGCCTAGTGGTCCACCTTCAATAATCCTAAGGTCCTAACCTAATGAGAAAGACTGCTACATTTCTTGTTATTATTTAAAATATATGGATGTCACTTTGATCTTTGGATGTTTGAAAGAGAGTGAGGTAGTGTCTATGCCTAACGCTGAATTTGGTGCTAGTAGTTCCTAGGTGTGAACTGCACATGCATAATGGATTGGAGACTCCTTGGGAAGATGAAACCGAGGTGGCTTTCCATCTTGTTTTTGGATTATGTTGTAACTTTAGTGTCAAGGGAATTTTCGGGCTAAGTGGAAAGGTACCCAGCGTATTTAAGGGTTGTTGGAATATGGCTTTCAGAGTCACTTTTTGAGATGAACACACCTAAATTCTGCCAACTCCTTTTGAGTCTGTAAGTAGGCTCTTTGGATTTTATCTCTAGGTATTTGAAAGAAGATGGTACTAAAAATAACATAATAATGAAGAAAGATATTTCAAGAGGACTGGCTCTTAGGATATATCCATCATTTGAAATAGAAACTTCTTGAGTGTGGTCTTAGTTCATGTTACTTTACTACTTCCAATTCTGTCTTAAATCCTATCTGTTTCCCTTATTTCATTGTTTTTTGATAGCTAGTATTGTTGATTGTCTTTCTTAGGTGAAGGGCAAAATACTTCCAAGCTTTGCAAAACAAACAACATGAGACCAGAAGGATCAGTGGAAACATCATTGCCTATCCTCTTAATTGAACACTGTGACTATTTAGTATGTTTCCATAATGAAGAAAACATGTAAGTCCTTTAAAATACCACCAAGTATTCGTCTGGAAGCTATTCCTCGGAGTTCCTGTTGGTTCTTGGATTATTTCACTGCAACTTACTTTTTTTTTTAAAATGCAATAGGAAAATCAAAGAATGTATTTAGTGATCTGCAAGTTTTGGTGGCCTACTCTTAGGCAGATAATATACACAAACTGATACAAAGTTAAAACTGGTTTCTAGTCTGAAAAACAATTTTATAAAAATGGCATTGGGAATACCCATTTTAGCACCTATTGATACCAGTTGGTCAGGGAAGATCAGTTAAAAAAGTAATTAAGAAGACAATTAGAATTAAAAAGCCAAATTTATTTTTAGTTTGCTTTCCTAAGGAAGTAAGTCTGATGCAGTCACTGTGTGCCTGTGTCAGTTTGCCTTCCAAATTTAAAATAACTTTTGAACTACATAACCTGTTCTAGCCAAACTTCTATCAGAGACACAAACATTTCAAAGCATGATGTTTTTACTCCTTCCCATGGAAATGGTTGGCCAGGTAGAGGAGAGATACCTAAATTAATCCTTATATTGCATTTCTTTCCTGAAGAGAAGTTTAACCGTATTAGCAGGCACCTGGGGATCTGTTCCAGATACTGCCACAAGAACTGTCTCATAGAACAACTTATTTTTGTTGTTATTTGTAATTGTCATTTGGATAAATTTCTCAGCCACGTCATGTTTTAGGAAACTCTTGTTCCACCCTTTGCCCTAAGGTGGGTTGTACAGGTATAATTCATTAATCCTCTGGTTAGATATATAAACAATTTTTGATAAACAGAGAAGAAAAATAGCCAGCAGTCCTGGATTATTTTGTTTGTCTTTATGTCAAATGGAAGTAATTATTAACAAACAGTTATTTTCATGATGCCTACGTTTTCAGAAGGACTACCATTGAGAGGAAGGAAATGGTGATTTTTAAGATGTACATCTCAGACATACTTTACTGGAATGTCTTAACTCTAAGGCCAGAATATGAATTATGACAGTCAGTTAGTCTTATTACTTGTATAATACCACTCTCAAATCATCAAAACTTTGTCTTCATCAAAACTGTAGGTTTGATTTGAACTACAGAACATCTTTAAAGCTGGCTGGTTTTCCAGTGATGAAGAATCTACCATGTTCCTAGTTAAGCTGTTCCAGCAGCTGACTCATTCCATTTTACTTCTAATCTGAATTACCCTCTTTTCATGTACAGTTATTGGCTCTTAGTATGTTTTTTATTCTGATAGTCTAGAGCCAGCTACTATCAAGTTCCCTCCTTGCATAGCAAATTATAGCTCATTAACAAGTTATCTCTGCACTTCTGGATAAAATAGTTTGCACCTTGTATAAGGCATGTTTTCTGTAACTTTTTTAACATTTGCTTTTGAACTTCTTCTGAAATTCAATCTCATTTCTTTTTCAATGCCCTTTTTGGACATGGTTGCCTGAAATGGACCCACAGTAGTAGGTTAATTGAAATAATTTTCTGAACTGAGATAACATCGCTTTCCAATACCCACCTGATACTGCCATCTAAGGACTCTTTACCCTTTCAGCTATCACATCACAGTTGGAAGTTTTGTTCTGCTTATAAACAACCATGACCATTAAATTCTTACTATTAATCTAGTTCCATTATTGTTTGTGTTTAGAGTTTTGTATTTAGAACTATTTTTCTGTTTAATTTTTAAATTACCATGTGTTGGTTTTAGCAGCTGGTTTGAATTTATCTGAACAACTGAGCAATCCCTGATTTACCACTTTTCCTGCCTGCAATGAAATGCAACAATGAAATATTTTTGCAACACTGATGTCCAAAAAACTACGGATCTCATACTTCCCTAAGCTTTTTGTCATTGAACAATTTCATCACAGTGGGTGGCATTTTATTATTGTAAAGTGGGCATGAGATCAACTTCCTGTATATATCACTTGATATCATTGTTCATAATAACTTGATAGTGCCACTTCTTTATAAATAATTCAAAGAATTCACAAATTAAATCAGTCTGTTACTGCCGTGTATGAAAGTAGTACAAACCACAAATAAAACTATATAGAGCACATAAAAGTATCACAAACCAGAATTGAAACTGTCTTTCCCAGTCTGCTTTTTAAAGTATTTGACTGTTTCTGGGTTGTTTTTTTTTTAATATATAAAAAAAGTATTAAGCCACTGTGGTGAGTCTTTTTATGCCACGTTTCAGCTTTATATTTTTCCATACCCTTACTTCAACTCTTGTGGTCTGACTTTACAAATCAAACCAATAAGTCTGCTCACTCTTATTTGGAAAATTTATTAAAATGTTGATGTCAATTTTTGTTTACTGTGGCATCAAAACATTTTTAGTTTTTGAGAATGACAACTCTTATTTTGTCATAATCATCTTATGCTTGATAACATTTTTCTTCTGTGAGGGTGTTGACTGAAATTGTAACCAGTTGGTCTACTCTGTGGTGTTTGCAAAGGCTGGATTTCATTACCTAACTGCAATACTACTGCCACTAAGCACAGACTGAGACAGACATTCCAGGCTTGCCTGGTTTTTTTTCCCCTTAGTTTGTGCTATTTTTTCTCTTGTACTTTAACTATGTACAAACACACCTTAAATTTCACTGCTTTTTGTGTGTTCGTATTACAGGTGGTAAAAGTAAGGATATATGTGGATTTACCTCTTTGTTTGAATTTACTCTTTGTGTATACCGTGCTTTTACAGCATCTCCCAACTGTTAAAAACCACAGTAATTTTTGAAGAAAAGTATTTCCTATGCTGTTTTAGACTTGCCATGAGCACTTACATAAAATCAAGGATTGTGTTCTGTTCTAGTTTTCAAAACTTCATCAATTTTGATTGAAACTTTTTCCTTTGAGATACAGATTTTAAAAAAATGCTGTAAATTTAAAATCTTTTTTTGGTGTGGTTTATTATTGTTGTTGTACTGGGACTGGGTAACAAGTATTAAAAAAACCCAATTGCTGTGTCTTGTATGGTAATAACAAAAGCTTCTTTATCATACTCTCGTAATTTTTTCTCCTTTTTTTAATAGATATTCTACCCTGAATACTAGCTATTTTTGGATAGGAAGCTCTACTGGCTTGTTAATACTTAATTTGGCAAACTTTGAATTAGAAGCTTTTTTATCTTACAAAGGTATGATTATAAGATATCTCACCACACCATAATGTGATTGCTTTCCTTTGTTATCTGATATAAATAGTATAAGAATTAGTTTGTGAAATAGCAGAATACAGTAGAAACTAAGTGTTTTTTTAAAAATGTTTTTTCTAATTCATTTTTGTATGTTTTTCTGGCACTGCTGACTTGTCTCAGAAGATGTGCCGGCACTAGATTTCTTTAGTGGCTGGCAATGAATTTTTATTCGATTTTGCAGTTTATGAATGTTAAATACAAGGAATGTTATTCCACTCCTACTTTACAATGTGGGGGTCAGCTAGAAGGGTATCCACTGAAGACAGTGGATTATGGTGGTGTCAAATTAGTATGAGTAATTTTTTTTTTCCTGATGATAGTTTTTTCTTTTGAAATGCAAATACAATTTTATAGCACTATGTTCTTTATGGTAAAGATTACAGTGACCTCACCATTTGGTTTGCTGGATCGTGTGCATTAACAAGGAAGGCAGTTAATGGAAAGGTGAGTATACAGTAAACATTGATTTAAAGAATGTTTACATTTCCAGTTATTTTCAATAAATATTAGTTATGCATTTCATTTACAGATTAATGTACACATTTGTTTTGCTTGATGGGAATTACACAGTAGGTTCTCTGGAGAGGATTGATGATTCTTTATGGAATTTTGTGGAAGTTTAAACAGTTGGGTTAGCGTTAAAGCTCTCACAGTTTGTATACTGTCCAAAGTGATTAATAAGAAAAAGATGAATTGTTTTTTGTAGTGTTTGGTGTGTACCTTGAATGTCAAGAACGACCATTGGGGGAGCAGAGGCAATCTTTTAGGGGAAAAAAGATATAAACATTGTTACACCTTGTTTCTCAAACAAATGTTAGGATGAACTGCTTTTGAATCCAAGAAATCTGTGAAAACTATCTGAGTTGTGAGAAAATTTGTGTGGAAAGTTACTAAAAGTCCTTTTAAGGAAATGAAAGGCATTCTTGTCTGTGTACTCCATTTTTGATGTTACAGTTTTCCTACAGAACTGAGCTCAATCTAGGCCTTTCTACATATTCAACATAGTGTTTTGTTTTAAAGAAGGATTTTGTTTTAAATTCAGCTCTTAGGATGTTCTCAGCATGTCTCTGAAACCAATCTTTCTTCCCTGTGTGCTTCTTTTCTCACGACTCTTACTGCAGAAATATCTCTATTGTAGAAGGTATTGGAATTTCTGTGACTGTGAGGTATGCAAGTCTGTTAAGACATATTTAAGCAACATAAGCATATTTTTGAAGGACAGCATTAATCACTTTTTACTGTTTAATGCTCTGCAAGACTAAAGCCATGGATATTTTTGACTAATTTTCATAAACGACAGAAAGTGATTTTTTTCCATTATAAGTGCTTCAATGTTGGAGCTTAAATTATGAAGTAAATGGAGTGTTATTTTATGGTATAATTGCTTCAGGTTTTATGCTTGATCACCTCAATGTTTGAAGATATGATTGCTGTGTTGGAAGTTAACCTTGCTGCATTGGTAAGAACTCAGCAGAGTGATTTTCTTCTACATGGAAACGAGAACAGTCTATCGGTTATTGCCAGGTACAGAATACCAAAATGTTTTTTTCCTCTGAGTTGGATTATGCATTTGTTTTCTGAACACTGAAGTGCATCAGGTGGTTTTGTACAGTGCTATTTGTTGACATGGTTTTATTTTACTTGTTTTCCTGTCATGCTTTAGTTGTATTGAGTGGGAGAAATCACAGAATCAGAGGATGGTTGAGGTTGTAAGGCACCTCTGCAGGTCGCCTTTTCCAACCACCCTGCTCAAGCAGGGCCACCTAGAGTCAGTTGCCCAGCACCATGTCCAAACGGCTTTTGAATATCTCCAAGGAGGGAGACACCACAACCTCTCTGGGCAACCTGTGCCAGTGCTCAGTCACCCTCACAGCGAAAAAGTGTTTCCTGGTGTTCAGACAGAACATCCTGTATTTCAGTTTTTGCCCATTGCCTCTTGTCCTTTCACTGGGCACTGAGCACAGAACCTGGCTCTAGAGTCTTCCTTACAGCCATATACTGGTGCATGGGGTTGGTCCTCCCCCGGTGCAGGACTTTGCACTTCCCCTTGTTGAACTTCATGAGGTTGCTGTCAGCCCATTTCTCCAGCCTGTGGATGTCTCTCTGGATGGCAGGACAACCTTCTGGTGTATCTGACACTCCTCCCAGTTTTGTGTCATCAGCAAACATGGTGAAGGTACACTCTGCTCCTTCATCCAGATTATTAATGCAGATGTTGAACGGAATTGGACCCAGTATTGATGCCTGGGGTACTCCACTAGTTACTGGCCTCCAACTAGACTTTGTGCCACTGATCGCTGTCTGGGCCTGGCTGTTCAGATGGTTTCCAATCCACCTCACTGTGTGCTCATCTAGCCCATACTTCATCAGCTTCTCTATGAGGATCTTATGGGAGACAGTGTGGAAAGCCTTACTGAAGTCAAAGTAGGCAATATCCACTGCTCTCCCCCCGTCTACCAAGCCAGTCATTTTATCATAGAAGTTTATCAAATTGGTCAAGTATGACTTCCCCTTGGTGAATCAATGCTGACTACTACTTTCTTGTCCTTCATGTCCCGGCAAATGATTTCTAGGAAAATACTGACATCTTGAAGACAATAAAAACCCTACAATATACACTGAAGTGCAGATTTCAGTGCTTATAATAAAATCAGCAGTTAATATTCACAGAAAAGGAATTTAACATGTAAATGCAATGGTCTATAAATCTAGTCAGGGCCAAGGCTTGTCTGTGCTGCTGGGTATCTGAGCTGATAACTAATCCACTATGCCTTATTTGTATTTATGAAAATCTCACTGGTATCACACATATACATACACACATGCACACAAATAGCTAAAAAGAAGTTTTGACAGCTTTTCCTAATCTGATGCTTTTGTCCATTGCATTGATCGATTTTTGTGCTTCGTTTTATAACTTAGGTGTTCGTTATTGACAAATTCTCCATTGTGTAAAGCTTTGAAGAAAAACATGAAAAAACCTTCTAGTAAAACACTTAGTAAGTATAAACCAATCTTGAAATGAATTAGTAAAGTTGTATTTTTATTAACAGTAACTGACTCACAACTGGCTGGTGCCTAATACAATCAATATATTGATTTCTGTTTTAAATATATATTGCATTATATTTTTATTTTAGTTGGAAGAATTTTATACTTCTAGTAGTATTTCATATCCTACATATATATTTGTAGTGAAAATGATGGTAATAAGGTATTTTTTTTCTTTCAAAAACAATCCTCTGAGAACTTTCTGTGGATTTTAAAAGAGTTAAAGAGTGTAGAATGTTTACATTTTTCGTAAGTCCTTCATTTTCCATAACATGCAATATATTTTTCTGTATAATTTGTCATTTCTTTCTTAACTTTGATTACTTGTTTTGGTTAATTTTATTGTCCTGAATAGTCTTTTGTCAATACCTGCAGGTTTAGGAAGTTAATTTTTGCCTCAATGTCCTACTGTTTAAAAAAACAATGATCTGACTTCCAGCTGCTATTGAAGCACTTGGAGCTTTTTTGCTTAGCAACAATAAAGCAAAGTCCAAAAAATACTTATAAAATAATTTTTTCGTCATCACCTTTTCTTTAGAAAAGATGTAAAAATACTGGTAGCTGTAGACATGTAGAAACAATCTATTTTTACTATATTGATTGTACTTGTTGGACCTATTAGAATGTCAAAGGTTCTATCTTTAGTGTTGTATGATATTCAAAGAATGCATCTACAGTGTTTTAGCTAGAATTCCAGGCTGCTTCGGACACCTAACACTGATACCTGTACTACCCTTGTTGACACCTCACACTCAGATAGATTAGGTGCTGTAAGGAAATCCCATGGTCTCTTATGGCAAGTGGTACTGGGAGCTTCCCAGGGAGGACCGTTTTCTGCCTTGTCACTACATAAAGAGAAAGGATAGCTGGTGGGAGTTGAAGGAGCTTCTATCCTCAGGTAGAGGTATCCATAGGTACATGTGTCCATGACATCACTCCCAATGCACCTGAAGTTTTTCCCTGGGAATATCAACAAGATTTCCCCCTTTACAACATTTATTTTATTATTTTGTTTCTGTCGATATGAAGTGCTCATATTTAGTTTTGGGCTGGAGGCTGCCCTTCAGGCTTCTTAGTACAGCAGTCTGAATGCAGACATTATTAATGACTTAAGCCATGTAAAACCCCAAACATTTCTGTGTACCCACCAGCCAGTTTGTTAATGACCTTTAGATGCATTCCATATTCCAAATATAAGGTGTGAATACATTATAGCTAGTGCATATAAAGTCTAAGCATAAAATAGGCAACTAGAAAACACACTTGTGAATGAATGATGAAAAAAGTTCCACAGAACAATATTCTTGTTAATTCAAAGTTTAAAGAAGTTCCTACTCATTGATATTATTGGAGGAGGCATGTTATGCAACGTAACAGTTGATATTTCTTTCCTTTTCTCAGTAATCATTATTTTAGAGTGATTGGTCATAAATGTGTTTTGTAACATAAGGAGACATCAAATATTTCTACTGTGCTAGCATAAATATCTATCTTAACTGTAAAAATATGATGTTAAAAAACCCATTTGAATGTAAATTATATTATTTTACTATAGGAATGAAAAACACGGTGAAAGATCAGCCATTGGTTTTCCATAATAAAATTAAGTCATCAGGTTATACAGCAGCACCACGGTGAGTAGATACATTACTATTTTGTCTGTTTTATTGGTGTGTGATATTTTGTCACATAATAGAGCCATGTAGTCTCATGACTGTGAAATTAATCACCTGTGAAAAACAGATATGATGTTATCAAACAGAATAATTTTAAAAATATGTTGTAAAACAAAATTTTCACATCATCTGGTCGGTGTTCAACTTCCTTTCAAAAGCTATGTTAGACATTCTGTCTCTTTCATGTGATTGAACTCTTGTTTCTTCAGCTTGCAGAAAGAAATGTCTGAGAACTTTATATGAATGGATTTTGACCTTTAGAATGCATTATCCAATAAATAACTCACAGAAAGCAAAACTTAGGTGCAAACTCGAGCGT
This sequence comes from Gymnogyps californianus, assembly GCF_018139145.2. Taxonomy (NCBI): domain Eukaryota; kingdom Metazoa; phylum Chordata; class Aves; order Accipitriformes; family Cathartidae; genus Gymnogyps; species Gymnogyps californianus. The sequence goes on from NC_059473.1 coordinate 47,643,180, forward strand.
TCGATCATTATAAAGTTATCGTGTCATCAGTGTGTACATTATCTTACCTACTGACATTGCTAGTAGACATAAATAGTAAGAAGGAAGTAGGATTGTTTTTTGTTTGAAATAAACTATTTCTCTCATGCAACATTTAATGTTTCATATAGAAGACTCTGTGTTCTTTCTTGTAGAATGACCATGTTTTCTCCAAAAAATAACCTGAAGAAAAATGAGGTATCAAAGTGGAAGACCAGTTGTAAATGGTAGGTAATCTAGCAACTCCATTAGAGGAGGAACAAATTAAAATGACCATAAATACGGTTTGCAGCTGCTTCTCTCATTGGAACTTTTTAGTTAGAGGTATCACTGGAACAAAAAAGCTTTGTAAATTTGCTATAAAATGACTGCAGCAAGTGATTCAGATTATCAGACTATGAATTAAATTTGAGTAAGTCTTGCATATAAAAGAAAATATACATATCTATTTTCTTAGATTTTTGTTGCTAGAAAGAAGAACAGGTGCTAAATATGGTTGGAAGCATAGTCCCAACATGTTCTTAAGCTGCAATTCTAGTCAGAAAAATAACTGAATGTGGCACAGTGAGACTTAGTGATTTCAGATCATGTGCCTCATTCACCCCTAAAATCATGTTATCTTAAGCTAATGCAAGCTTACTCTAATGGATTTAAACAGAGTATACATAATGGTACAATTTGACCAGTGGATTCATCATCACCGTGGACACAAAGAACAAAATTTTTTTTAGAGCTGGCACTTTCATGTTAATTGGTGTGGCGTATTAAATGGGGATATTACACACATTTTTTCTCTTTAGTATTATATAAAGTCTTTGTTCTATGTGGTACAAACATAAAAGAATGATTAATGCCATCATTTTTCTCTTTTTAAAAAAAACTGTTAAAGTGTTAAAAAACCACTTAATAGCTCAAAACTAAGTTTTTCTAATCCTTGCACACATAGGCAAGTCTTTAGATGAGCACTTCAGATAATTTCAAGATTGGTTTGCGCTATTTTATGATAGGTTAAGCTACTTAGCACTTTAAGTTTTGTGTGGGTTTTTTTTTAGTATCTTGTTAAATAGATGATCAGATCAAAATTCTTATTTTACATATGGAGATTTTTTCATATTGCTTATTGTCACAACAAGGTAGAGTTTGCATTCTTTAAATACTTTTAGATAGGTATGCAATGTAAGAAATTCGATTTTATGTACAAGTCCATGTTAATTCTTGATCTCATGAATTCATAACAGTTGGTGATAGGACTAATTTAAGTATGACAATTTAAAATTCATTCTGCCTCTTATCTTGGATTTAACATAAGTTTTCCAGGAAATATTTATATAAAGATGTTTAGAATAGCTCCCAAGGCATATTTATTTCATAATTGAAATGAAAATGTACTGGATTTAGATATCTTAATATTTTTCCTCTCTTTCTCTTTTTTCCTTCTTTGAAGTAAAAATAAAGAATATCCACTGGAAAGTTATCCTCCAATCAAATATGAGAAAGAGATATCTGTTACTTGTAAACCAACCCCAATTTGTTGCATTCAGTATTCCGGTATGTACAGGCTTTATAAAATGTACAGTTGTGTCAGTGTGCAGAAAGAAAAACAAAATTTGTGTGACATGGTTTATTAAGACCATGGATTTACTAGGTAAATTCCTAGAAAACTTTCTGGCAATACCATATACTGTTTGATCATCATTTTTTAACTTGCAAAACCATGCAAGCTGCTAACATGTACGCAAAAGGATTCTAATTCTCTGATTTTACATCTTGTTTCCTTTTGGACTTATTCTGTGTTTTGATACATGAAAATATAAAAAAAGAATTATTCCATATAATCCAAAGAAGGGTATTTTTCTTAACTGCTTTGGAGAAGTGAGTCTTGTAATAGGTTTAGTCATTTCCAATCCATATAAATAGGATTATACAGAAACCACTTCTTAGACTAGCAATCAAATGTATTACCAAGTATATAATTATGTCAATATACGCTCTGCAAACCACAATATTTTCAAAGTATTTAAAAGTGTATATCTTTAAAATATTTTGAGGACAAGAGCAACTTTCATCTTCAAGAAATAAAAGCAATTAGATGCAATCAGTAACTTTTCTAAAATATATTCCAGCCATCTTTCTGTTCCTTAGAGAATGGGAAGAAATCATTTTTATGGCTCCTGAAAGAAATTGGTTGCAGAGAGCTTACTTCTAGGAATGTTATGTGCGCTTAAAACTAGAAGTTCTTTTTAGCAAAGAAAAGCATCGCTATAGTTTTGATAATACATTTTAAGTATAAATCCTCTTTTGCTTACTCTGAGGAAGGAACATCTTTCTCTGCCTCTGTCTTTGTCTCTCACACACACATGCACACACAGGCTTAAACAACCACAGTTCAGCAAAACAAGGTTTAGCAAAAATCGCAGAGTTTTTTTCTTGGAGTAAAAAAATCATATTATTCTAAGTTTGTAAAGAGGTGTTCTGTTATTGTTGTAGTCTGTGTTGACCAGATGCTTCCTAGCTTTACAATATATTTTCTTTTGCAAATTTGCAACTTGGAATTGCAGCTTGGAACAATCTTTCAAGTGATCTTTGTAAAGTATGAATCACAATAATTAATATTTATGTGCATCTTTAAACATAGCAGAAAGAAAATTAAATAGAAAACTTAAGTAAAACAAGAGGTTGTAAAGTTTCATTAATGAGTTAATGCAAACCTTCTTAGATTTATTAAACATCCTTTTGTAGTATTGAGGTGTTACGAGTTATAACTTGTTGCTCTGTTAGAAAACAGTTTTATTCAGGATTTGAGATGATATTCCATTAAACAAGCCTCCAAAATTCTATGCAAAATTATTTTCTTTCATTCTGTATGCACAAGAATGTTTACATATTGTTAATTCTGTGTGTGTGATTTACCTTATATCACTTACCTGATATACTTACCAATCAGCTCTCATGCTGAAAATACATACTGTCAAAACTTTAGGAAAAGTGGGGGAAATCTGCAGAAGAGCACCACCCTTTACCTCAAAGACTTCATACCTTTGAGTTTGTGGGGAATGCGTTTTTTGGAATATTTTGTCCAGGACTACTTATCTTATATTTAACAGCATTATTTAGTATATGCAATTACTAGTACTTGGAGAAAAAGTCAACGGAAATATTGCTTGTCAGATAAAATGAAAAAATATTTTTATAAAGTAGTTCTTTGCTGGTTTAGTATACTGGTGCATTTAATAACTGATAACAGAAAAAAACATTCTGGAATGCCTCTTCTTAGTGTATATGTCTATCCCATTTTGTGTCTCACTTAAAATTCACTTTTAGTAGATGACTTTCAGAGATTAGAAATATGGATCTCTTATCTGTTTATATTGACATAATGTGGGAAAAAAATGTGTTGTGGAATATAGTATTCTGAACCTGCAATGTGGATGGTACTTGGACAGTGGATAGCAGTGCGTAATGTTGGTGAAATCAAGCATGACTTTTATTCCCTCTCCCTTTGTAAAGATGCTCAGGAGATCTATGAAGGTGATGTTCAGGTGGTACCTCTTTAAAAATACTTTTGACAGTATTGAACCTAGTAGCATTGAATTGAATTCTGTGCTTCATTTCCTTACTTTGTCTCATTGCTATCTTCTCTTGCTCCACCCTCCCTTATTTTTTCCCATTGGTTCATTTAACTGCTCTTTATTATTTTAATTTTTTCAGGAAAAGCTTTTGAGCGAACAGTTAAATTCCACAAATCACTGCCATTATGTAGACATTAAGGGAGTCTATCCTGTCATTGTGTGCCCCCGCTGATTACTGATATAAATGAATAATCTGACTGTACTTGGATAGTTTTCAGGATTACCTTATGAAGGAAATTTATCATCTTTAAGAAGCGATCCAGAATGACTAATATGTGCTTTTTGTTCTAATATATAAGACAAGGTGATATAACATTAATAAGAAGATATAAAAAAATGAGTGTAAGGAAATAGATTTAAATAACTGCTAAAAATTTCTGCACTTAAATTTCGTAGCACTTTTTTTGTGAGAAGTGAATTTCTGCCTTGTGAGGAATAACTGTTTTGAGAATATGTCAGCACAAGAAATGAGTTGCGTACAAATTCCTACCAAATTCTGCAATATGAGTTTGTAATGGTCATACAAAATATGTGTTAAACATATGAAATGACTATCTGGTTTGTGTTTTGTTGTAGTGACATATGTGATTTTTATGATTAAAAGAAACAGGATATTAGGTTCTTGTTGCTTTCAAATATAAATCATTAGACACTCTTCTTTATAGGGGATGGAGAGATGCTGGCTTGTGGCCTGGCTGACAAAACTGTGCTGGTATTCAATTCCAAACTCACCGATACATATAATGTTTTTTCAGGTAAATTTATGAATTACATTATTAAAGAAATAGTGTATGATTGAGCTTAACCTAAAATGGCATAGTAATTAAAAGATTCCACTTACATCACCTTGAGAAGAATGAGGGAGAGGGGATACTGCTGATTCAAGATGTAGAAGTTATTTCTCCGATTGATTAATTTTGTTCTACAATTAAACTGCGTACCAGGTGTTCCCATTTCTCAATTTTTTGAGAGGTAAATAGTAATCTATCATGATATATATTGCAATCTGCATTGTGTATATATATTACAGTAATTAAATAGAAACAATGAAGACAATATATTGTAATAATAATGCATGCAGTAGTATATTGTAATATATTATTAGCCAAAAAATTGACTGCAATGACTTCGCAAAAAATGTGTTTGGTTTGCAGCTCCAGACTTCTAAAGAACAACTATTTTAAAAAGGGACTATTCCTATGGAGAAATCCCTATCTGCAAAAATGTATGCACGTGCAAATACATGTGCATTACTTAACATTGTAAATGAGCCTTAAAAAAAAAGAATTCTAAATTTCTACAAGAACTATCTGTTAGATTTTTAATAACAGTAAATGTTATGACTTTAAATCAGTCCTGCTAAATGAATTTTCTGTGGAAGTTCATAATGGAAGATGACTGTAATTTACTAGCAGACCTTAATAAGTGTACCTTAATAAGTGTAAAAGTAGACTATTTTAAGTTATTTTAGAAAATTATTTCTAAGTAACTCTGAAAACTGAGTTTTTTTGAGTAATTTTCATTATTTTTAGTGGAATAAGCTGTGGCATTGTGACAACTAATGGAGGCAACATTACTAATGTTTTCCTCTCTGTGTGAGGAAATTGATGAAAATATGCCTTGCGGGCAGGGTAGTAAGGTCTTTTTTTTCCACAATAGCAAGTTCATAAACTTTAAAAAATATTTTTCTTCATGTATCACCGACTAATTTGAGCAAATTCATAGTGCAAGTCATATAAACTGCAGGCAGGAATAGTGTTCTGAGGTTTTATCGACATAATTTTGTTATTTAGGTAGTACTGGAACAAAAGCAGTAATTTTGTCCAAAGGAACCCCATATATCTGGAATATATTTAACATTGTTTTAGAAGATCAGGATTTCTAAAAAATGCAGTTAACCAAGAGAGATCAAAATTCCATATTTCCTTCCCTTGTTACAAGCATCTATAAAAATAATGATACAGTACTGCTACAGTATTTGGTACACAGCAGCTTAACAAAGTTGTGCCCAAAGCATTCAGTGTTTCTTCAGATTATTAACACAACTTTCTTAAGTAATCTGAAGAAGCTAAGATGTAAATGATTTTCAAGAACTTTAAAGTCTTTTTTTTGGTAGCAGGGCTACTCTGAACATGAAGTAGAACATAAATGTTGCAAAATTATTCCATGAGGCTATAAATTATCATTGTACAGTATGTGTTCTGTAGCTGGTCTTTGCAGCTTGTCTTTTGTATCACAGATCCAGCTTCTATTTATGTGAACCACTATCAAGAAGTTAGATGGGCTGGTTTTACTTGAATGTGTATAGAGATTATGTGCTGCAGAAAGTGGCATTTCAATTCTGTGAAATACTCTTTTTTGGATGTTTTTTTCACTGGAGTTTGTTTTTATGCAGGCTTCATTGATTTTGAACTGGTAATAGCTGGGGTTTATCTCTGTTTCATCTCAGGGGAAGATACTAATTTAATTGACTTTGTTGCATCTATACCTCCATATACTTGCTACGTACTAAGTAATATCTAAGAAATGGCTTGATACTGGCAATAACAGAAAACATAGACTTTAATAAGAAAAAATATTCATCTAAGTAGACATATTTGAAAGCAGGAAAAAAAAGATTAGAATTTAGAGATTGCTGAATTTGTTACTCTATAAATCATGAAGGAAACAGTACTTAGATTTTGACATTATTAACAAAAGGCTTTGTCTTTCTATGAAGTAAAATTAAATATTATGATTTTATAAGATGTTTCAACATTCAGAGCTCCCTAAAATACTGCAGTACTCTGCAAATGCAGGCTAATTTATTATGATGAGAAGAGTAAAGTGACCTGCATCAAATTTCATGCTACTACAGAGAAGCTTTTTCTGGTGCCAGTAGTTAAAGTGTCAAGTACTAGTTCTTTGTCTTGCTTTAAAAAAAATTTGATTTATTACTAAATTGTTCTTCTGACAGTTGGCTTTGTTCTATTAGTTTTCTTAGGTTTTGCACTACTATCTAATTTATTTCATTGATACCTTTCTTTCTTTATTCTATGTCTTTTTTTTATGATGCACAGTCTGAGAAGAAGTGTAAACCACATTCTACTTCAGGCTCCTTAGGTAGCATAAGAATGCAACCTGTGCATGTAGTTCTTTTCAAAAGCAATATAAATGTGAAACTGTCAGATACCGTACTGTAGGGGAGTAGGAACCACAAACAATCAGTTACGTGCTTATTTCATTCATGTAGTTCTTCTTTACAGTTCAGATTATCATGAAATCACCTATTTATTTTCTACTTTAGATGCCTTTGGTTTTGAAGTGTCATAATAAATGTATTTTCTTTTCTTAAAAACCATGATGCATTACTCTTATTCAGAGCTGCAACCAATGGTAATGTAAAACTTTCCTTTTTCAAGAAATGGCAATGATATCTACTCTGTTAAAAAATTTCAATTTCAAGGCAGCATTAGCATCTGAATATAGATTATTATTGAAAATCATATTTTTATAATGCACCATCAGAGAGGAGTGGTATAACAACACCAATTTTGCTATAAGCCTAATTTATTCAGTTTTGTTCCCTGAAGTGCTCAGTTACAGTTTTAAGTAGTTCTGCATTCCTCTTCAGTGTTGGCTCTTCAGGTGTCTGTGTCCTATAGTGAAATGTTGACCAGCTTTAAAAGAGTTACAGCCAGCATGGCCTTTTTGAAGAAGTCTTTACAAAACCAGCTGCTGTCCTTCTTAATGTGCTTCAGGACTGGCAAACCCTGAGTAACTGGGTTACTTACTGGCCTCTTGCAAGCTAGCTGTCATCTCCTTCACTGTGCTTTGGGATTGGGGGACCTGGAGTGCAGAGATTCTTAAGCTTTTTGCATGGCTTTTCCAATTTTCCAAACCTCAAATTTTCCTAAAGTTTCTCATGTTCCTTACCACTTTGGAAAGCTGTTTTGTATATTCTGGTAAGGTTTGGTGGTTTGTTGTGGTTTTTTTGTTTGGTTTGGTTTGGTTTGGTTTTTTTTCTTCTTTAATGCAGATAATTCAAGGCTTCCAAATGGTTCTACAAAACTAAAGCCTCCAAATAAATTTTTGTGTTGAGAATAAAATAAGTATAGTACTTATATATGTATTTATCCAGTACCTATGCAGTTTTCTGGTGAAAATTCTACAGGTCTTTGGTAACTGGAAATTAAAATATCATGTTTATAAGCCTTTTTATACATATATGTTATCATAGAAGATCTTGATTGCTGAGATAAATTATTAGCCTTCCTTTAATTTAAAGCAATCAATAGTTTTTATATAAAACTTCAGTTGACTAAAGAGAAAATGTGCACAAGAGGGCAGCATAAGAATTTTGAATGTTTTAAGGCTAGAGGAAATTCATCAGACTTCATCTGGACAAATTAGAATAATATGGGCCAAAGTTTGTTAAATTTGTTTGTCATATTTTCTTCTTTTTTGACCTTTTTGATCAGCATCAATATAATTTTAGATCAAATTAATAATTTTAGCTTCTGTATGATGTTTCTGGCTTTTGAAGTTCTTTCTTTGTAAGTTTCTAATCTTGTTTTTAACTGTGTGACACCAAACTGGAAAAGTCTATTTCTTGTAGAAGCTTTTTGCTATTAACTGGAGATTATAATACTTTAAACTATGATTTTTAAACAGGCAGTTACATTTTTTTTATCTAATGAGACAGTCCTGCAGAAGCTGTAGTGGCACTTTCATTGTGTTTTTACAAAAACAGCTAGCTCAGTAATAAAAGCCTAATGAGCAAAATAACTATTGGAACTATTTGCAATGTCGTAAGTGGTTTCCAGATCATGTTTAATAAAAAAATTTCATTATAATATAATACTTAGATTCTCTTTTTAAGTAATACTGTATCTTTGCTTAAACTGAATTTCAAGGATGTTTCTTGAAAATGCTCTTCCAATAACTTTGAAAAATTAGAGTCAGAATTATCATTGTCTGATTATTAATGAGAGACATTTTTCCATGTTTTTTGGTAGAAGAAAAGGTGAATAACTGGTTTACTGTTACCAGTTTTAATCCAACCATTTGAAACCTGTATTTAAAATGTATTTTAATATTGTGTATAATTATATTAAAACAATACAATTAACTCTGGAGAAATGCATAAATGCAAGAAATGAGCTTTATGATATTTCCATTATTATTTTTATTAGGTCATGATGGTGCAGTTAACTCTGTTGGCTGGAGTCATGACAAGAAGTGGTTAGTTTCTGCATCAGAAGACAGAACCTTAAGGGTCTGGTCAGTCTGCAATAATGAACCTGCCCGAATTCTGGTAATTAGAAACTTCTGTCAGTGTGGTTCACAGAGGACACTGTTTTGCACTTTCATCTACTTCCATTTTAACAGCTCTGTAGAAGGAACATACAGCCTGATTTTCAGAGCTACTGAGTGGTGGTTACTCCAACTGATACTATGATCTGGGTGGTCTCCATTGACTTCAAATTAGGCTTTTATCATGATAATTTATGAAAAAAAAAAAAACCAACCTTGGTAGACAAAACTAGTGGGCATGTCTGGAAGTTTTGGTTTTATTGTCTGCTCTGTGTATTTATTCTATTTTCATTGGCTCAGCTCCGCTTGACTTTACAGTCTACTCCCCAACTCAAATGGAAGTTTAGAGTATGAAGCTAGATTGTATTCGATTCAATTGACTACAGAGACTATTAACTTTACTGCCAACTAAGTTAAGTAGAATGAAAACTTTATTTTGAGATTAATAGATGTCAAAAATAGGAAGGGCCAGTAGGTTAACCTCCTGGCATGTGATCAGGATAACAGGGAGACTACGCCTTAACACCAGGAATTGCAGACAAAAAATATTCATTATCTTAGAATCCATTCTTAATAATTTTCTTTGCATTTCAGGGCAAAGAAAAGTTCCATAAGACTATACGCTTTGCACAGTTTTATTTTATAGATGCATTTATATTGCTGTGTTGTGGAGCTGAATTTCATCTATTAAGTTTCCATCTAGACACAACCAAGGATGACCTCAAACGGTGAGTACAATTTCTCATTAATAGACCAGTGAAAGTACTTGTACTGTTTGATCTGGGATTTTGTGGGCGGTGAGGTGGGCAAGAATATTACAGATGAAAAAAATTGAACAAATAGTAAAAGCTAATTGTAAAAATATCTTTATTCTGACATAATAGGAAAAAAATTGAAATGTCAAATAATTTTTTATAGTGCATACCTTAACTGCTGCAAATACTGTTTTACTATTACTGTTACCATTTGGGACCTTCTGAGCTTTACCTTCTGCCTGTTTACATCTCAGTGTGCATTAATGTCATAAGTTATGTTTGAGTAGCTATTGCAAATGTTTCTCTTGTGGGAATATTCTATATACTTTTTCTTTCAGAGACTCCAACATGCTGTGACTGTTTTCTTCCTTCTCTGTCAAATGGAAGTAGAGCACTTTCATAATTTTCACTGACTTTCCAACTGTTATATTGTATCTACTTACTTTTCTTATTATCCTATTTTGTCACTGTGTTTCTTCATTGTTAGGCATCCTTCATGCACTTTTTACTAATACTATTCTGTTTATCATTATGTGGCTCCTTCTTTCTGACTTGGAATCAGTTCTTTTATTAAATGTCTGATATACCTTTTCTGTTCTTTTAGTTTATAATTGGAGCTAAAACTGTCCTTGTATCCTTTTACTAAGTTTCTCTGCTCTTTATTTGCTCTTGCCAGTTTTCAGCAGTATTTATGTATATGAGACTTTATTACATTCAAATATATATACATATATGCATGTATATATGTATAAGTTTAGACACAATAGCATTTAAAAACACCTTGAAGAGACATTTTTCTTTGTCTGATATTACGACTTTAGATTTTGAGTGGAAGGACAAACAGCATTAAGGTTACAACACTCAAGTCTATTAGCTGATATTGTGAATGGTGTGTTCTGTCTGTTCGTGATATTAAATAGTATTGGGCTGCATCCTTAGATGTAGGGAAAAATTGGCCTATTTCCTTGGTAGTTTTGCCACTGCACAGAAAAACATACTAAGCACAGGCTTAAATACGTTTTTGAATAGGAGTGCTTTCCTGGATTGAGGCATGAACCTGGTAGGTGGAACTTCACTGAAACTTTAAATGGTCGTACAGAAAACTAAAGGAGAAAAAATGCCAAATTATATCACTCCTTTAAAATACACTTTTTTAAGAACAGAAATTCCTTCTTATTTGAAAAAGTAGCTAATAGATTATGATCTAAATTCTGTTTTAAAATTCTTCAAAATGGTTAATTAATTGTGGTTTTCAGTCACCTGCTTGGTTTTACAGTTAATCCACTGTCACTTGTGACTCTTTACCTTCCATTTCTTGTCAAAACCCTTAATGAAGGGTGTTGTTGTGGCTCTTATTATTTTAGTCATATACTCTATTTGGAATGGGAATATAGCAACTAGACTAGAAAACTAAATACAAAGAAATACAGAATTTCCTGCTTTGATTTTATAGTACATATATTACATTAGGAGGGTAAAACTAATACAATAAAATGAAAAGAAAATACTGAAATATAGACACAAGTTGTTTTGAAAGGATTTTTTTTTCCCCCTTGACTTTCTTTTCTCATAACTGGTTCTACAAAGATCTCATGTTCTCAAGTGCTTACCCTGTAGCAAAGTGTAATAGTACAGGAGGAACCTGGAAAGCAGGAAAAGTGATTCCTGTTCCCAGTTTTGCTTGAAATCTATTCATAGTGTAAACAAGTAATATTTGGAAACTGCTTCTTTCATACCATTCTTAACTCTTAAAATTTATACAGGCAGTTGTGGAGGAACTTAGAAAAAGAAGATGGAAAACAATATTCTGATCTTTTACATCCTTCCCTCTTCTGATTATTTTTTAGTTTTAAGATTTACTTAATATTTTTTCCTTCTATTTGTGGGGGCTTAGGCTTTAATAAAGAACTTTTATTGTAGTACATAATGTGCTGGCTCTAGATATCTCCTTTTTTTTTTTTTTTTTTTTTTTTTAACAAATACCCATGCCTCCCAGAGGAAAGTATCCAGTAACCTGAAGAAAATTCATACTGCAGTTACTGTTGTAGAAGACTCGTCTGAACTACCTTTAAGCTAGTTAGTTCAGAAAGTAAAGGTAGTGTAGAACTTGATGTAATTGTAGAATCCACTCAAGCAGCTTTGCAGGGACTTGGGCAGTGAACCTCTACTGTGTTCTGTGTTGTTCCAATTGCTTTGTTAGAAGCATATAATATCCTGGTTTAAAGCTGTTAAAGTATGTATGTAGGGTTGCGCTCATAGCAGAATTTTGTTATTGCCATGCTCTCGGTATTTGTTGATGCATTAACACTAACTCAAAAATATGCAATTAGACTCTCTGGGATACTAATGTAATGCCAAAATACCAAACACACAATTGTAGACATTACAACAAATCCACAAACCAGTCTGAGGCCTGTTTATATGTATCTATAAAAAAAGGTATTAAAGGTTAATTTGCTTTGACATTTTCTTCTGGATTCCCTCCAGTTCATTTCCCAGTATTTCTTTCTTTTATGGAACGCTGCATCATTCCTTTTGTTCCTCACAACTCTTTCATTCTGCCTTCTGAGTCAAGTTTGGAAGAATGCTTGAATGGAACTGATTCAAGAAGACGCTAGATCTAACCCCAAAGCATGCTTTATACCCTTAATTAGAAGGGCATGGCAATGCAGTCTGGCTAACGAATAGATTGCTACGGTATTTCAGAGGTGAAGACAGTACAATGACAAATCATATTGCCGTTCCTCTGCGCAGAGTTTTCAAAGAACTCCCCATAAGTATTAATGAACTAAGCATCACAACAACTTAATTAAATAGTTAAATATTGGTTCAGTTTTAAAGGTGAAACTGAGAAGTGGAAATAAGAAAAAAGAATGTTCTATTCCTTATTGGCTTATTTAAATATATCCTTATTTACAAATGTCATAGAGGAGATTTATTGCAGTTCTGGGAATAGGATACAGATCTCCTGACTTCTGCTTCTATGATTAATCTCAAAATGATTCACAACCTAAACAATTTTCTTTACATTCTCCAGAATTACTAACTATTGAATTTCCACTCTCATCAGCAGTTGTGCATGCTGATATGAAGTGTAACTATGGGCTTTTCAGTTTTTTTTTTTTTTTTTTTTTTATTTTTAATTACTTTTAATTCACATAAGAATTTGAGTAGAACAAAACATCTATGGGTTGTTATCTCATTTTTATAGTTTTATGTGTTGTTTTAACGATCAGCATGAGCAATTTGAAAGGAGTTTAAAAAGGAGAAAATTGTGTTCCATTAACAGAAACAGTGCCTTTTAAAGCCACTATATTTAGCAACTGGTTGTAGTAATCACACATACAGTAAGGGAAGTAATGATAAAATATCTACTCTAATGAAATGGGAAACTATACCAGAACATGTTATAGATGGATAGAGTGAAGGCCCTGCTAAGTGGGTTTAAAATTTAGCATGCTAATGATACATAGGAGATTGTTCATTTCAGGTACTTCTGGGAAGTTAATGTTTAACAGGATAATTATTTTCATGCAAACCACTTTAAGCCAGTTTAAACTTCTTAAGTAAATGGACCTGATTCTGCAGTGTGATGATAAGAATGTTCTAAGCTTGGTTCCTTTGAGCTTTAGCCATTGAATCAAAGAACTTAAACACTTTTTGTTTTGTATCAGAAACAGAATGGAAACTAGACGAGAAGTACATAAGTCATAAGATGAATTCTAACAACATTCTAACAGCAACCATCTCTGAATGCTTTACATTTTCCCATGCTTATCTTTTCTTATGTCTAAGATGCATTACATAGGGTCAGTGAATGGCATCCACCCTCCTCTGTAGTGCAAGAGAGAATATTTTTGAGTTATGATAAATTCTAAGCGTTCCAGAAGATGAAGTGATTCTTTTCCTTTTCATGTAACTGATTTTCTTATATTACTGAACTCGAGGCTGTGTCTGGAAATGCATAATGGGACTACTGTTTGAAGATTAATTTTTACAGTGCATCTAAAAATGTTTTTAATAGCCTGAAACCTTATGATCTGTTATACTGATGATGTTTGTGGTCTGCCAGTTAGTTTTGACTTTGTCATGTGCAGCCATTTTCCTTAAAATTTTACATGTCAGATCTGCATCAAGCTGTTTTTTGGGGAGTTTTTTTTAAGTGCCTATTTGTCTTCTGGTTTTAGCACAGTAACATACTTCCATACATTGAAGTTTTTTGTCTGTCATCAAAATGTTTCTACTTTATCTGGGTCTCCTGAAAAATTCTTTCAGGAAAGGACTTCAAATCTGCTGGAAAGTAGACACATCAGTCTCTGCAATCATTGCAAGAAGTGTTTGTATCTTAGAATCTGTTTTTATATTTTATTTCTGAAGATATACCAGTCTCCTGAAAATAACTATATACTGTAAATGTATTCCCCCAAAATGATTACATCCCCAAAGTATGCGGGATATAAGAGATTACAGAGATTAGATATTTACACTGTTGTCAGAATTCTAATGATTGAAGGCATTAAAGGAGGACAGAATTGTAGTTTTGAGTATATCAACACAAATGTGATTTTATTTGGATACCTGATCTATAGGATTGTCAGCTGAGATTATGTGCTGTGCATAGAATTGGAGACCTGGAAAAAATGTAGTAAGAAGATAGTGTTATTCCATTTTTTTTTCCTCCATCACAAGCTTTTGTGTGGCTTGAGGAGGTGTTGGTCTAATTTAGACAATTTTTAGGGCACGTTTGTGCTACAATAACCTCTCCAGTTGACTTGTGAGATGGAATTTTGCCTATATTCACTTCACACTCCTGGCCTTCATCTGTGCAGCATTTTCTAGGGCTTGTAGTGTTTTGTAATAGCTGAAAACAACTTCACAACTGTTTGTGACAGTGCATTCATATTGGAAACCCTGCAACAAAGGAATTAGCTTTGCTAATGGCAGACTGTCAAATTTATCTATGGAAAGTGGCCAGACATGAGATGGAATTCGTAACCTAGTTGTATATAATTTTATTTTCAGAATTCGCTTCTGATGGGAAAACAAAAATCTTTTTTCTTTCCTTTTGAAGATTTCTTATCTTATTTGTTATTACCGTCTTTTTTTACTTACAAAGTAACCCTTGTTATATTGACAGAAATCTGTTGGTTTTCTGCAGACAAAAGCACAGTTATTTTGTTAAATGTGCCTTCTTACTGATAAGTTGTAATATCTTTCAGCAATCTAAAAAGCTTTTCATTTGTGTGCTCTTCACACCTTTATCTTGATAAACATTACAACACCTTCTGACCTTTACTCTTGTTCTGTTTTTTTCCTCTGTTACTTTGGTTCACTTTTGTCCTAACTTGTATTTGATGAATCTCATTTTACTGTGCTGGTTGAAGATCTGCTTTCTAGGTGAAATTCTATCTGGGAAACACCCTGTGAGGTGTTTATCTATGTAGCAGACTGCACTGTAGAAGAGAGATACTTCAGCTAACTCAAACCAATTGTTCTTGCATTTGGGAGCAATCTAACTGTTTCAGTAAGCCTCTTTCAGCAGGGTAAATTAGACCAGGGGAAGCTTCATGCTGCCTTCATTAGATTTTTCCTATTATCTCAGTCAGCTTCTTTAAAGTTAGCTTGGATATCTTTACCCAAAAATGGAGATAAATCAGTTGTTCCTGAAGTCTAGAACAGTTTATTTTTGTAGTTTACTTGAATAAAATACTTCTGGAAACCACAAAAGGTTCTTGGATTAAATTGCAGAACACTGTACTTTACCTTCTGCTTCACCATCAGTGCTGAAGTAGCTCTAATGTCTACCTGGAAAAGCTCAGCAGATCATTGAGAATGACAAAGAAAGGCAAAAGCAAATCATTAACCATTTTTCTTTTGAACTGATCTGGCTGATAAACGTATTGCTTTTGTCAAACGATCTCAGTTTTGCAAACTTTTAGCATTGTTGGAAAGAAACAGTAATTATTCCTACAAGTGTGTCATGCGTGGACTTTTGTATTGTCATTAGACAGACATGCTAAAATGGAAGTATAATGCAGTTACACTGGAATTATTTTACTGCATAGAAGTGTCTGCATTCAGAATATAATGTAGAAATTTTGAGTTATTGTGGTGTGTTGACCTCCACTGGCAGCTAAGCCCCCACCCAATTGCTCACTCACTCTCCCCCAGTGGAATCCCCCAGTGGGATGGGGGTGAGAATTGGAAGGGCAAAAGTAAGGAAAACTCATGGGGTGAGATAAAGACCATTTAATAAGTGAAGAAAAAAGAAAAAAACCCCAAGTGATGCAAAAGTAATCATTCACTAGCTCCACCAGCAGACCAATGCCCAGCCAGTCTCTGAGCAATAGCTGTTTTCAAAAAACTCCTCCCCTAGTTTTATTGCTGAGCTTGGCATTATACGTTATGGAATATCTCTTTGGATAATTCAGGTAAGTGGTCGTGGCTATGTCCTCATCTGACCTCTTGCACTCCCCCAGCCTACTCACTCTGGGGGCACAGTGAGAAACACGGAATATCTTAACGCTGTGCAGACACTGTTCAGCAATAGCTAAAACCCTGGTGTGTTATCAACACTGTTTTGGTCACAAATGTAAAACACAGCACCATACAAGCTACTATGAAGATTAACTCTACCTCAACCAGACCCAGTACGGTTATTAACAACTCTGTTTATATTCCTTAGGTGACTTCTGTGGAAATCACACTCTTCTTGCCCAACATATCCATATGCATATCCATATCCATGGAGGAATGTTTTCTGTTGACTTTGGTGGATTTAAGATCAGATCCATGTTGTCTGTGCTGATATATTTCAATAAACAGAAAGATCTAATCAGATTGAATCATAACACAGTTCTGCGTTGTGTGATATAAATAAGTCTGAAGCCATTTTAGAGGGCTTGGCATGTCTGCAACATCTGCATGGAGCTGGCAGATATCCCACAGGACCTTGAAGAGTCCAGTGTATGTTGGGAAGCCAAATTTTTTTGGTAGTGTGTGATCAGCTCCTTGTTCTGTTCCCATCTAAGTGGAAATTATTCTTTCCTCACTGTTTTCTCCTCATTTTCTTTCTTACTGCCCTTATGACCAGCACATTAAATGCTATACTGAAACTAGTGGTATTTCTCCTTTTTGATCATAGATACTTGACAGATTTTTCTTCTCTTCAACATTTTCAATATACATACAAGATTATTTTAGTGTTTCATGTTGATGGAAGATCTATCTTATATATATGAATATCATGTTTCTTTTCATCCAAATGAGTTTTGTTACCAAGTTTTTTAACAGAGTTCAGCAACGAGTCAAAAGGTCTGTGACTTTAATTTTTAATAATGAAAGAAGGCATTTTGATTTGTTTTGTGATTCCAGTGGGAGTTTACTGGTGGCCACAAATCATAAGTTATTTCATTAACACTAGCATTCATTTGATATTTTTTGCAGATATAAACAGAGAAGTGTTTGCAAATTGGTACAGAAATTTCCCATGGCTTCAACGATGGAGATTACCAGCCTTTCAGCAGTAAATGATTTCTACTCTTGTATCCTTTGTATTTCTTATTTTCTTTATAGTTCTTTGAACTTAATGACATGGAAATAACTTCAGTTAAAATAATTAGCATTTGATTCTTTACTACTCTTTTTCTATTAGAGTAAAAATACTGTATTTTTTTGTGGTATTGAACTTCAGCCTGGGACATAAATTTTTTAGTACTGTAAGATTTTTGGTGCTGCTCATAGAGCACTAAATACAACAGAGTCTTGATATCTATTTATCTGTCTTTTTGTCTATCTATATGCTTTTTTCTTTTAGATCAGTTTAACTTTAACACAGAGAACTGTACAGATATTGTACTTACAGCTGGCAGCAACCGAGCATTGGAAGTTTTTGACCTCAATGCAGGCTGCAGCACAGCAGTGATTCCAGAAGTTCATACTAGATCAGTCCATCAGATCTGCCAAAATAAGGTATATACTACTTTATTGAATTTTATTTGTAGTACCACTACAACTCCATCAAAGAAGAAATTGGAGGCTAAAAATATAATTGGTAGTAATCAATAGAGTTTTTGATATGTTGGGGAGGATGGGCAAGGTCATAAGCCTGTGTGATAAAGGCACCCAGATCTCACTTGTTCTCTAGTGGAAAGCAGGGAGCAGCGAGAATGACTGAACAAGCTTGCTATTAGGGAAGTGTATATTACCCTTTGCCTTATTTGCACCAGACTGTAATACTGTAGTTCAGCAGGAACTTTTCCCTATGTGACTCTTCTCCTCTAAAGTTGAATCTGAAGTTGTCTGATTTATTCTGAAACTTCAGAAATAGCAACCAAAAAAAAAAAAATTGCTCAGTACAGCAATAGAATAGATGACTTAAAACCCTTCATCCTTGCTCTTTTTTTTACTTGAAGATTTATTTGAATGTTTGGAGGTCTTATGGTACCATACATGCTGGAATGCCTACTGCGTTAGGTTTGGTTGAGTATGGTTCTTCATTCCCAGTTGGAAAGTCCTTGCTTCTGTGGGTTTAAAACAGTTCCTTATTACTACTGCTGTAGAACTCTTTGTGGCTTTTCTTGAGAGATGTGATCTGGTAAAACACTTAAAATCGTGCTAACTATTTCAATACTATTTGTAACACATATAGGCTTAAAGTTCTGGCTTTTCTTTTTGCTTGGTCAGCTTAGTGGCTTCAGGTTATTTAATCAAGAAAAACTTTAAAGCTGTGGGCAACTACTCACTTGGGAAAAAACCTAGATGTATGCGGTATAGCAAGAAAATGGACCATTTTTTTGGAAAATTATAGATCAAGGTTCTCTATTTTTTCAGTTATATAAAATTAATACTTTAGATAAGTCAATAGGAAAATTACACATCAACTATTTTTTTACAGTTGTATAGTTTAAAGCTGTTAGAATAAATATAACTCAGTGCATTTACATTAAGATAATATGCTAAAATATTTTATCTTCTTATAAAAATATGCAGAATCCTGTGTGTAAATTGCATCCTGTTTGAAGTGTGAAACACTTTGGAATCTAAGGTTAGCTAGTGATGAGGGGTGGTGCAATAGAAGCAAATCTGTGGAGTGAAACAGTTGATGATGAAGATCCAGTTCCTACACAACAAAATCTACGAAGGCTTTCCTTTGGACTAGCCCTAGTCTCATCTTGTGGACTGAATGCTCATTAGTGATTGCAATATATATATTCTTGAAGTGCATTTTCTGGTTTAGATTCATGCAGATCAGTTTCCGTGTTCCAAGACTGCTTTGTGATGCTACCTGGACAGTAGTAAGTGGGGACGATCAGGAGATTTATTCTTTAAATAAATAAAAAAAGAAAAACTATTTAGAAGGTCTTGTAAAACACTAAGGAAGATATGTTCCAATTAAGTGTGGGAGAAACCTGTTAGCAAATTATTAAATACATAGAATATTCTAGAAAAGTAGGTGAACAGCATGACATTCTGTTATTTCTGGTTTTGGACAGCAGCAGCTGTAAGCAAGTATATACAATTTGCAATGTAATGACTTTGATTTTAAATTGTTCTTTTGGTCTGTTCTAGAGATTATTTGCAAGAATTGGCAATATGTGAAATTCAACTCAGCCTGCAGTGTACTTGATTAACCTTATTAAATAATTTGGAATATGTTCTTTTCACAGCAGACATTGTCTGATGTATAAGAGAACAGTATTCTGAATCTTCCTCCAGAACAGTTTAGCAGGAAATATTGCAAATATATATATGTATATTCATATAAAAGATTTGGCTGCACTGACTGTTATAAAGTATAACTCTTAGAAGATGATGGGGTGGGACACACATTTTAGTGGGTGTCTGTAATTCCTGTTTCCTTGCAGAATTTTAGTACTCTAAAAGTGAAAATATCTTTAGAAGATTAAGTATTGCTATGTCTGTATGACTTATTAATCAAGAAGCATAGACTGGGAGTAAAAATTAAACTTGTCATATTACTTGTATGTGCATTAAGCTGCTGCTAAATCAGCGTTTCTGTAAAGATAGAGATTATCTGCATGACACTACGGAAATTTAGAATGCTCTATAGGGAAATGTTCAGAGGAACATTCAAACATTTAAATATCAGCTGAATCTAAGAATTGGTTGCCTTACTCTCTTGTCTAATTTTGAAAATCTCTCTCTGTGGCCTGTTAAATAAAATTAATGTAAAAGTCTTCTGTCTCTCAAGAATCCAGAAACCCTTGTTTTGCTTATCAAAATCTACAGTAATTGCAATGAAGCCAGAGTAGAATTCTTTATAGTTGCTCCTCTTGAAATCTGCCCAAAATATACTGGCTAAAAGCATTGAGTTCACCCACCCCCCCCCAAATTCTCTAATGACTGTAGGTGGTCAGAACCATCACTTTACGTTTAGTAGAGTGTAGCACATTCCTTGTTGCAGTGGCAGTTATCAGTGCGATGAAGCCTTGATCCAGTAATTGTATGCTGAAGATGATAAACCACCCTACTGAATCATTACTTGCCACAGCTTATCTTTCTTTAGCAGCAATGTTTTGAATCTTCCGACTGTAATTAGGTTGTAAAATCAGACTGTATCCTTGCCTGAGATATTCAATCTGCAGCCTCTGTACAGATGTAAGTACAGTTGATGAAAACTTGTCCCTCATCTGAAGCTTGAATTATGCAAGGTATCTGTTCTGGTTAACACTTTGTGAAATATTGCAGATGAATGTAGAGTACGTAGTCATACAGTGTACATATATAGAATAAGTACATGGAATGTTTGCTATTGTAGGCTAGCAAATTGCTGCAGTAGTCCTTCTTTTCAGGTGAGGTGTGAATCTGGTGGTGGTTCTGCCCATTCTTACTGACTCTTCTCCCTCTTCCCTGGAGACAAGAACAGTGGCAGCAACCAGATGGGGCTTCCAACTTGTCTTCTGTCTATCTTGTCGCTCTTCTCCCTTTCTCACCGGCAACCCCTGTGATGACTGTACTGCCTCAAGCTTCCTGACAGTTTGCTGGAGCTCCAGAATAACAAGCCTATGGCTGAAGCCTGCGCCTCTGATCCTGTGCCACTTGGCCAGTTTACATCTCCAAACCTATTTCACCAGTTGAAGCTAGGCTGTATCTCTCTGTATCATTACAGGTGCTCTGCCTCTGCAGCTATGAGTCTTCACTTCTCTACCTCCTACAACCTCTTTCCTTTCTCCTCCTTTTCATACTTAATTCCCTCACTCTAGTAGAATCCTTCCCCGCGCCCCCCCCATACAGTTCCAGTCATCCACAACCATATAGGTTACTGTTGTTCCCAGAGCTCCTTTACCCTGATTATGTCTTCCCTTCTCACCTCCTTGAACCTTAGTGTCTTGCAAGGGTCCAGAGGAGACAGATGCAAGGACTGGAAGAAACTAGGTTTGGGGAGGTAGTGGCCACAAGGGAGGAGAAGAATGCAGGGAAGTGAGCAGCATCAGTAAAGCTCACTCCCAGAAGGTTGGGACTTCTGCCTTAGTACAAAGAATAATTCTAAATGTCTTTAAATTAAATGCAGCAGCACAGTTAGAAAGTCTTCCCATTTTGAACTCAGCTTTTAATGCAAAGGATTACTTCAGAAATGAAAAATTCAATAGTATAATGCTGAAGAAAAATTATAAAAATTGCATGGAAGCTGGGGATCGGACAGTTGTTACTGTAACTCAGAGCAGCGAGGAATGTAAGAAAAAACCCTTGGCTGGTAAATCTTTAAAGACAGTAGTTTCCATATTTGCACAAGGTAAGAAGCTGCCCTGTGTTGTTATATGTTTATAGTGAGATGAAGAATAATGAATACGGTGAAAATATATCTGCACACTAGCATCGCATCATGATGGAAAGTATATATTGCTGTACTTAATCTTCCCTTCTTTATCTCTGTTGACTGTAGGAATAGCCAAATGTCTTAATACTACCCTGTTTGATTTGAAAACCTTAAATTGCAACAGTGGTTGAAAGTAACATAGGTCTATATATACACACTGTATATATATGTATGCCAACAGATATATAAATATTTTCACACTATACCTTTCCATCTATAGTATTTCAGTGACTTGATTGTGTTTTCTTCAGGTCTTTCCTTATATTCTACAGAACAGTATTTTGTGTTGTGAATTTTTGTTATTTTGTCAACATCAGGGAAGGGAAATCAGAGCAAGAATGTAGCAAGCATCTCTCAGATGGGAGATAGATATTCTGAAACTTATAAAAAGGCTGGTTTAGAGCTACACTTTTGGGGCTGTGACAAATTTAAAGTATTGGATGAAGAAAAACAGTAGAAGGAAAAGAGGAAGCTAGGCAAAATCGTAACAAAAAACCCCTCACTTAGGGAAGAAGTTATTCTGGGTAGTGTGCTTACTACCAGATTTTTGTTTATATATTTCTATTACTTGCGACACATTACTTCCCATTTGTAGTCTACTTTAGGTTAGTACAGTTATTTGGGTTTTGATATATAAAGAACCCTTAAACCTGGATCTAAAATAGTGCAACTTAGCTTACTGAAGTCCAGGAGAGGAAACCACAAAAGACATGCCTAGCTCTTGAAGCTCCGTATATGATTAAAGCTTCCACAATTAAATTGCTTGCAGAACTTTAGGCCTTATACTGCTTGCTTAGAACCTCTATAATCTTGATTTAATTGAGCATATTAATGTTTATCATTCCAAATCTCAGTGTATTTTTGTTTCCTTAAAAAGCATTTTGGCATCAAATTTGCCCTGAAGTGCTCGGGGCATACCATATAATGACAATACAAAGCTTGTCTTTCTTTGTATACAGGTTCTTCCAGCAGTAACAAAACTAATTAAGCATCCTTTCTAAAGGATTTTAAGCCTGTGTCCTTAAATATTGCCTTCCAAATCCACCACAAAATCTCTGATTTGACTATTGTGTTCTTTATAACCTTCACATCCCCACCACATGCACTTTCAGTTTTGTTCCCTATGTTCCCTAAACACTCCTCCCCTATCACAACCTTATCTTCTTGTCATGTCCTTATTACTAGTTGGCTGAGAGGCATACCATACTGCACGCCTGTTCTAAATTACTCTTGTGTTGGCTGGTTAATGGCTTGTCAAACAAAACCACTTTCCTTAATGGCTGTGCTGGTTTGAATTTGTCTGCTCATTACTCATTTACATATATCTTGTGGAAACGTAATTATCATAAGACCTTTATCTCTCTGTCAGATTGGATTTAAATAGTGAAGCAGGTTAAAAAATTTCTGAATGGGAATCAGCAGACAGTACAGTTGCATAAGCATCATTTCATCAGGAAACTGTGCTAAATACATGGTCCTGTGGAGATGTGGTGGTGATACTGCTGCAGGTTCATGTAATAGCTTACTTTTCAGAGTGTTTGCTTAGGAGCTGGGGGAAAGAGGTTCATTGTTCTCCTCAGCCTGAGGAAACTGGTGGAAATCTCCCACTTTTCAGTGATAGGCTGGTGTTGAGGGACCCTCCATTCTTTTCCCTGAACCTGTGCCTGGTTTCCAGACCCTACTCTCAGAACTGCTTATGATATTTTAGCATAGGGTGTTACTAGACCCAAGTGATGTCATTAAGCTCCTTCTCAGGCAATGAGCAAATGTTGCTCTTCTGGCTGTAGTAACTTCACCTCACTCTGATAAGTAGTCCTTAGCCATCTTATACCAAGCCTGACAAGGCAAATATCCTAAGCTGGTAACAATGGATTTACACTGCTCTAAGTTGTTTTATTCAACCAGTGATTTCCAACTTCATGATTTTGGTTTGATACATAAGATCACGTAATGAAAATTGATTATCAATGATTACCAAAGTATTATGTGACTTTTCATGGTTCCATTGCTTTGCATACTAACTTTTAAGAAATGTAGTAAAATGGATTGATTGAAATATCAAAATTGTGTTCCTGTCTTAGAGTTTAGGAACTTCTGAGATACAGAAATAGATGGCAATTTGAGATCAGACCACAAAGATTCAGAGCTTTAGTGTTAGTAATACATTCGTAGTGCTGCAAAACATATTCTTTGAACAGCAATCTATCAGTATCAACCACAAATATTTGGATGGTATTATGTTCTGCTAGCAAACACAGTTATAGACTACATTCACTTTCAGAGAAACAACAAAGTTTCTAGTTTTCTGCCCAGGCCCTTCCGTTTCATTGGTCCATTGATTAGGAAATGTACATGATGTGAAGGCTGAAAAATGTAATAAGCAACTCAGCAGTTTCCGTCAGTTAACTTTTTCCTAGCCATAGTGACAAACCTGTCTGAAGGTATGTGCTTGCCTGGAAGATGTGGAGTGTTTTCTGAGACATCTATTGATCAATGCCTTTAGCATAAGCCAACTGCACTATTTGGATGATATCAATGGTGTTCATATGGAATTAGTGAATGAGATAGGGATTCTGTTGTACCATGTCCTTCTTGGGGCCAAATTTTATGTGGAAGTTGCAATGTAGTTAGTCTAGAGAGAAGCTGAGAAGGGATTACAGTGGTGGATGAGGAAGCTGATGGGGCATAGGCAAGTGATTTATCTGTCAGAATGAAAGAATATAGCTTGAAGGATGTGTTGGAATATGCTACTTTTTGCATTAGATTCTCATAAATCATAGATTATCATAAATTAATGGACTATAAAAACACAAAGGGAGAAACAAAATTCAGCTTGCATATTATCCCACCTAGTATATATTTTCTTGCCTTCTACAGCAATATTCAGTAGCAAATGTAGTTTGAAGATACAAGTATAGCTTTATATTTGTAAAGTGTATTACTGACAAAATGTCAGGGCAGGGAAGGAACAAAGGGATTACACTTTACAGTTAGTGTATTCCAAAGTAAAGGAGTAGTGCATTAAGTAAATGTGTATGTGTCTGTAGAACTTTTTGTATTGGACTCTGTGATCATTGCTGACTGAAGAAAGGGATGGCGAGTAAGAGTTTCAAAAACACAAAAAGAAAGGGTGCTCTGTAACTTTTAATGAATACTATCCTTTGGGCAACTACTGTCTTTCTCTTTTACAATTACTCTTTTTTTATAGTTATACACAGCTAATGTGAGAATGTGTAGACTTCGTTGGGAAATCTGTTGCACAGTGCATTTTAGTTCATCTGTTAGAGCAGGCTGTGGTAATCCTTAGTTTAGGAAGGAAACCTGCTTAAAGCAAAGTAAGTGAAAGCTCCTATAGTCTTTTTAATGTCGAGTGCCCCACTTTGTCTTGCCGTTTGGTGAATTCTGTTGACTAAATACTGGAGCATTTTCCAGCTATACACCAGTTTTCATAATGAATAGAAGATTCCTGGCAGTCAAGCACCGATTGCGGGAAATGGCCTTGAGGTTTCTGTGATGTGTTCAGCCAAATCAAGAATGTGAATGGCGGGGAAAGGAACGAAGGAGTTTTAACTGTTTATATTTAGTTCCCTGGAGAAAGACATTTGTAGCCAGCAAAAAGGCCAAGATTTGCCAATGTGGATGTTAAAAAATCAGAGGTTTAAAGATAGACTGGATTTAATTATTTAAAGATACGAAGCCACAACCAGTCCTGTTATAAATGAAAGCAATTGCTACTGAAGTCAATGGAAAGTGTGCCCACTTATGCCAGGGCTAAACAGGGCTTATAATTAAATGTTGGACTACTCTTTGATCCCTCCCCTAAACATCCCATAATGTCTTGTGCAATCACAAAATTATTTTCACCTACATCCCATAATGGATCCCATACCCTGATAGGTAGTAATCCCCATCAGTCTGTGAGATGACCTAGAGAGCCTATCCTATTGACTCATCATGGTGTGTGGCACCCCTGGACGAAAGGGCTCATGGCTGTCCTGGGACAACACTGAGAGGAGTCGAGGCAATGCTCCATTTCTCTGACTGGGTTATCGAGGTTCCTCCACATGCCAACTTTCCCCTGCGCTCCTTTGTGTGCGTGCAGACAAGCTTTTTATCACATAACCTAACAAACTTTTATTGTTTATTTTCTAAATGAACTAAATTCTTCACTGAGAGGGTGGTCAGTCACTGGAACAGATTCCCCAGGGAAGCGGTCATAGCACCAAGCCTGTGTGGTGGGTTGACCCTGGCTGGATGCCAGGTGCCCACCAAAGCCGCTCTATCACTCCCCTCCTCAGCTGGACAGGGGAGGAAATAAAAACGAAAGGCTCATGGGTCAAGATAAGGACAGGGAGATCACTCACCTATTACTGTCACGGGCAAAACAGACTCGACTTGGGGAAAAAAATTAATTTAATTTATTACCAGTCAAATCAGAGTACGATAATGAGAAATAAAACCAAATCTTAAAAACACCTTCCCCGCACCCCTCCCTTCTTCCAGGGCTTAACTTTACTCACAAATTCTCTACCTGCTCCCCGCCAGTGGCGCAGGGGGACAGGGAATGGGGGTTGCAGTCAGTTCATCACACGTTGTTTCTGCTGCTCCTTCCTCCTCAGGGGGAGGACTCCTCACACTCTTCCCCTGCTCCAGTGTGGGGTCCCTCCCATGGGAGACAGTCCTCCATGAACTTCTCCAATGTGAGTCCTTCCCATGGGCTGCAGTTCTTCACAAACTGCTCCAGCGTGGGTCCCTGCCACTGGGTGCAGTCCTTCAGGAACAGACTGCTCCAGCGTGGGTCCCCTGTGGGGTCACAAGTCCTGCCAGCAAACCTGCTCCAGCGTGGGCTCCTCTCTCTCCATGGGTCCGCAGGTCCTGCCAGGAGCCTGCTCCAGCGCAGGCTTCCCATGGGGTCACAGCCTCCTTTGGGCTTCTACCTGCTCTGGCGTGGGGTCCTCCATGGGCTGCAGGTGGATATCTGCTCCACCGTGGACCTCCATGGGCTGCAGGGGGACAGCCTGCCTCACCATGGTCTTCACCATGGGCTGCAGGGGAATCTCTGCTCTGGCGCCTGGAGCACCTCCTCCCCCTCCTTCTTCACTGACCTTGGTGTCTGCGGAGTTGTTTCTCTCACATATTCTCACTCCTCTCTCCGGCTGCAATTGCCGCTGCGCAGTAACTTTTTTCCCTTAAATATGTTATCCCAGAGGCGCTACCACCGTCGCTGATGGGCTTGGCCTTGGCCAGTGGCGGGTCCATCTTGGGGCTGGCTGGCATTGGCTCCATTGGACACAGGGGAAGCTTCTAGCAGGTTCTCACAGAAGCCACCCCTGTAGCCCCTCCGCTACCAAAACCTTGCCACACAAACCCAATACAGCCTGTCAGAGTCAAGGAGCGTCTGGATGATGCTCTTAGTCATATGGTTTAGTTTTAGGTAGTCCTGCGAGGATGAGGGAGTTGGACTCAATGATCCCTATGGGTCCCTTCCAACTTGAGATATTCTATGATTCTATGATTCTATAAATATTTAGCGCCATGAGAATAGTTATCTGAAATGGATTTAATATTTTACAGGGGTCATCCTTCAGCACTCAGCAACCTGAAGCTTACAATCTTTTCATGACAACAGCTGCAGGTGATGGCATCAAACTGTGGGATTTAAGAACCCTAAGGTAAGGCTGAATTAGGTACCTCAGAATAAAAAGCCATGCTTTATCTTTATTCAGAATTGTCATACTTGCTGTGATATACCAGTAGAAATTTGGATGTGGAATCAGATCTACAGTCAGGCCTTTAAAAAAGAAAGTTAAAGGCTAATTGGAATTTACTGATTTTAAGAGGCCAAACACAATGGTGGTTCCTCAGTTGTTGGTAGTTATGTGGAAGCCATTAAATGGTCAAGATTTATGACCCATGTTCACCTACCTTTGTAGATCTAATTGTATATATAAAATAGTATATTGAACTGAATGCTAATGGTATTTCCAAAACAGCATGTCATTACTGCTAAAGGAGGTAAAATGTATGATCCAGCTTTTAAAATACAAATGTAATTGTAACAACATTATTACAAGTCATGTATGTAGTGCTACAAATTTGCATAATACATTATCATAAACTCAGAATAAAATGCTACACTTTTTCTAAAAACCTTTCAGTGTTGTACTTGGGAAAGCTGTGGGACAAAGGGAGAGAGTGGCAGGGAGGGAACATTGCTCAGGAAAGGAAATACTTGGGGAATCTCTATTGTGCAGGCTAAAAGAATTATGCTTAAAAGAAAAGGGGTTTGGACAGGAGGTTGTTTAAGTTTTAAAGAATAATTTCATATTTGCTTTGTGTGTATGTAAACATATTTATTGGAAGATGTAATATAATTTTTCTAGTACTGAATTTTCTATTTAGGAAATGCTTAATGAGCCTTTCATTTATTTCCATCTTTCTGTGGTAAGAATACATTAAATCTATAGGGGGCATATATATTCTTGCCAAAAGCATTGCTGTATTACCTGCACTGAATGTCAGAAAGTAATGAAACTAGAGACTGCTGGGGTTGGAATCTGTTACCTTCTTATGTTTTTCTAATAAGCTGCTCAAACTGTGTTGCTGAAGAGTAATGAAAAAGTAGAAAGGTTTTCACAGATCACTTATCTGTCTCTTTGTTTCTAAATACTAATATAAGTAGAGCAGGTGAATGGTAAAATAGTTAAAGTGTAAAATCTGGGCAATCAATTAAATGAATATGTCCTGGGAAGAGGGGAATAATTTATGTATGTTCTTGCTCTATATTTAATTTGGCAAACTTGATGTATTCTAGTGTCCACTGAGTTCTACTAGCCAAACTTCAAAAAAGTAATTCAAGTCCTTAATGACACATATTTTAAGGGTGCTTATTAGGTATTATGTATATGTGTGTGTTTGTTACACATTACACAGTGATCAATGGTAGTAACTGTTGTGGAGAAGAAACAGAGAAAATAAATCATTATTTTTCGCTTGCTAGTAACTTTCAGGGGAAAAAAACCCCAATTTTAAAAAATGAAATTTTCTCTCATTGCTCAGACCAGAGATTGAGTCTTCTGTATTTTAAAATCTATTCTTGAGTTCTCATAAGGAAGAAAACTGTTCACTTTTTCCTAATGTGTTCACCAGGTGTTTTTCACATAAATAAATGTGAAATGGCTGAGTTTGGAAAGCTCTATCTGAACTTGGAACAAGTCTCCACTGAAGTGTTAGGTCTACTATACAAATCCAGTTCATCCCTTGCACTGTTGGGTGCTTACAGGAGAGATTAGTTCCTAAACAATCTTATTGTGGGCCAGTACCTTTAATCTCTTGAAGTTGTTGATTTGTAAAGTTGGTGCATCAGCCATTACTGTGTTTTGAATGGTCCCTCTGGAATGACCTCTCTTTGTTTCTGCTTTGGGTTTGCCAGAATAGGGTTTGTTTAGTGAAATCTTTGTCCAGTGTTCTTGAAATATAGCAAAGGTAGCTCCACCTTCTCATTTATACTGTTTGCAGTGTTGTGGATAGCAACACTAACTGCAAGACGTCAACTTTATTGTTTGTTGATTTTGTTCTAAATATTTGCCCTAGACATTCACAGTGAAAACTGTTTTGCTTTTGTTTAATCTGCTTGTTGCCCTTAATGAGTTCTATCCATTGTTACTTTATTTAATAATACTCTAAAGTATGAAATTCTGATTAAATAGGGAAAAAAACCTCCAGTATGGTGCTCTTGAAAGCTGCAGTTGAAAGCATGGGAAATAATTTTCAGAGTAACTCTGCACAATTTCCCTGGGACTCTTAGTTGTTTCTTTATTCAATTTCTTTGATGATGGTTCCTTTTTTTATTCTTCTGACATGCATTCCTTTTCTCATAATGGACTGAGGAATCATAGCAGGATGCTCAGGTTCTTTTTTGATCTTTGCTTAGAGTAAATCTTCAGACATGTTATCCTGGCCTGCAGCTTTATAGGCTTTCAATATATTGATTTTTTTGCTCTGAGTTCCACAAGAATTTTTCCATTCAGTCTGTATTATCAAACTACATTTTTTTCCAGTGAAAATTCATTTAACTTATCTTTTCTTTTGTTCTTGAAGTTGGTGAGAGTGTTTTGCAACTTCCATTTTCATCATCCTTACTGGATAAAGCTGTGAATCTGTCTCTTTCACTATTGATGATCTGGAGGCATTCCAAGATTGCTTCAGAGAGTGCCAGAAAGTCTTATGGGTTCCTCTGAAGGTGGTACAAGAAAAGGCATTTTAACTTTCTGATGTTGTCAGCCAACCTCACACAGCCAGGTCATCTTGCCAATAAATGAGGGAATCTTGGACACTGTTAGTGACTTTTGGATTTACTCAGACTCCTGCTCCATGTGCTTTGAGATGCATGGATTTGTAAAGTTTCATCTGAAGATTTTGAATATTTTTATACTTCTCCTGCATTCTCCTCATTTATAACTGTAGCTAAGAAAAGCTGCAGACAATCTACAAAGCAGACTTACAAATGAAGAACCAAGGAGAACAGATCTTTTTGGAAGAAGAACCACCTCTGGTTACTCTTCTTCCAGGTTAGGATAATGAACTATGAGGCTTTATGAATACATGCATTAGGGTAAGATAATGACCTTTGACCAACTTCCAAGACATTGTGAAGAGCAATTTAAGTCTATCTTGTCTAAAAGAATGGCTACTTGGAGAACAAGTAAAAATACTTTTTCTTGGGTCCAAGGTGGAAGCAGTGAACACAGGAGTTAGACTGAGGTGCAATGGGAATCTGAATGAGAAGAACATTACAGTTACCAGCTTCAGGATTACCAAGAAAGAGTCAGACAAACATTTAATAATCAGGAGGTACAAAAGGTTGATGCATGCTTACATTTTTTGAAGGAGTTTAAGTGTTCTTTATGATGAAACATTATAGATTCTTGGTTGTCCATAAGACACAAGAAACTTTACCATTCTACCTCCTCCTGCTGTCTCTCTAGTGAATGCATTTTAGAGGCATCACAACTCCTTCTGAAGTCAGGAATCTAGCAATGATTCATAGGGATCTGTACCTGTTGTCTCCACCATTTAATTTGAATCTTTTGGGAAAGTCTGGATTGGAATGACACAAGTTGGTAAGTCCTATGGATCGCCCAAGCCAGATATATCAGAAAAATCCAATACACTAAGCTTCCTTATCTGCAAGTCCTGCCTGTTTTTAGTGACTATGTTCATGAACATACACGGCAGTGAGAGACAGATGTATTTCGGCATCCCAGTGCTGTAAAACCAATGCATAGAAAGAGTGTAGAAACTTAGGAATTAAGGAAAATTCCGTTTCCTTACA
This sequence comes from Gymnogyps californianus, assembly GCF_018139145.2. Classification (NCBI taxonomy): domain Eukaryota; kingdom Metazoa; phylum Chordata; class Aves; order Accipitriformes; family Cathartidae; genus Gymnogyps; species Gymnogyps californianus. The sequence goes on from NC_059473.1 coordinate 47,674,050, forward strand.
CAGTAAACCCATAACAACCCAAAATGGCAGACTAGACTAAATACCAGCTGCTTTAATATGTTCATGTGTCACTTAAATTTCACATGACAGTTTTTAATTCTGTTTTACCAGTCTGGATCCTTTCAATTTCTCATTTCCTCCCACTTGTAGATTAGATAATTCTATGCATTAAAACATCCAGAAGAAAGGAAGTTTCTTTCATTCATTATCTTAGGAGGAAACTATCAATTCAAAGTGTTGTCCTCTTCACTTTATTAAATGCATTTAGAATATTGACTAAACACTTAGTTGTAGCACCAGCTCACATTCACTGGCAAAGTTACATGAATACCCTCATCTTCATGACTGGCTGATATTGAGAAAAATCAGCTGTCCAGATTTCTGCAGCAGTTTGCTGTTTCCCTTGCATGATTCATTCCAAAGAGTCACTTTCCTAAGAGAGGTTCTAGAATGTGAAGTAGAGTAAGCTTTTCTTCCCCAAGGCGGATTTCAGATCTTCTGCAAAGCTTTTAGGCACTGATGTGGACCTTCCTTGCTCATCAGTAAAATGTGGCTGAAGTCATGGTGCAGTAAAGCTTCATCCTTCTTTGTGACACTAATTTTATGGCCTGGCTTGGTCTCAGATTTTCAGATGTATCTTTACTCAAGTTACCGACTGCAGTGTAAGGGCCCTGAGTGCACCACTGAGCCTTAATTGCCCTGACCAGCCTTGGACCCCCACCCATACACTCTCTGCTCCTTGCTTCAGGCACTCCATTTAAGCTCAGGCCTGGACATTTAGTCCTTGCCTGAACTATGTTGTCACTGTAGCTGTCTCAAGTCCTGCCTCTGGCCTTGTTTTTGGCATGGACCTTGACCTACCTTGTAGGTAGTTTGCCTTGAGTTCTGTCTCCAGCGGACCCATGTTGCAGTCTTGCCTCCAGCCCTGTATCTGCCTCCATCTCCTGCTGCTCCTGGCTGGACTCCCGGGATGGACCCTGGACCTGGTTCATCACCTCACTTTTTCTGGGACTGGTAATGGACCTTGTTATCAGCACACTACTCTGCCCACCCTGTTCAGATATGGTGGGATGGTGCCCTGGTCGGTGATGACAGTGTGCCATGACCACCATTGGCTTCTCACTCATTTTCCCTTTTGTAGCAGCCCTGCTTTTGCTGCACTCTGATATGCATATTCACCATTATATTTAGTTCTCACATAAGGTGCATAGGTCTGCAAAATGCACACTAAGGAATGCCTTTATTTCTGCTCCAAAAAAAAGTGCTGATAAGTTGGTCCTGATAATTATCAAGCATGTGATCCATGTAGTTAATTAGAACCCAAAAGCTGCTTAATGTTCTAAGCAATGCTCCTAACTTGAAAGTAATTCCTTCCACTTCTGGAAGGGATAGTAACATAGGTAGTATATACACAGCTCTGTAATGTATTATATAAACAGATTAAGGTAATGCAAGGTCAATACCTCTGTGCAGGGAAGCCATGCAATGATGAATTTGCTAGATTGTGAGCACAATCAGCCTATGAATATGCTGATCATTCAAGCTAGGTGAATAATTGAAGAAAGATTTACTGATTTTGCAGAAGTTATCCCGTAGAAACATTTTTGGGTGAGTGAAGAGCTGCTCAGGTCTTTTCATGTTCCAAGACATGAAAAAATACTCTGTCTCTGCTCTTATCAGCCATTGCCTTCCCTTTGAAGGAAGAACACCTGCATCAACGGCAGACTTCTTAATCTAAGACACTTAGTGTTTGGCAGAATATGAGGTGAAACAAGGCACAAGTTGTCTTTGTAGCTGCAGCTTGGGTGTTTTTTATATGTTGCCTTACAATATCTATTCAGTAATTGTTCCTATCTCTAGCTGACCAAGAAGACATAGTTTCTATAAATTTCTGAGGAAAAGGCCCTTCAGAAAGGGCAAGAAGGAGGACCCAGGGAACTACAGGCTGGTCAGCCTCACCTCAATCCTTGGGAAGGTGATGGAGCATTTAATCCTGGAAACTATTTCCAGGCACATAAATGACAAGGAATTAATTGGGAGTAGTCGGCATGGATTCACCAAGGGGAAGTCATACTTGACCAATTTGATAAACATCTATGATAAAATGACTGGCTTGGTAGATGAGGGGAGAGCAGTGGATATTGTCTACTGTGACTTCAGTAAAGCTTTCCACACTGTCTTCCATAACATCCTCATAGAGAAGCTGATGAAGCATGGGCTGGATGAGCAGACAGTGCGGATGGTTGAAAACTGTCTGAATGGGAACCTCAGAGGGTGGTGATCAGTGGCATGAAGTCTAGTTGGAGGTCAGCAATTAGCAGTGTACCCCAGGGATCAGTACTGGTTCCAATCCTGTTCAACATCTTCATTAACTATCTGGATGATGGGGCAGAGTGTAGCAAGCTTGCTGGTGACACAAAACTGGGAGGAGTGTCTGATACACTGGAGGGCTGTGCTGCCATCCAGAAGGACCTCAGCAGTCTGGAGAAATGGGCTGACAGGAGCCTCATGAAGTTCAACAAGGGGAAGTGCAAAGTCCCCTTGGCACCAAGTGCAACCACCAGGCACCAATATATGCTGGTGGGGCGACTAGCTGGAAAGCAGCTTTGCAGAAAAGGACCTGGGGGTCCTGGTAGACACCATGATGAACATGAGCCAGAAATGTGCCCTTGTGTCAAAGAAGGCTAATGAGGTCGTGGGCTGCATTGGGAGAAGTGTTGCCAGCAGGTTGAGGGAGGTGATGCTTCCCCTCTGTTTAGCATTGGTGAAGCCACACTGGCTCTATGTGAGCAGGGAAGTTGGATAAGACATCCTCCAGAGCTGCCTGTTGACCTCAACCATGACGTGACTCTGTGATTCTATGAAATTAGCATTTGCTCTTCTTTAGTTGCCATGGAAATATAGAGATGGGAAACTTGTTGGGGGAACTGATGTAATGTTGAGTAAGAGAGCAGGATGAACAGTAACAGCTGAAATTGGGAATTAATTTAGAAGGAAGGAATGGGACAGCTGTGCTATGCTGTCAGATGTGCTCGTTATCTACCCAGAAGTGGGGAGAGCAGGGAAAAGTTATTACTGTCCAATTTAGAGGTCTGGGCTGCTGCTATGGTAGGCGTGGGGAGGTAGATGTGACAGCTGCTAGGTTACTGTTGCAGATAATGAGATTGGCAGAGGCAAGGTGTTGGGAGGAGCTCCCAGCCACCACCACACTAACACCTTTGGTGGCAGCAGCAGCCTGCCTCTGACTCACACTCTGAACAGCTGAGGAATAGAAGTTCAGCAGCTCTACTGCTGTTTGCTGCTGAAATAGCCATTCCTCATCTCTTTCTGGAAAAAAGGCAGTGGGTGCTTATTGGACCACAGTGAAGATATTTGAAGAATATTGGACTACTTGGACATACTAAATTTCTTCTGCAGAATACTCAGATGCATGATAATGCTTTGATGCATGATCCCAGGGAAAATCAGTTTCATCCTCTTTCAGCCTCTGAAAAGATTTGCCAATTGTATAAAGATAGTTTTAGACATTAAGGTAAAATCTCCAACTAGTATTATGATCCTGTGCAACTAGATCATAAGCTCCTCTGGCAACATATTTTAGTAGAATTCCTGCAGCCACATGGAACTTATCTCATACATTTTCTAACAGTTACACTTTGAGAGCCTTAGGGTCAGACATGCAGTTTGAATGAATGGCCCTTCAATTTTCAGATAGTTTTCAGTTTGCTTCTCCACTGTGAACTAACTGCTTGACATCATCCTGAGCAAGATAGATACACATATACGTATACTCAGAATTTGTTTACTTCTTGGTCTCTTCTGAACATGAGAATCCCATGATTTGCCATCTTTTTTTCCCTGGAGCTTTGAGTCTTGTTATCCGGATTCTGAGGGAAAAAGGGATAAAGCAGTGGCTGGAGTTCCTCCAAGTTTGGGACTGGGGATGCATGAAAGTATACAGGATGCAGAACATGTTGTCCCTGCTGGATGTTGTTGGTGAAAACATGCTGAGTTCCTATGTGAAGGGTTCAGTATGTGTTTAAAATGAAACCCATGTGTACAGAACATCTAAGGTACCTACTACTACTGTCAAGTTATACTCTGGTTTCGTAGAGCCTCAATGGATCTGCTGGTACTGAAGGGTCTCTGAACAAATACCAGAGCACTGGGACAAAGTAATAGAATACAAGGAAAAGTGGTTAAAAAAAAGAAAACTTTGGTTTGCAGTCAAGGTATTTTTTTAATGCAGCAAGTAGAATGAAATAGACTTATTTGTAAGAGTATTCCCTGATTTATAAAGACATGCACCATTTTGGTATCTTTCTCTTACAAACACAGAAAATATGTTACATTTTTTTCTAATATTCCGCAAGTTGTTTGCGACATAAAAAGATACATATTTTGGAATGTAGACTAAAAGCTGTACAATGGAGAACATCATAGGGAAAACTTGGCTGTTTTGTGTCCCATGCAATTACCAGATGTTTGTCATGGTAACCCCTGAAAAGCTCTGACCAGAAAAGCATTCTTAGGAGGCTGGACAGCATGCCAGCTGGCCACGTAAAGCTTGCAATATCCAAAATAAGTTTGATCACCACCTGTTGCTACTTAAAAAAAAACAGGAGGGAAAAAAAAAAGCCTGAAATAAGAGAACTCCTAGAATAAGCTAAAATTGTACACATAATATCTATCTATTTATTCTAGGATTTTTTATTGACTTTTTTCCATTGCTGTGATACCTGGAGATATCCGGAGTTAATAGATTGCATAACCAAGTTTCTATTGGATTCTGCAGAAAGTTTAATTGGAATCAGTTTTTTAAAATTTCTTTTTAGAGTAGGATTTTGAGGGGGTGGGGAAGTAGCTGTATTTGTAATAGAACATACATCCTGATTATAACGGAAAAGTTGAACAGGAAAACAATTAAGAAAATAGAATCCAAGATGTTAGTTATTACTGTGGCCATACTAGCACAAGGAAAAGTGGCACTGTCCTATGACTCAGACATTGCTTTATATTGCTGTGGTATAGGAGAGAAAAGATCAGTGAAAGCCTGGGAATCCTTAGTTCTTATGCATCCATTTATAGGTGGAGTAATTGAGTTATTGGTCACAGATGCAGAGGAGTCAAACTCTTTTGAAAGGAAGTTGTTTGCAGTGATTTATTAGGAGACTCTTCTGTGAAGAAGAAACACCTCATTAAGGAAGTTGGCTTTTACAGGCCCTGAGAATGAGGTCTTAAACACTGAGAACTAGTCCTGATGGCCAGTGCTCTACTTAAGGAAGAATGGTGATCCTGAAGGCATATTTAGGAGAGACAGAGGATATATGAATTTTGTTTATTTTTCTCACGAGGAAATTTCTTTCACGGGATGCTGTTGTATCTTACAAGTATAAGATTAAAAAGAAACTTTGTCTTCAAACATTTCTATGAACATTGTCTATATGTGACAATGAGAAAAGGCACTGAGAAGGGCTGTATTTTTGGGGGGGACTCTGAAATTCACAAACAGTGCCACTGGGACTCTGGCAGAGACAAGAAAGAACAAGATTGAGGCTGAGTTGTGGGAGAGATCTACTCTACACAATGAATAATGTTTGGTAGGAGCCTAACTGAGGGCACAATCTTGCAATGCCACATCTGACCATGAAGGGGAACAGCAGACAGATGAAACACATCATGCTTCATTCTTATTTCTGTCTAAGATATTTGAAAGAAAGACTTGCCCAAAGTTACAATAATGCCTTTGCTGCTTAATCACAGAATCACATAATGATTGCAGCTGGAAGGCACCTTCGGAGGTCATCTTGTCTAACTTCCCTGCTCAAGCAGGGTCACCTACAGCTGGTTGTCCACGACCATGTCCAGATGGCTTTTGACTATCTCCAAGGAGGGAGATTCTACAACCTCTCTGGGCAACCTGTGCCGGTGCTCAGTCACCCTCACAGTAAAAAAATGTTTCCTGATGTTCAGACAGAGCCTCCTGTATTTCAATTTTTGCTCGTTGCCTCTTGTCCTGTCAGTGGGCACCACTGAAAAGAGCCTAGCTCTGTCTTCTTTAAAGCCTGCCTTCAGCTCATTGATGGCTGATGTCATTGCAAGGCCACTCTCAGTTGTCTTCGAAAGATCATGGTGATCAGGAGAGGTGTCTGAGGACTGAAGGAAAGTAAAAGTCACTCTGATCTTCAAAAAGGGCAAGAAGGAGATCCCAGGGAACTATGGACTGGTCAGCCTCACCTTGATCCCTGGGAAGGCGGTGGAACAACTAATTCTGGAAGCCATTTCCAGTGACTGAGCACTGGCACAGGTTGCCCAGTAAGGTTGTCGAGTTTCACACCTTGGACACACACAAAACCCGTTCGGACACGGCCCTCAGCAACTGACTCTAGGTGAGCAGGGAAGTTGGACAAGATGACCTCCAGAGGTGCCTTCCAGCCTCAGTCATTATATGATTCTGTGAAAGCTGTGGTATGGGAAGCGTGTTGTACCCTTTATGTTTTCTTTTAAGTTACCTTTCAAAAAGTAAAGTTCTTTGAATGTATAAATCAAATATATATTCTGTGACTTGTCCTCCATTGCCTAACCTTTGGAGTCATATATGTTAGAATGTTGCATTTGAGAAGAGACTGAGGTAGCCATTATTCTCCTTTACTGTCAATAGGAAGCTCGAATAGAGGCAGGTTATTCAATGGCCCAAATGTGGCCATCGGTTATTGAAAGTCTCTGAATATTCATGCAAGAGCTATGTGCAAACTGAAGTTGAAGAATGTTTTTGCATCTTAGTCACAGTAATTGACTGTCTTTATAAGTTACTTCTCTTTAAACTGTAGTGTTCTCTTAAATTGGGTTATTTACAACAGTTTTAGGGTAGAACTAGTGTGAGGTGAAAAGTCTGGTGACTGTATACTCAAAAATGTCCATTGATATCAGTAGTTTCATTATACAGGAATTCAGCCAAATATATACTATCTGTGAAAGTTCAGGTAGGCTCTGTAAAATGATGTATTTTCATGCCTTCAAAAGTGTCTTTTTTATAGTGATAGCCTTTGGATCAGTCACAAAGCAATGTTTTTGTTTAAGTATGCCTGTTTCACCTGGGTGAACGAAATCAACTTGGCATTCAGTGCATTCTTACACATACATGCGTGTCTAAAACAGAACAACATAGTATAAAAATTTAGAGATTTCTGCACATGGGTTCAGTCAATCGAATTAACATAGCATCTGTGATTTCACTGGCCAGGAAAAAGTGTATATCACAGGTGTTGGCAGGAGATGTTACTCTTCCAAATTTGTTCCTGGACCTAGCATACATAAAAAAAAAAGAACGTGTGACAGCTGTATTATGGCGAAGTATATGAATTTGTTTTGCAAGGAGAAGGGCAGGTTGATAGCATTCATAATAAAAGCAAAAGAAGAATCCAGATTATTATAAGTCTGTTTTGAAATGATACCTAGTGGGTGTAAAAATAAAGCTCTGAAATGAGGTATACATATGTAAATGATAATTCTGAATGGAGTTGAAACCTGTATTAAAATGTCTTTTAACATTGAAGCAACTCTAAATACTACTTTTTTCCTTAGTTTTGTAGTGACTACAAAGCTATCACAGTTCTTTACAACCATGGATTTTTTTTAGATGGATATTAATTTTAATCTCATTAAAAACATTATTATTTTTAAATGGGCCAAGTGTGCTCAGCTATCAAAAAATTACTCCACAATGCTACCTTGCAATATTAGCATGAAAAGTAGGAAATTAATCCCTTGCATTAAATTTAAATGCATTGCTTCCTTTAGATTGTATTAACACAGATAGGTAAGAAGCTATCTACAGTTGTAGGATAGATAGATAGCTAGATTTATCAGTTTGGAATGTCATTTGGATATTGCCTTTCTTGAATAAATTAGTGCATGGAGTAGGAATGTAAATAGAGCAACAGAGATTAAATATCCAGATTTGGGTATAAGAAAAGTAAGCAATAATTATTTATGTTATGATTCCACATAATGGATCTTCATTTGATATAAATTACTTGAGGGAGATTTCTAAAGCTTCACAGAGCAGACTGGTTTTCACAACACCCTCCCCTTAATGCAGGGGAGTTTGGCTTTCCCTGCTGAGACGGCTAACTAGGGGTAGCTTAATGGTAGGCATCACAGCTCCTCATTTCTAAACACTAATGATATTTCTATCTTTGTAAACTGAACAAGGCCAAAGCATGGTTTTGGGCATTGTCCTGGGGTAGTTTTGTGTGTTCATTTTATTTTTAGTCATTAATATTCTTTAATGTCTTTCAGTTTTGTCAAAATCCTACTGTGGAGATACTTAAAACTTAATTTGTGGATTTGCCTCAGTAAATTTGTAGACTAAGAAAAACGGATGAGACTGCAGCAGGATTTCATGAAAATGGCAGTAAAAGAGCTAGTTTGTAGTTGGTGTTAATAAGACTGAAATTTCTCTGAAGGTGTGAACGTCGTTTTGAAGGGCACAGTAGCCGCTGCTATCCATGTGGAATTGCAGTATCTCCATGTGGACGGTTTATAGCCAGTGGATCAGATGACAAATGTGTAAGTGATGTTTTTGCTTATTTTCCTCCTAAACTATAGGAGCTACTCATGTTGTACACAAAGTAGTCTTTTTATGCATGTTTCTATGATTCAGCTTAATGTGCAAAACTGAGGTCTATTATACTTTCATATACTTCATTTATATGTAGCAGTTGCATATGATTCCTGATCTGTATGTTCTTTGTTTTGCCTGAAATATCCCTGAACAACTAAATCTTAGTGCTCAAACTAATTGTTAAAAGCTTATTTCTAAAAGTTTTCATGGTGCTTGACTCTGAATTGTCATGTGCCATCAAAGATGAGAAGAATCCCCTGCAGCACAGCTTTATGTAGTGTGTACATATCTGACCACTAGGAACTATGTAGCAACTACACATTAATTTACTTAAGCTCCCAAATACAGGGTGATGAATCTATTTCTTATGAACCAGTCAGCTGAATACAAAATGAAATGTCATTCAACTGTAATTAGAACTTTTCATAATTCATGGTGTAACTTTGATTGTGTGTGTGTTTCCTCCCCAGACAGGTTCTCTTCTCATTCAATGTCAACTGTATTTAAATTATTACACTTAGCAAAGAGTCCTGAGTAAAAGTGTATTACTACCTTTTTGAGTATGCACCTAATTTTAATTCAGTAAGTCCTGTGTTGTTGGCACAATGTTTTTCTTGGTGTTTGCTAAAAGATTGATGATTGCTAGCTTGTAGTATAGGCCTTTGAAACTGGTCTGGGGTTGGGTTCATTGTAAACACATCCTTTCAAAACAGCTGGGTAGGAAAGATGTTTAACTTTCCTCTAGGTCTTTCTAGGTGACTCATCAGGACTATGACACAGGGTTTCTGGTCAACTTCAAATTCAGAACAAGAGGAATTTACTGTTGTGGCTAGTTTTGAAATACTGGCTCCAATCAAGTGCGAAGGTTAGAGATTTTATTGGCAGATTGCTGGAGGTTTGGCAATAGCTAATGTGTTCTTGACATTTCCATGATAAAATATATTTTTCAAGTTTCTGGTAATTTGCATTTCAAAATGTAGTTTGCAATACAAAAGAAAGGCCTTTTGCTTTGTCTGTGAAACAAAATGCATCTAATATTGATCTCAGCTCATGACATATATGATATATTTAGTGAAGATTACTGATTAAGGTTGATTTTGAATAGTATAAAAAGAGGTGCAGTCACAAGACCTTTTGTATTCTCTTTTGCATTAAGGCTATTGTTTGGAATTAGTGCTGATACAAGAAAAGAAAGGCATAGAGCATGATTTTGCCCTTACTCCAAATTCTTGGCACATGGTTGCTCGTCATAGAAAGCTGAATAGCTGGACTGCATCCTGCTCCAGTTGGCATGTGGTCCCTGGTGGGCACAGTGCCAGTCAGTACTTTTTAGTGTGGCTCCTGGGTTGGAATTTTGCATAATTTGCATCGTATGTCTGTAGAGAACTTTCATTGTTCTTGTTGTTGTCCCCTCAGGAAAACTGAGTCGAGTTTCGGACTCTTGCTACAACTGTACTGTTAGGACAAAATACAGTTCTGGGGCATTTTTAGGAGGCTTCTCTTTGAAATGTTGAGACTGGATATACTTTTGTGTTTCCTTTTGAAAAAGAAAATTGAACATGGCACTGAATAGTCCATTCATATTATTAAACTAATAACATCCTGACAGATGGACTGATGTGCAACTGGAACAGTTTTAAGAGTATCAAGAAGCCACATATTTTTGCAGATTGTATTCTATAAGCAAATGTCCGTTGGAATTCAAAAAGCTGCATAAAAATTCAGCAGTGTGGATACAAAGTGTTATCTTGAAATAATGCATTCTGGAAATAAGTCATGTAACTTTCCACTGACCAGAACTGCATCTTCAATCATCTTGGAGTTTATTTTATCAAGTGCAATGCTTGCACCCTGTGGTTAACAAATATGATTGATTTTAAAGCCAAAAGAGGCAGAATTGGAATATAATGGAGAGACATTAATCTTAAACTGCCTTTTATATTTCACAATATCTGAAGTGTTTGACAGAGAGGAACATGTTGGCTGCATTGATTAATAGCAAAATCAAAACCATATTCCTACAGGGCATAGAATCAGAAAACGAAAATATGTTATTGTAAACAAAGAGATGCAAATTCTGTCTGCCTTTTTCTCTATTGACAAAGTATATGACCTACTTTAATGAGAACAGCTTGGTATATCATCTGTGTGGCTGAAGTAGCCACTTGTTTTTATTTGAACTGCTTTTGTGTGTGTTAGTATGAGATTTGTACATACTGTAAATCATGGGTTGAAAGTGTTCCCCTAACTGATTACTTCGACTTCTTTAAGAGAAACTTTGTCAAGACCTGTGTAGGACCTGACAGTCTGATCAAAGCAGGTACCCACAGTATCCTGGTTTTGAACTGTGATTATCCTTTCTATAATTCATTGTGATTAGAAAATGTAGAAAGTCAACATCTCTAATATCAGATCTTCTCTTCATCTTAAATAGCCTAAGGTTACAAGTGACATGGGTTGACTTTTTCTTAACTGAATATACATAATATTTTAATTTCTAACCATTTTACAAGTGGACAGTTTGAGATTTCTGACTATCAGACAATAGTATTAAGCATGTTGGACAAATACTCTAATTGGATTTAGATTTCCAGTTTCCTGGGCTCTGTATAAAAATGTTTACCTAAACATTTATTGACCAAAGAAATCTTAGTCTAAAAGGACAAAAATATCTGGAGAGTGTGAAATGCTACTTTTTAACATAGAAATAGATGATCTTCTCCTGTGCTCCATGTAGTTCTAGTTAGCTGTTTTACTTCATGTCTAATTAGGTTCTTCATTTTTGTCTTTGAAGACCTTAGGGCTCTCTGAATAAATTCCAAGTTTCCAGAAATGAAGTAGGGAATGCAGAAATAAAGATTTGGCTCTTTAATTGTTTTCAGATTCATTCTGGCTAGCTCTCTTTGAACTGTAGACTTTAAGGGGCACATTTTGACCCTAGTGCTGAAATGGAATTTGCTAACATAAAACTCTGTATCCATGTCAAATCTCAAAGCCTGGACTCACACTTCACACTGACCGACCCATATTGCAAACCCGGAAGTTTTTCAGCATAACAGGTTGCTACATCAGTATCAAAAATACATGGGTAATGTGTGAAGTTGTCTTCCATTTTATTTACACTTTTCATCAGAGCATAGGATTTTGCCTACAACATTGTCTTTGAAACACATTCTAAATCCAGGATTAAATTTATGCCTTCCAACTGTGAAGGCACCAAAGCTAGAGAGAGTAGGAAGATTGTTTCTTCTTCTCCAGAGGGCATCAGCACTAAAAGGAGTAACAGGAGACTGGATAAGGCAATTTGATGCTTGTCCATAACACCAGTGTACTAACCACTTGTTAATCCCTGAAGGTTAACATTTGTGCAAAATTGGTTTTAGAGTAAATGCCCATTATGCAAGTGATACTGGAAACACACTGGTCAGGGGGCATATCCAAAGAATTCTGCAAACCTGTGAGTGGTGGCTGGATGCAAACCTTGACCTGATAGTGCTTGCAGACTCAGTTGTTTTCAGATACAAGATTCTGCATCTGGCATAACACAAACTGTAGAATTTGTTTATAGTTGACACCTTAGTTTTAAATAGTTACGGAGGTTGATATTCCAAATAGAATGTCAGTCCTACTGAGCAATATACTTTAATGTTTTGCTACCAGATATTTATTGAGTTGTAAAATTCACTGTCTCAAATTGCATAATAACTTTATGACTTTCCCTATTGGATTAGACTAATAACTTCTTCAATAAGGACAAGAAAAATACATATTCTATAACAGAGCTCTTACTTTTATTTTTATCTATTCTTACATCAAAATGGGTAGCTTTAAAAATATTATTTCTTATTTTGTCACTCATAAATGCATTCAAAATGCAATGCTGCTATCTGTTAAACTTGTCATCTACTTTACTTGGCCACATATATTTTTGCTTTGAGAAGCCATAGTGAAAGGAGCTCTATAATTTGAAGTAGTTTAAATTTTTAAAGTTTTCCCCCTTATTTTCTCTAGTGTATGAATTGCAATGCACTGGTGCAGAGTGGGCATCTGCTTTTTAGTTTGGATAAGGAGTGTGCACACCCCTTCTTGAATCATGTCTCCCAGTTCTCCTCCAAAACACATTTACTGTGCTTTGATTTGTACCACAGAGTCATCTTGGATCATGCAGATCAATTCCTTTCAGGTGGGGCTGAAGTGGAAGAGCAACTCCTTGAGCAAACTGAATGCTCTCTATATGCTAATGGTGTTCAGTTCACAGAATCAGAGATAAGATAGCCCAAAAAGTAAAGCACCAAAATACATTTGGAGGTTGGGTATCCAGCAGTGTTTTGTTCTATATATCTGCTCCTCTTGCGCTTCACTACTTCCTAATGTAATCATTGCCATAGGAGTTTATGATCTGTTTCTTGACTCCCATAAATATATTATTAGACATATTAGTCTTTCTGTGGCTCAGTTCTGATTTATAAAATGGAGATTAGCAATGGTATCATTCGTCTGTTCTTTTCTCTTTAAAAGAAGAATTTAGATGGGGCCTATCTCAATTTGTTACTGCTGTGGTCAGTTACTCTGATCTTATTTATATGAAATCCTTCCATTCTTTTGTGTCTGTTGTGTGATAAGCTTAAAACTGCATCTGATTAGGTCAAAAATTGCATAAAAAGGTCTAGATAGCAAAGAGAAAAATGCCCCAAGAACCCCAAAATGCGAATTATGATAAAATTATGTGCTTGGTTGTTCTCCCTTTGAGACCACAATTTCACTAGAACTTTTTAGGTCCTAATGAATGGAAGATAAAAGACTACAGATGAGGGAAGAGGCAGGGGGTTGAGAAAAATATTCTGGTATGGTTGTATGCAAATGGAGGAGATAGATAGGACTTGCTAATCAGAATGTTTAGTTCATTATCTCTTGGAAGTGTATCTTGGAGATATCACTGATGTTTAAATTAGGTATCTTTGATACCATAGAGTATGCTGTAGTGTTGACTTTAATACTGGCTTTGGAAAAATAGGAGGATATTTTCTTTATTGGAAAATTACTTTTAGAAATGTCTGATAGTGGTGTTGTCTAGTATTTATTGTCTTGGTGTCCTGGTGTCCTGGTTTCGGCTGCGATAGAGTTAATTTTCTTCTTAGTAGCTGGTACAGTGCTGTGGTTTGGATTTAGTGTGAGAATAATGTTGATAACACACTGATGTTTTAGTTGTTGCTAAGTAGCGCTTATCTTAAGTCAAGGATTTTTCAGTTTCCCATGCTCTGCCAGCAAGCAGGTGTGCAAGAAGCTGGGAGGGAGCACAGCCGGGGCAGCTGACCTGAACTAGCAAAGGGATATTCCATACCATAGAACGTCATGCCCAGTATATAAACAGGGGGGAGTTGGTCGGGAGGGGCGGATTGCTGCTCGGGCATCGGTCAGCGGGTGGTAAGCAATTGCATTGTGCATCACTTGTCTTTTCTTGGGTCTAATTTATCTCTTTTTGTTATATTCCTTTTCATTACAATTATTATTATTGTTATTATATTTGTATTATTGTTATTATTATATTTTATTTTATTTTAGTTGTTAAACCGTTCTTATCTCAACCCACGAGTTTTACATTTTTTTCCCTGATTCTCCTCCCCATCCCACTGGGAGCGGGGAGGAGTGAGCAAGCGGCTGCATGGTGCTTAGTTGCTGGTTGGGGTTAAACCATGACACTTGGTCTACACTTCGTACCAGAGGGCCTGCAGAACAGAATGTATTATATGAAGCAGTGGTAGGGACTATCTGGGGCATTCTGGTTTTCAGTGTCATTGGTATCCCAATTATATATTGCTCAAGTTTTATTTTATAAGTCCATATTGTTCAACTAAGAGAGGCTTTAAGAGAAAACATCTGGAGAAAATAACATTAGTAATGTTTACTGTGGAAAAACCAGAACTGATGTTGCTTGGCAGAAGGAAATCCATGGCAGAGAATGAATGACAGAGACTGCAACTACCTCTGTGCCAGCTATTGCTGGAGAAAATCTATCCCTTTCCAAAGAAGAACACAATTTTGTGTTACTCTTGAATCTCAGTTTCTTGGATTCTTTGGTAGGGCGGTTGGCTTTTAGGCCTATTATCCTAGGAGGGAAAAGATAAATATTGCTTTCTTATAAATATAGTCATGACTTTACAGTGTGCTGTTACTTTGCTGTCTGTTTGGGTATATCTTTGAAGATGATTGAAAATCTTAGCCTTGGTAGATATTTTTATGAACCGTGGAATTATGTGAGCATGAGCACATTAGCTGCTCTTGTTTGCTTCTTGGTCAGCTCAGACTATTGGTTTATCTATGCCTCTGCACCTCAGACCTGACCACCATAAAACCAGATTGGCAGTTGAGAGTAGTGAAGGATTTTCTGCTGGCTGTAGACGTGTGCTTATTTAACTACTACAGAACACCTTTTTTCTAGCGGCCTGTCAAACTGAACTTTATGAGGCCACAGTGTGTTACTGTGTTAACCTTTAAGTTTGGTCATACTTTTTAGAGCTGAGTGGAAGTATGAGAAATTAGCCTTTTTGCTAAAGAAAAATAATATTATAGAAAATACCCTCTATTCAAATGTAGGCAAAACAGGAAGTCAAAGTAGATATGAATACCCAAGGTTCCTTTTGGAATGCATGCAGCAGTGAGTGGATATGTATAGATTTATACCCACAGGGCTTGCGTTTTCTATATGTATACCTCTTAGTCTACAACTCTGACAGCAGTTGAATTTTGTGTATCATTGTTACATATGCCTATAAACCTACCAGTTGATTGCACTGTGCTTGCAGATTTATTAAGACGGAGTAATCCTTTGTAAAGCTGTTCTGGTTTCAGCTGGTACATTTGAAAAGTATCCCCTGCATCTTGAAAGATGACTGATCTTGATAATATTAACTGTTTTAATAATAAAGAGCTTTATTAATTTTCACTGTTACTCCTCTTGTAGTTACGTCGAAGGAACTCAGATGGAAACTGGGATCTTACTGTAGTGGGCAATTTCCCGTGACTACCAGAAAGATGGCCTCCATAAGCGGCATTAGAAGGGGAAGGGACTCTGAGAGGGCATACTGTGCTCAATGTTTTGGTGACAGGCTTGAACAGACTTTCCATGCTACCATGTGGCAAGCGTACAAGATATCTTGGGACTGAAGAGCGTTAGTCAGTGCTTAGGATACTTGTGAAATCTGTTTTATTATGTGTGGATTTGGCACTGATGCCTATAGTTAAGGTAGCCTAACACTTTCCACTGTAATTCTGTTTTCAGTTGCTTATAATTGAGAACATTTTGGGCTGAAACTTTCCATGTTGGGTGTCTGCTTCAGGCTGATGGTTATTCTTCATTTTAGTATAAGTAGTTCAGGTGCTTTTTCAGCTTGAGATTGAGGAAAAATACATGGTTCAGTGGGAGATGTGCCCCAGTGTAAACAGGGGATGGTGGAGTGCAAGCCAAACAATTATATCATGTAGTGTGGGAGTGTGCAACAGATTTGATGGCACTAATGGAGGCAAATGGAGACTAATGCCTTATTAATAAATCCAGATGTCTTTCATAAAAGTGTAAGTAAGATTATTTATTTATTTTTCTATCAAGAGGCTTTAACACTTCCATCTTCTGTAGCTCATTTAAAATATTAGAAAAAATAGTCGCAGGAAAGGGATGACTTTGGCCAATCCATGCAAAACTTCTGAAGAAAAAAAACCTGTTTGTGTAAGGTCAAATTAGGTATCTTAGATACCAGTGTCTTTTTTTTTTTTTGTCTTTTTTCTTTGTCTCCCCCCCCCCCCCGCCCCCACCTCCAGTGATCTGTTTGTAGAATATGTGCTCCAGTTTAAAGCCACAGCAGTTACAAAGGGTTTTTCTTGAAACTGGTGTTGCTTTTCTGGTCCCTGTGCAAGAGCTGATAACAAGGAGAATTCTTCTGTTATACTTTCAGTGTTTCTCTTCCTGATTTGCTTCCCCCTCTTTCCCTTCCCAGGAGTGAGTAGGAGTGTAAGTAGTTTGACTCAAATGCATATGGCCATGGATTGGACTAGGAGGCAGTGGGAACAGATGGAGACAAGTTTGCTTTGAAGACAGAGTATAAGAAAACAGAGGAAAGAATTTATAGTGAACCTCTGCAGATAAAGAGTCAATTTATTTAGCACACTCTCTCTACTAATGCAGTAGAACTAAGTAGTTTTCCATTTGGATACAAATTCTTCCCCTCAAGGAGGGACCTTCACCCTTCTTCCCTGTCTCTTGCTACAAATTTAAAGAAGAAAGCACAAGCTTGTATATGCATATAAGGTGCTAAATATACTCTCACACTGTGGGTTAATGAAAACTGACTACTTCAAATTTTCTTCAAACTTCAAGTGAAAGGAAACACAAGTAAGTATGTGGTTATGGGTGCAGGAAACTTGTTTGGAAGCTATTGGTACAGGTAAATGATTTTTACTTTTGGCTGACCCTTGGACAGAAATGGAAAGGAAATACCAATATCTACTGAATCAGTATTTTTATTACAAGAAATTGGTCTTAATATAAAAAAAAGGGATTGACTTTGGCTAAAGTCTATAACAGATTATATGCACATATGCATTTTGGGTATTGCTCAGTACTTCCTAGACTGTTTTGCTTTCTTTTATATTACATTTGGTTTGCTGAAAATCTGTTCTTCCTCTGTCATTAATTCATATTTTCAAATTTTTTTTCTCTTCTGTGGCTAGTGTTATGGTATCATTTATAATTCACTTACTGTTTTTTTTTATGTAGAGAAGAATATGCTAAAAAATCTAGTAAGTATAGAATAGAAAAACAATTTGAATGACATCAGAAATGTAGTAAAACTAGAATGATGGCAGACTATAGTAGGAGAATGTTTATACGGGAGTTATTCTGCTTCTTATGAATACCTGAATGTCATTTCTGTTAAAATACAATTTCCTTTGGGTTGGTTTTTTTCCTTTATTTTTTTTTTAAACTATTGAAGTTAAAAATAAATTTACTGAACAGTTTATTTTCAATCTTGCACCAAGTTAACTTTTATTCTCAGAATTTAGATTATCACTGGCTAGCTTAAATTTCTGTGACTAGTTACTTAAACATAAGCTGGTTTTATACACTTTTTTATGGTGATGTTTTTCTTTTAATCACATTTTATTGTGCTACATGTCAAAATTACTCTGATTTAAAAGATTTGCTATTACTTTCCTTAAAAGCACAGTTATTGGAAGAGAAGATGATAACTGCCGCAACATAATAAACTATTCTGGGATGTAATCAGGAACTCTGCCACTTTTTCTGTTGAAGCTGAACCACCACACCTAAATATTTAAGATCTATAGGGCTAGAAATACAGTACCAGAAAGAAGCTTAACACTAGGTCTGCTAGGCTAGAATTGTAGGAATGAAGTACAGCAGGAAAGTTGTGTTCCTAGCCTTGTTCTGTGTGTTTTGTCTAGCAGCTGTTCAATATGAAAGTAGTCTCTGTAGTAAAGATCACAGTAAAGGTCTTTCCATGCTGATGAATGCTTCAGTGGTTAGCTACAGGTGGGCTTCTATCTGTAGTTGCTTGTCATTACTTTTCTCTGACCATGAATCTTGTTACACAATGTGATGATTCAGAACAGCGCTGCATCCTAGCCTAACCTCTAGCTCAGGGCTTAGAATCATTTCTTCAAAGGTGGGAGGCAGGAGTTTGAATGCTTTTTAGGTTGAGAAGTGTGATTAGCTAACACCTCTTTTTAGACAACGGAATACACACTTGCTAGATTCTACTGAAGTTGCACAACTGCTTCATAGCATTTTTTGAAAGAAAGGTATGAGCCAAATGGTTGATTTAGGAACTGTGTGGAAGAGCATAAATTACTAGAATACCTGGGTTTCACAAATGTTGGATTTATTTTCAAAAAACCAGTGAAATAGTATCACATCTATTTTATGGAGAGGAATGGGGCCATAGAGATTAAGCCAAAAATGAATGTGCTCCTCCCCAAATTAAACTGAGAACCTGGAATGGAAAATTAATTTTTATTGGATAAGTTTGGCAAAGTTCTGTAAGCCACTAGATTATGATGGAAAATTTTCAGCTTCACTAACCATGTCTCTCTGTGATATGTTCTCTTGGTTAAAACATGGAGCCATGTTTCTTCTTGGCTCAGAAATTGTTGGAAGGCATTGCAGATCTGTGATTCAGAGCATTTTGTGCTCTTGACTCTTGTTGTCCTTGACTTTGCCTCTTCTTTGTGCCTACTTCCATGAAAGGGAGGGAGGAGAGTAGGCTTGAAGAGGAAAAGAAAAGTGACAGTAAGGCAATTTGGAGCCAGAAAGAGAAAAGATGGTGAGTGATAGAAAGCCTAGTCCTGTCTGCTGCCTGTACCTCTCTGCCAAAGACTGGTCTTAGTATATGCAGAAGAACTGATGCAGGCATTCCAAAAACTTGCAATTGCAGAGTAATTAGCTTGTGAAGGAAAATAATTGCTTGCAATAGGAGTTTCGTAAATCTGTTTTACTAGCTCCCCATATGTCAGTTGTGCGGAGTCCAGAGGACTTATGCTACATACCAAACACCTGAATTTGAGAGTTGATTTTATTCTCTCCAGTATTTTCCTCATTCAGTTCTATTCTGTTTAAGTTCTTATATCTAACAAAGTTCTGTAGTGTGTTAAGAAACATGATGTATTTGTCCTGTTTTGGTCGTTCCCACAGTTCCAAAGGGGATGGACATGTGTACAATAGCTATGAGGAACAGGATTTGCATCTTTCATGATACAAACACCTAAAAAGTGTCATGGCATTACTGAGTATTGTGATACTGTTGAACCATTTTGACAAGGGGTCCACAGGATTTTGGGGGGCTGTTTGGTAAGAATGATTTCTCCCTGTTGTCACAAATACTCTCTTTCTTCAGTTAGTTAGATGCGGAGGAGCATCCTATTCTGGAGACTGCAGTGCAGCTTGTAATGCTTCCTGCCCTCCTCTCACTCAGTGTACTCTTTTCCTTTCTGGAGTCTCCCTGGAATATGGACTTCTACACCATCTCATCTCTTATTTTCTTGAGACTTGCAGATTCCCATTAATTATGTGAGTGTGACCACTGTAGTCTGCTCTGGCACTCTGGTGGTGGTGAAGTGCAACCTGACTGCAGTCTCTACACCTCATCCTTGCTGGAGTAAAAAGGTCATTGCTAGCAGTCTGTTCTTGGAAGGAAGTCCTGTGGGAAGTCTGGACAGTAGGGCCAGGTGATACACAGTGTGACAAACCTTGACTATGAAGAAGAGAGCACAATGTTACAGGTACTGAGATAACACAGAGGTGTCAGCATCTGATAATTTTGATACCAGTTGAGTCATGGTACATGTATTGGGTCTGGCTGAGATGGAGTTAATTTTCCCTATAGCAGCCCTCATAGTGCTGTGCTCTGTATTGGTAGCTAGAAAGGTGTTGATAACACACCAGTCTTTTGGCTACTGCTGAGCAGTGCTGGCACAGCATCAAGGCTGTCTCTCCAACATTCTCCCCCTCACCAGTAGGCTGGGGGTGGGCGAGATCTTGGGAGGGGACATAGCCAGGACAGCTGACCCAAACTGACCAAAGGGATATTCCACACCATATGACGTCTGCTCAGCAATAAAAGCTAAGAGGAGGAGGAGGAAGGGGGGGTATTCGTTATTTATGTTTGTCTTCTGGAGCAACTGCTACGCGTACTGAAGCCCTGCTTCCCAGGAAGTGGCCGGACATCGCCTGCTGATGGGAAGTAGAGAATAAAATCTTTTGTTTTTCTTCGCTTTCGCACGCGACCTTTCCTTTTGCTTTATTAAACTGCCCTTATCTCAACCCATGAGCCATTCGTTTTATTTTCTCTCCCCTGTCCAGTGGAGGAGGGAGAGTGATAGAGCGGCTTTAGTGGGGACCTGGCATCCAGCCAGGGTCAACCCACCAGAGTATAGTATCATCAGAGTGAAGAATGGAAAGCCTGTATGGAAGGAGGAGAATGGATGGATGTGGCCCTATAAAACAAGGGAAATTTTGAAGGGTACTATTATGTTAGAACTCTGAAACCTTCTCTGTTTAAGCCTAATTACTTGGCAATATTGTAATCTGTTTAGGATGTGAAGTAAATAACCAACACTACCTCTTAATATTTTTATGTCAATAAAGAGGAATCTTATGTCTAACTGGAGGTATTTACAAACAGCAATTGTGGCGTTTCTGTACGGAAACAGAAAGAACTTAGGTAGTCCTGTGTACAGACTGAATTTACTAATACATGGTCTTGTACTTTCCATCAGAGAAAATAATTTCATGTCTACAGACACATCAGAATGCTTTCCTTTGTGTCATTATATCACTTTTATCTTGTTTGGGTTTCTCTTACCTATCTGTTCCCTTGTGAACTGATCATGTCTCAAGTGGTATAAGTCACAGTAGCTATGGTATAGCCATACGTTTTAAAACAAACAAAAAAATGCTGCTTTTATATTACTAGCAATCAAATGCTCATTATTATGACCAGTTTCCTGAGATGCTTAAAAAGTAGGGAGGAGGGTCTTACTTTTTAAGGCAGAATTTCCAATTAACAAGCATTTGCTGTGTCCTTTTAGGAAGGACGCAATGATTTTAACACGTTACTGGGGACTCTGCTACTTTACCAGTTAGTATGGCAATATCTGTGTGGAATGCTACAAAAGATCCAGAGGTTAAAAATGGATACCTACATTTCTGTCTGTTTTTAGGTACTTCATTTATGCCAGTAGATGGTTTTAATTCCATATCCTGGACTGAATCCAGAATATGTGAGGTATATAAACTGGATGCAATTAAGTAGATTTCCAGTTGGCCTCTTGGTTTGCCTCTCAGGGAATATGGTCATGAATGGAATATTTGACACTGAGGACTATCCAGTGTTTCTTCAGTGGTGGTTTGGACTAGAGAATCTTTGGTGTTGGCTGATAAGATTTGTTTTCTGAGTGAGGCATTAAGTATTTTTCAGGACCTGCATTGGTCCATGAATATTTTAATAAATTGGGAAGACTGTCAGTTGAGTCCACAAGTTTTTGGGACATACATCTTGTAGCAGTTTGCCGTCTGCTAGGGGAAGCTCAGCTGCCTTGGGTCTGAATGATTAAACTCATTTTAGGGTACTATCAACAAAAAACTTAAGACAAGTCACAGAGTAATACATTGTTGTAATAGTGTCTATGCAGTTTGGTTTAGTTTATGTTAGGCTGTGCTCTGAATTCCATGTTCATAGTCTTAACTGTAGAGATCCAGTAAAAACAATGGAACATTTTAATTTTTTATTGAAACTGTAAAGTTTAGATTATCAGCTTTGACTATTTTTTGCATGCTTTACAATTTACTCTTTCTTTTGAGATATACATTTTATTTATAATGTACCAAATAAATCTGCATATTTTCTACATATGTTATATGTCTTTTTTGATATGCCTTGTGTATGCATACTGTCTGACTGTATCCTGCAAACAATTGTTATTTTTACTAGATAAGGCATAGTCTAAAACAATCTCATGTGCCTGCACGTGACTCTCACAAGTGTTTCTTATGTGGAGGACCTATACTACAGGATTTATTTTAAAACATTTTCTGTTTTGTTTGTGTAAGATAATGCTAATTTAATATCACAATCCAACCGTTTTAATAGTATCAGTATGTCTATGACTTTCACTGAATTTTGGATTGGTTTCTTAATGCAGTTTTGCATTGGCACTTTTTCATTATTTGAGGCTGTACCAATAAGAATATAATTATTTTGCTACTAAATTTAATTTGCTCCTTGGAAAGCACTTTTCCCTTTTTCTTTTGAGAAGCAAAGGCAGGCAGGATGCTTTTTCTCATTGATGATACCCGCATCAGTCATAATATTACTGATTTGTTATTGAATTCTATGCTGTTCATTAAAAACTGCAAAGGCCTGTGTAGAAACTGAAAAATTTTATTTAATGTAGTGACAAACATAAGAGTTTTCAAATTTAGAAACAAAGGTTTTGGATTCTACATATTTCTACTTAAAAAACAAGTTTTAAGTTCTGAAGAACACCCTTAAAAATAAGTTTTAAAAGGGTCATTTTTTATCTGCCTACTTGAAATATTGCTAATGTTTAGTTATTTAAGGGGAAAAGATTGCATTACTCTTTCTGAATCTTTTTTTTTTTTATTTGAGTTAACTTAAACATTTGCTAAATTATCCTGAATTACAGAAATCAGTTCTAAGATGTTGGTGACTTTTATACCTGTTTAGCTATTATGAAAATTTTCTGACTTCTCTGTAGGCTGAATCTTTAGTCTTCCTATACTATAACTGAATGCTTCTAGAATGTGATATATTTCTTTAAATTGAAAATATAATCTCATTGGTTTTTAGGCTTACATATATGAAATGCGTTCAAGCACTTTTTCACATAAACTGGGGGGACACACAGAACCTGTCATCAATGTGACTTTTAGTCCCTCATCTCCACAGGTAAGTCATTGCTTTTTTTCCTCTTTATAATTAAAAAACATGTAAAATCTTCACTGTAAGCTTGCGTTTTACTACTCTTTTATTTACCTGCCAATATGCTGTGCAGCTGTAAGGCTGTTCATCTACTTCCAACTATAGTGTGGTTATTGTGTCAATTATAAACTCATGCAAAATGCTGCACGCTAGAGAGACAAACGCTCTGACTAACTGCCTACAAAGACGACTTCTGGCATGGGAACTATTGTGAACCTGTACTTGTTGAATGTTGGGAAAATGTACATCCACCTCGAATTACCTGAGTAGACTACTAATTCAGAGAATTTAAGAGAGAAATAATTAGGGGCAGGGAAATGGCAAGGGACTCAGGCCTGCCGTAATTACTCAAAGGCCTGAAAGATTTAAAAAGCTATGTTATCGTAAATGTGCTGTGTCAGAATAAATAGTGAAATAGCTTTATCACAATGTTTTGAAAAACTATTACCGTTGTGTTTTGAGCCTTTCAGATATCTATAGGTAAAAAGTACTCCAAAGAAGTTAGGCATTAGGCAATGACAGTTCCTATTTTTTTACTATCATTAATACTATGCTGTGTTAACAACATTATATTTCAATGTAATGGTTTAATTATAGTGCAGCAATATATACACAGGAGTCTGTTTTCTAAGTTTTATCTTGAAAGCAGAGCTTCCCTACAGCTAGTTTATCATGTGAATTCTTTGTATACTGTTTTGAATCCTATAGACTTACCTTCTTTGTTTTCATGTATTGAAACTGCGTTGAAGCTCTCTACTTTCTACACTTGTCCTTACTTTAAAGAGACAACAATAGTCACTATATATATAAAAGAGTGCACAGTAGCTCCTCTTTACTTCACTACCTCCTCACCATGTGGCTGTACTTGCTACTATTAAAAAATATTTATGGAGTAAGTATAATTTCTTTACATGTGGGAGTATTGTCACACTTACATATCTCCTTCCATTTGTAAATAAAGATGCTAGCACTTCTGTGTTTTTAGAATTTCTGGAAGTTTTATTCCTTGTGTATATGTTGTTTGAACTGAGAAATTGTTAATTGCTATATTGTGGTGAACATTATGTATTTCTGCTCTTTGGATTCAGCAATGCTATATTCAACCAAATGGTATAGTTTATTAAATTTTGCACCCAGATTAAGACTAGTTTCAGGTTTAGCACTGAACACAGTTCTGCAAAAAAGATGTTATATACTGAAGAATAGAGCTGACTGTAGTCTTGCAGCGTCCTGATCTGTGGTCCAGCTGTTGGAATGCATTTTGGTGGAAAAGATCTTATTAGAATTCAACGGTTAAAATTCTAGGGGCTCAGTTGCAATAATACTATGAATCAAGACTTTGAAGTAACTAAGTTCAGGCAAATCAGTTGTTGACCAGGGGGGCAGAATCTGTAAATGATGTGAAATAAACATTGGCTGTGGATCCAAACCAGACTGGTCTAACTCTGAAAGTGTGCCTTGGGACACAAAGCCTTTAATACTGAACTTTATGAAACATCACACAGTCAATTTAGTCTTATGGTTAAGAGCCAAATCTGAAGTTCAAGGACCAGAAACCCTTTTCTTGAAGAGCTCTTTACTGAGAAGCAAGAGCTGTGGATTTGAACCAGTTGAGAAATTTCCCCATAGATATGGTTCTAGGGGAAGATTTTGAAGCTGATGTTATCATCAGGAACACTTTACTAAAAAGCAAGGCATGTGCAGAAACTGCTCCTTTGAAGGATTACAGCTGAAATGTAAATTCTGTTAACCAAGTCGTTTTGTATAATAAGCACTCCAAAATGCTTTCTAAATAAGTATTTTTGGGGGAGTTGCAGAACCAAAAAAAAAAAAATCACCTGGGCTTTCCAATATAGGATTTAGCATGAAGTTACATGCAAAGGCACTAGGAGAAGGCGCTGGGAGAAGCAGCTAAGAAATGCAATGGTAAGCTTGTAGAGTGGAAAAGAGGAAAACCACAAATTAATCAGAAAAGAATAATCCCATGCCTTGAAAGAAAGGCTTTGTATTAGGCAGACAGAGTTTCCAACACTGGAAGATTTTTATACCTACTGCTACCACTAGTTAGGGATTTAAAATTGACACTTGTCATGGTTTAACCCCAGCCAGCAACTAAGCACCACGCAGCTGCTTGCTCACTCCCCTCACCCAGTGGGATGGGGGAGAGAATAGGAAAAAACCCCCAAACTCATGGGTTGAGATAAAGACAGTTTAATAGAACAGAAAGGAAGGTAAATAATGATAATGATAACAATAATAACAATAAAATGACAATAATAATAAAAACAGAATTAGAATATACAAAACAAGTGATGCACAATGCAATTGCTCACCACTCGCCGACCAATGCCCAGTTAGTTCCTGAGCAGCAATCCACCCCTCCCGGCCAACTCCCCCCAGTTTATATACTGGGCATGATGTCATACGGTATGGAATATCCCTTTGGCCAGTTTGGGTCAGCTGTCCTGGCTGTGTCCCCTCCCAGCTTCTTGTGCTCCTCCAGCCTTCTTGCTGGTTGGGCATGAGAAGCTGAAAAATCCTTGACTTTTAGTATAAACACTACTTAGCAACAGCTAAAAACATCAGTGTGTTATCAACATTCTCATACTAAATCCAAAACATAACACTATACCAGCTACTAGGAAGAAAATTAACTCTATCCCAGCTGAAACCAGGACAACACTATTCTTGTTTCATCCAAAGTTTGAATGAATACAATTAAGAATTACATTGGGTTCTGAACAACCTCTTCACAAAGCCCCATTGCATTCAGAGGGAAACAGTGGCATGGGAAGGAATAAGGGGTGAAAAAAGGGAAGTGGCTGATGAGTGAAATTCAAACATTATGGCTAAGCTTTCTGCTGTGGAAAGATCCAGCCAACAGTGAGGTGTACTGGCAGCACTCCAGTTCAGTGGTTGCTTGCCCAGCACCTGTCCATAAGGTAGTTTGTTCCAACCATTATTATAACTCTCACTTGCATAAATATTCTTCCAGAAAAGAGGGAAAAACCCTGGATGGTTATAATAGTGATTTTTTTGCGGATGGGGGGCATTGTTGCTTTCATCATATGGTACTCTGGAATGATTTATAAAATGGTTGCTGTGAAAGCTGGAGAAGAAGAATAAGATAGAAGTTTTGCATTTATCTTAGATTTATTTTCAAGATGATTTCTCAGTTTTAGCTTCTCATTGTCACTTCCTGGTTTTCACTCATTGTTCAAAACTTATGTAGGGAAAAGTGTTTATCTTACCAAAAATATTAATTGAATTTCAGTCTATTTTAGGGAATGTACATTAAGGTATATGATAGTGTTCAACTATAATAACTATAACTATTAACTATAACACATTTGAGTCAATTGTCTAAGTTAAAATAGGATGAGAGTCTTATCTTCCAAATATGGGAACAATAAATAATCTCTCTTTGAAGTGTTTTTGAAGCAGAATAAAAGCAAATGGGGACATTATTGTCACCTGCTGGTTTTGGTGGCTTTTGTGTAGTTGAGTGTTGGTTTCATCTTTGCACAAGCTGAGTGAACACTGTGTGGCAAAACCATCCAAGTACACTCTAGCATATTGTTGTCCTCATCGGTAGTTGCTTTAAAAAAAAAAAAAAAGCAGAGAAGAAGAAAAGAAGCTCCAAGCTCAGAGCCAATATACCATGCTGGAAGTTATTTTTTCATGACAGAATCACGACTTTGAAATCAGTATGCATTGCTACTACCCTACTGATACACTGAGAGGTAGCTTTGAGAGAGAGAAAAAAAACCCACCCCCAAACTACACTTTAGTAGAACAGTGCTGAGCAACCTGATCTGAGTTCAGCATTGACCTTATTTTGAGTAAGAAGGTTGGATGAGATGATTTCCTGAAGTCCTCAGAAGGCTACCTGTCTGAAATATACAGATATTTAAACATATGCTCAATAAGTCAATGTAAGGCATTTGATGAAAAATAATCAAAAATATAATCTGCATTGGATGAAATACGGCAAATCTGTTCCATTCTCTTTGTCTATAGATTTAAAGGAAGTAAATATATGACAGTTTGATGTGACCACCCAACTGATATACTGAGAGATAACTTCAAGAGAAAAAAATCACAAACCAAAACTAGACTATAATGGAAAAGTTCTCAGCAACCTGGTCTGAGTTCAGTGTTGACCTTACTTTGAGTAGGTTGGTTGATAAGATTTCCTGAAGTCCCTGCAAATTGAATTATTCTCTGATTTTGTGACAGTGCACATGGTCCAGAAATCTCTTGTCACTGAAGGCACGGCAATTTAAAATTTCCATGTAGAAAACATTAACACCTTTTGATTACCAGATAAGTTCTACCTGTGGCTTGTTTATCAGTAAAATATCTAATTTACATGTGTGGAAGGTATTAATTCAAATTTTTACTCAATAGAATATATATTTTTTTGCATTAATTTATAAGTGATTTTATGTTTAGAAGTGCAGCTATATTTCAAATAACATTAGTTTCATGTATTATTATATTGTGGCACATTTAGGTTAGATAATAACTGACCATAAGTGTATTACTTGGCAGCTGGAGAAAGTTAAATGAATAGTAGAGATCTGGAAATCTCTTTCACAGCTAGATTTACATGGGAGCCACTGAAAATTTCATATTGATTTTCTGCTGACCTGCTTGAAGGGAGACATATTTAATGTTCCCAGTAAGGACGTTTGCTTGTGGGTCTCTCAGATAGTAATACAATTTAGCACTAAACCCATCACTTTAGTCAGAATTGGCTACAGGTGATTTTGGATATGTCTGGAAATATGAGTTATCATCTTTTACTAGCTACTAACAAAGTATACTTTTCCTGGTGGTCACATCTGGAGATTTCACTTTAGAACAACTTGTATGAAAACTCCATTCTTTTGCGATTTTGGTTCACCATTGATGGTTCACTTAATCATAAAATTTTCCACAATGGAGGTAGCTTTTGTAGTTATATGGAAAATTCATTTTCAGACTTTAATTTGCTGAGTTTTGGCTTTAGTATTGAATTAGTCTTGTCTCATTCCTGTGTAGGACACATTTTTTCCAGTACAATATTCTTCCTTAGGACTCAGGACTATCTTGTCACAGACTAAATCATGTGGATTTAAAACCTGTGACCAGCTTGACCTCTAATATGATCTCACTGAAGTCAGGAAAGCTCTTTCACATGGTTCTTCTGACCCTACTGTTTGGCCCAGTCAATCCCGGTTACTCCCTCTCATAATCCACAAATACATCAGAACTAGATGTAAATGGGATTTGGTAATTTTTGTTTTTCTTTCTCCTGTAATTTTATCTCTGAGAGGAATAAGCAGCCAGCTGTCAGCTTTTCTGATCTTCCATTCCACGAGATCAAACTCAAAGGCTAGAAAATGCCATCAAATTCTAAAAATTCTAGTTTTTCTTCTGCTTTTCTGAAATGTATTTTAAAATTTTGAATTCTGCTGGAAGACTAGAATAACTTTCAAAAATCAGGTTTCAAAAAGTTTTCTACAGCCATTTGTTGAAATATTATTTGGTAGAATCCTTTGTCTTATTTATGGCCCTTGAATGGAATAACCTTTATACTCATGAAAAAAGTAGAAGCAGAAGATAGAAAGTAAGCTAGCTTGGACATCTAAGGGGAAGCTGTAGTCCTGTCAGAAAAACTTCAGAGGGAGTGTATCCGGGAGTGTGAGTGCTCTCATAATGAACAGGAAAGCAGCGGGGAAGCAGCAATGAAAAGGCTTGAGAAGGAGGTCTGAGGAAAGCAATCAGGACATTTATTTTCAGAGTGGATACCTCACTTAAATTAAAATCTGGCAACTCAGTAGCAGCCAATGGACAGAGATCCTCTTGTACTATCTGAGATAATAAAAACATCCAAATCTATAAAGGCTAGAATTGGTTTACTGAAGCCTCAGAAAGCTAGACATTGAGACTAGGGATGTAAGCATATTTGTGGAAAAGGACACCTGGTAAAAATCTGAAGACTGATTATTTTCTTTTGGATTTTAATTAGCTTCAGAAGGATTAGACTTTTGCAGATAGGTTACTATTCATCTCAGAAGAGGCACTTTCCTGGAATTTTAGGAAATTCGCAGATTGTCCTGAGCTGAACTGAATATGCCTCTACTATGCATGTTAAACAATTACAGTTAATTTGCTTATAAAATGGAATTCTCTAAATGCAGTAATGTCCTGCTTAGGAATGATTGGTAAACTAGAAGAAGAGAGATGCTTTTTTTGATCAGAAATGGACTACTGAATTGTTAATTATTCTTGAATACAAGAATTCCCAAACCCACTTGTTCTACTGTGGAGGTCTTTTTCACCATAGGCCTTTCTACTGTAGAGGCCTTCAAGCGTCCGCTGTGCTGTGCTGCTATCTTAAAGTTTGTACTCGTATGCCATTGTAGATGTTAAACAAAACATGTTTGCAACTGCAGTGGTTTAAGCTAGCATATTTTACTTATTCTTTTGATGAGCTGGGGCTATATATGCAGTCAGTCAACTGGCTTGGCTGCGAACCTTCCGATGCAGAGTGTGATTAAAATTGGGTGACAAATTAGAGAAGACTGTGAAAGAGAGAGACTATTTAATGTTTTTTCAGCATGTCCTCGTGTGTCTTAATATCAAGTCTTCAACTCTTCACTCATTTCACAAACCTTTTCTCTTTCTACATACTACTTTAAGCTGCTGAGGAAAAAATTTCATCAGTTTTCTTTATGAGCAGTAGTGTGCAGTAATGCAGACTTTGTACGATGACTGTCTTTGCCAAAGACTGTACTGTAGTTTGTGTCTGGTGAGAAGTTATTTCCTTCACCCTCATCCAGCCAAAGAAGACAGCTGCATTAGAAAAAAAAGCCTGCTGCTGACCTCAAATACATGCTTTCTGAGGTTGAATGTATTTCTTTCCTTGTTTTCTCCTTGAACTGTTAGCCAAATCTGTGTACTCTCATTTGTGTAATCTCAGTGAATTGAATGACGATTTGGAGTGGAGATCTCTTAAATTTAATGAACATATCAGTTTAATTTTTCTATCCAATTTACTGAAATAGCAGTCTGGCTAAATTTTATTAACATTTTATTTTCATTCACCATCATGTTCGATATCCCTCTTTTTTTATCCTTAAATGTACAAATTTATTATCATGGTATTAATTGTAAAAAAAAATTGGGATGGCAGTTAATACAATTTCTCTTAATTCTCATGGGCTGTTCCAGTTTGATCAACTTGTAAATGGTACCAAGACATTCATGTAAAGTAGTCCAAGGCAGCTGTATGTGCCCTTTCTTATCCTTATAAGACTCTAAGACTTATGAGAGGGAGAAGTTGGATTCACTGGGCCAAACACTGGGGTAAAAAGATCTCTGCAAAAGGTAACAGCACCCTGAGTGCTCTTGAGCAAATGAATCATTGTGACAGCGAGTGAGACCTTTGGAGTTTTTTCCGTAAGACAGTGCTTTTTAAAAAAATTGTTAGCAGTCATTGGTGCAGCTGCGTAGTTTACAAGCCCATAACTTGTTAATAATCTATGAGATACTCTTCAAATTTAGAGAATTGCATAACTATTCAACTTTCAACAGTTAAATGGATTTAGAAATTCAGCCAAAGCACAGAAGTACAGCTTGTCTTTTATCCTAAATTTAGTCCTAGTGTTGTCCCAAAAATCAGGATTCTTTCACCTGGTGTGCAAAAAAGCCGATTAACACACAGAATCAAGATATTTGTTTATTTCATGTCTGCGCAGAGATGGGTGCTATGTGGTAACTCCACAAAGCTAGCACACTTGGTTAACACACGGTAAAGCATTTTATACATTTCGAACAACAGTTATCAGTACTTTTACAGTTTCGCTGAGTTACCTTTGTTCCTATTGGTTCTTGCAAGCCTCATCTCCACTTAAAGTTGCAGCATCCTCCTTTTTTACTGCGCATGTTCTGTGAGGAAGGGGTTTCTGTTGGTAGGGGGTTCTCCCTACCTAAGGGTGGGTTTTCTATTATGTTAATTAGGATAATTCACTCAAAGTTCAAGTAGCTCTTTGGTTGCCCTTGTGCTTATCTTGGTATTTCTTTACCCGACTGACTTATGGGGTCATCTTGTTTCTCTTCTCAAGGTTGTGCCTCGTTAACTAAGTAGCATCCTATGTTTTTGTTTCTCCCCCACTAGTTGAAGTGGCTTGGGGGAAAAGAGGGGCTTCAGCTTTACCCACCTTTGGGAGATTCTCAAAGAGGACTTGGTTTCTTACAGTGCCTAGTTTGGCTGCTGCCTTTAAGTCACTGGTTACATTTGCAAATCTTGGCCCTTGTCTTTTTAAAAACTGCTTTGAGGGAAAAGAATGTAGAGCTTTGGGTTGCACCACACTCCTGCTACAAGCCTGCCGGAGAACCTATTAGCATGACACAGCAGATAGTCCTGCTGAGTTTATTCCAGTCCCTGAGAATTCAGAATCAGAGTTCCTCATTGCACATGTATGTCTCTGCCTATAGCAGGAAGACCATTTCTTTTGCAGTTTCTAACGAAACCCAGTAATGCTGTGTGCCAATTAATATAGGAGTTGATGTTGTTTAGTGGAAAAATTTGTTTATACCAAAGAAAATCTTGTAAGTACATATGACAACTCTGAAGATGTATGGCAGATTTTAAAGAAGAAAGAAAAAGCCTTCTGTAAGCTAGAAAGGACAATATAATTCAATTTAATCATGGGATGCTCCAGCCATTCTAAGTGTGTTGCCAGCAAACAACAGCTGTACACCACATGATTTTAGATAAATATGCTTGCAGTGGCAAGCTTCTCAATTCATAGCACATTTGTCATAAAATCTTTACTGTATTTCTTACAAGTGTAGATATTTTATTGAATGGCACTACTAGGTTGAAAGGGGTGGTACTAAACAATTGGTTACTCAGCTGTTCAATGTGTATGCTGTTTACCACGTATCTAGACAGGGAGGGCGGGGGTCCCTTGTGGACTGGGAAAAGACAGGATTGGCTGGGAGTAGGAAGGAAAGGCACTAACTGTAGTCATAGGGATAATTTGGAGAACAGACAGCTTCTTGGAAACCATCAGATAGAAAATGAGAGTGAAGAGGGAATGGTGGAGACTAACTGTAAGAACTGGAAGGACAGAACATATGTGTGGAGAGAAGTGATGATATTGGGGAGATGAAGAGAGTGCCTAAAGGGAGGGAATGAAAGCCCCGCAGAGAGAAGTAAGAGAAGATAGCTGCAAGGTTAAGAACTATAGTTTCTGCACTTCTAGTTAAGCCTTTTTTTCTGAAAAAGATAGCAAAAGTGAGATGCCCATGGCCTGGTTTTCAGAGTTGTTGAGAACCAGAGGTTGCTCTTAACAGTTCTGAAAATCAGTGTGCTCAATGCCTCAGAAAAAACTGCTTTTCAAAGGACATGAACAGAAGCTGCCAGATAAAATAAACCTCTCTTGCTCCCTTCACACACTACACAACTGTCTTCCAGAAGCCAATAATACAATATTGAAAGGGATAAGCAAGTAAGCATCTACTTTTCATGGTCCATGAAGGAGCATGTAGAAAAATATTTTGTGAGGTGTACTTTGTACTTTGAATACAGTCTCCTCTGTCTTGAGAAGCTGAAGTGAGGAAGCTTTGCCAAACAGGAAGAACTAAAGGACTAATCATTAGGAGTTTGTTCAGCTATGTTTCTTATATAGAAGTAGGAATTAGAATTTAATTATCTTACATAACCCTCTAGGAAGCTGTCCTTAAGGTATCTCATTTCTTTTTCTTGCCATCTTGGAAAGTGTTGCTATCATGCATTTCTCTTGCTCAACAAATAATATTCATAGAATACAGTTCAAGATTTGCTGATACTAGAAACGATTCTGGGGGAGGTTTCAGTTCTAAAATTCCTGGGCTCTCATGTAGAACAGGTACAAAGCTTCTTCCTCCACTTCTTCGATTAAAATTCAAGCATTTGCATTCCGAGAAGATTCTCCCCTCTTACATGGTCTTTAAGAAACTTAGGGCCAAATCAATTGGCAAGTATGATATAAATGCATAGAGGATGTATAACAAAGCAGAGTTCAGCCATTAAAAATACAATTAGATGAAATACAAGGAAAATGAAGTATGGAATAAACTGCATTCTAAATGAGCTTTGGGAAAAGGGAAAGCTAAGTCTTAGCTAACAGATTAAATATGAAAAGAAAAAAACAGACACAACTTCTGTCTCAAATTAAAATAGCAACATAAAATGATTCCAGCTGTTCGATGGAGTATGATATAGCCACACCAAACATTTTGGCCCAGCTCCTGGCTGTATCTGAACTGTGTACAGCACAGTGTGGGGAAGGCAGGAAGCAGAAATTCTTTAAAGCTGCCTTTTGTGCCTCTTTTCTTCCAGTCCACTGCATAAAGTACAGCAGGCTCAGAAGTGCTCGATTCTGCACTCCCTAACAAGTTTTCCCTGTGAGCTGATTTGGCAGCTGGGGGGACTTCTGCTTTGCCTTCTTCCTTTCAGGCCTGCAGTGTGTGCTGGAGTAGGCAGGGAAGAGTAGATGCTGATAAGGGGATCGTGTGACCCTTTTTCTTATCCCATAGAAATATCCAACAGCTGGAATCACCGTTGTTCCTATCCGCTGTGTTTCTGAAGAGTGGTATTTGAGATGTTTAACAATTATGGTAATTCATGCACTAAAATGCTGGCATTGTAATCTGAGAGGGTTGGTTCATCTATGTTTTTTCATAATTCAGTCACAAGGTATCTACTTTGTCTGGAATATCATAGTAGCTGAGACACCCTGTGACATTTTTTTTTACAGAACTGTAGCTGTATTCTGTCTAGCTAGTTGCGTACTCATTTAAGAATCTTTCTTGAAAGAAATAGATCATTTTACCACTGACGTACCATACCATACCATACCATACCATACCATACCATACCATACCATACCATACCATACCACAAACCCACATCTGGGACTTATTCCAACATTTATGACCTCTGCTAAGAACATCTGGAGAGAGTCACACTGACTCTGCCACTGTCTTTTTTGTCTCTGACCACGTAGTGAGTGACCTATACTGTGATTGAAGAGAGAAGTTAGGTCTGGAGAAACACAAATGACAAAGCTGCAGATTATCTTTTAAAATGTCACCTCAGTATGTGTGTCATTCTTTAACCTGAATGCGAGTGAACCACTTTTTAACTCAGATAAGGACTCTGAAGAAGGATCAGCAGAGGATGATGGCAGTAGCATGAAATTCTAGCCCAACAGAATGCCCATCAGTGGCTTTAGTAATTTTACTTCTGTTTTCCCAGAGAAGCGAAACAGAACACTGGTTCATCGCCTGTTATTACCGGAAGCAGGGAGAGAGTGGAAGAAACAATTATGAGGGAATTACTTGAGACAAAATATACATTTAGGATTCTTTCTAAGGCAGATTGATATTAAATTAGATAATGTTTTAGTTAATTTTATTAAGGTCTCAGGAAAGTGTCCATCATTTATCTTATTATAAGGTTCTCATTTTATCCTGTCATATACCATAATAAAATATGAAATGTTTCTGCTTAGTTGACACCTGCCATGCAATAATCTAAGATGTGAACTTAAAGTAAAAAACGTGTTGTAAAAGAAACTGGGGCTCAGTTCTTCAAGAGCTGCTCCTTATAGCTGATTAGTGTTCTCTTGCAATGTCCTGGAGTTCCTACTCCTTGTTTATTAATTGCCCTCTGTCATATTACGGAACATTTAATTAACAGAAGGAGAAAAACACTAACAATATGGTCTGTGTTTTAAAAAGTATAGGATGTAAAGTTGGATATTTTATATCCTTACATCTTTATCCTTACACTGTTCATGCAAAGGTAGGGAAACCAAACCCTGTATAAATTATTCTGCGACTGTGACAGAAAAGTGTGTGTTAGGTGAAACCAATACATATGGAGAATGCTGAGGAGGTGGTCTGGCAGGCCATTTGCTCTGCTACACTGCCACTTTCCTGTATAAAATCTCACAAAGATCAAGTACTCAAGAGAGAAGGTGCAATTCTGATTTATATTTACTCACACACAAAATGGGGTTGAAGTTAATGTAAATCAAAACAGAATAACAGTGTGTTGAGTACCTGAATTCTTCCTGTGTTTTCCAACACTGACTTGAGGTCTTCAGACTCAGGGAAGAATCTGGCTCTTCACTTTTAATTTATGTTAATACTAGCTTTCTGTATGACATCTGGTTTTATTTACATTGTTTCCTCCTCCAGTTACGTGTAGTTATTTACATGAATGGTGTCACTAAGATCAGTGAAATTACTGTTGTAACCAGGTCTTCTCTTACCCACTTAGCTGGTAGTGTGCTTTTCACTTTTTGATTATATATCTTTGGAGGGGAGCTACCTTCCACATGTTCCAGATGATCTCTCAAAGATATCAGAAAATATTTTCTGTAGATGTTCAACCTGAAACCTATAGTCATATTACATCTTAGTAAGTCTACGTGTGTCATAGATTTGAACTTTTTTCTAATTCCACTAGTTTCTGTGTTGAGAGTGGTCAGGCAGAATAGCAAAACTCATACATGAACACTTCGTGCAATGTTTGCAGTTTAAAAGACCTTGGAAGTGATCGCAAGCCTTTTACCGTTGGTTATGATGTATGCATTATTTTAATAGATTTTCATAGAAGATTATTTTTTGTATGTTTTTAATTAAAACCTAACATCAGTTCCTGGAAAATTGTGGACAAGATCATACTGGGTACTAATGAAAGGCATTTAAAGAACAATGTAATCATCAGGCACACACAGCACAGGTTCACAAAGGGAAAGTCCTGTTTAACTAATTTGATATCCTTCTGTGATAAGGCCACCCGCCTAGTGGATGAAGGGAAGGTGGTCGATGTAGTTTTTTTGGATTTTAGTAAGCCTTTTGATACTGTCCCTCACAGCATCCTTCTGGACAAGTTGTCCAGCTGTGGGATGAGTGTGTTCACAGTGCGCTGGGTGAAGAACTGGCTGAACAGCAGGGCTCAGAGGGTTCTAATGAATGGGGCTGCATCTGGCTGGCAACCGGTCACCAGTGATGTTCCTCAGGGCTCAATTCCAGGGCCAGTTCTGTTCAATAAATTTCTCAATGATCTGGATGCAGGAGTTGAATGCACCATTAGCAAGGTTGCTGATGATACCAAACTGGGAGGTGCTGTTGACTCTCTTGAGGGACAAGATGCCTTGTAGAGGGATCTAGATAGATTGGAGCATTGGGCTATGATTAATGGGATGAAATTTAACAAGTCCGAGTGCTGGATTCTGCACCTGGGACGGAGTAATGCCAGGCACAAGTATAAATTGGGAGAGGAGTGGCTGGAGAGCAGCCCTGCAGAAAGGGATCTGGGGGTGCTGGTTGGCAGCAGGCTCAATGGGAGTCAGCAGTGTGCCCTGGCAGCCAAGAGGGCAAACCACATCCTGGGGTGCATTAAACACACCATAACCAGCCGGTCAAAACTGGTCATTATCCTGCTGTATTTAGCCCTGGTGCAGCCTCACCTCGAGTACTGTGTGCAGTTCTGGGCACCACAATTTAAGAAGGATGTGAAGGTCCTTAAATGCGTCCAGAGGAGGGCAACAAAGCTGGTGAAAGGGCTGGAAGGAATGTCCTATGAGGAGCGGCTAAGGACTTTGGGCTTGTCTAGCTTGGAGAAAAGAGGCTGAAGGGTGACCTCATTGCTCTCTGCAGCTTCCTGAGGAGGGGACATGGAGAGGGAGGTGCTGATCTCTTCTCGCTGGTATCAGTGACAGGACGCGTGGGAACGGCAAAGCTGCGTCCATCAGGGGAGATTTGGACTTGACATGAGGAAGCATTTCTTTACCGAGAAGGTGGTCAAACACTGGAACAGGCTTCCTGGAGAGGTGGTCAATGCCCCATGCCTGTCAGTATTTAAGAGCCATTTGGACAATGCTCTTAAGAATATGCTTTACCTTTTGGTCAGCCCTGAAGTAGTCAAGCAGTTGGATTAGATGATCATTGTAGGTCCCTTCCAGCTGAATTCTATTCTATTCTATTCTATTCTATTCTATTCTATTCTTCTTCCTATCTTCTCTTTTCCCTAGCAGTACATGCTGAGGAAATCTCTGATGACATTTCTTCCCAGCCCTGCACTAGCAGAAGGGACTGAATGGGTAATCATATCCCAGCCTAGGCACTGGCTCTATCACTTTGTGGGAAGGAGGCACATACCTTCTAATGGGGGTGAGAGCTGTGGATCGTCTTGCGATAATTTGACCATCTGAACAAATTTGCAAAAAGCATGTGTGAAGTGCGGTTTTTGAAAGTCTTCTGTGTTCATCCAGTTTAGCTGGGTTTCCACAGGATGGCAAAACCCCACACCTCTGAGACTAACAAGGCTCAAAGATCAAGCCCTCAGTCTGAAGCAGGAAGTGCTCCTGAACTAAGTGGGTGCAAATCTTTTTGAGGTGAGCAATACCTGTTCATTTTTTTTCTCCTTGTACTCATTTTTAGAAATACCTGAGCTGTTTGCCTTGGAAAAACATGCTAAAACAAAAGAGCCTGAGAACAACAGTACTCCATCAGAGTGAAGATCCATTTGGCCCAACACTCCGTCTCCAAAGTGGCCAACCATAAATGTCTAAAGGACACCATATGAGCAGTGCAAGTCTACTTCTGTCAGGGTCCTGGGAGTGCTCATAGGCCTCAATGGCTGGGACCGGCCTCCCCTGGGACCCCCACCCTCACTGTCTCTTGCCAAGGGCCCAGGGGACATGTCTCAGCTCAGCCTCTGGCCTTCAGTCCCTGCCTGACCAATGTTGTAGGTGTGCCCATCTCTGCTCCTCTCTCCTGGATGGGCCTGGGACCTGCACTGCAGAGAGCTGCTCTCCCGGATAGACCCCTCAGGCCTAGGTCATAGCTTGTAATGCATAACTCTAGGCATAACATAGCATAACTATTCTATTCTATTCTATTCTGTCCTATCCTATTCTCTGTGCTCACCATGAGTCAAATAACGATGAGACTGCTATTTGCCTGAAATGCCAGGGGTTTTTCAGCTCCAAAACCACTTTCAAGGACACATGTCACAAAGGTTACTAGTGGAATTTTAGGAATTACTAGGATTTTATTTTATTTTATTTTTATTTTATCTTTCTGAATCTGTTTCAGAGCCAATGCTCACAAGCATTAATACAATGCACATGTGTAGCCAGAAGCAGGCTGATACATTCTTCAGTTTAGCTTGCAAAAAACATCCCTTGCAGTCTGGCAAAGGCAAGTCACAGAGCTACAGAAAGTAGCAGCAGGAATACAGGCCAAGCAGTCCCTGTTTCCTGAGGAGTGAGAACTTGAAGAATGAGGATCAGGACCGACCACACATAAAAAAAGAAGAGGTGTGGTACCGTGGAGTATTTTCAAAAGTATGACATGTATCGATGACAAGCATACTTTTTGCCTTCAAAAACTTGCTCCACTGTGCTTCTTGGCCAGTGATGCGTGAAAAGCGCTCGTGCCTGCCCTGCACTTGTATTGCATGCAGGGAGAGCTGAGAAGTGGCAGCTCCTGATGGTGCAGCAAGCCTGGAGCCCTTCCAAGCACAGGCTGTTTTGCACAAGCAAGAACACCTGGGGAAATGGAGCCAAGGGAGGAGCAGAGCTCACTCCCGCTACAAACTTGCAATGGGAAAGAGAGACAGAGAGAGCCAGGGCACCAGTGGTGCATTGGAGGTGCAAGAGCAATAGGCAAGAACCTAGCCAAAATGGCCCACAGGAGCCCTGACAAGGGGCTGTGCTCAATGCTACAGAGGAAAAGAAGCAACCTCGGGGGGCCACCCTTGGGGGCAAAGAAAGTTTCCTCCCCCCAGATGCGGGCACGAGGGCTACCTTTGTGGAGCATGAACAGCAGGCACCTAGCCAAAGTGGCCCAAAGGAGCCCTGGCAAGGGGCCATGCTCAGTGTTGCAGAGGAAGGCAAAAAACCCCCGTGGGCCTTTGCCAGCCCACACTGGTGGAAAAAAAGCCTTCCTCCCCCCAGCTGCAGGACATGAGAGGCTGTCTTCATGGTGCATGAGCAGCAGGCAGTAACCTAGCCAAAATGGACCAGAGGAAGCCCTGACAAGTGGTCATGCTCAGTGCTGCAGAGGAAGGCAAAAAACCGCCAGGGAGCAGTGCCAATCTGCCCCAGGGGAAAATTCCTTCCTGACCCCAGCACTGGCGATTGGCTCTTCCCTGAGCATGTGAGCAAGACCTGCCTCCTCATCCCACAGGCTGGTCATGCCTCCCAGAAGATACCCAATCCCTATTCTCCCTCAACCTGGAGCCATCTCAGGGGCTTCCGAGAGTGGCCAAATGCCCCCAGCCTGATTGACCTTGGGGGCAAGAATCCTTCCTGTGCCTGGCAGGACACTAGTGGGTGCTCCAAAACACTGGGACCCCTAGCAACATCTGTGCATCCCATATCTTAAGTGTGTTGCCGCTGGCTCTGCAGGGGAGGAGGATGGCGAGCTCTGCAGTGCTCCTCAAGAAGGCATTCCCTTGGTCTTGTCACTGCTATCCAGCTGAAAAGGATTTCCATCCATCAGATTAGCTTTGAAAGTGGCCCCCCGGGAGCTGGCCTTGCAGTGGAGAATCTCCAGCAGCCTTGTCCAGCCTCCAGTCTTCCTCCCTCAGCCCCCTCCAAGTAATTCCACCGGTTCCTCAAGGACTTCCTCTTGGATGTCTTCGGGCTCCCCCCAGGCCAGCTCTGTCCTGAGGGCGAAGCTGAGCAGGCTGGCAGTGGGACACAGGAGGATGCCCCCTTCGTCCTGCCCCAGGGCATTGTGACTGTTGCGTTGCCGGGTGGTGGCACTGCGTCATGGGGGTGATGAGGCCCCCCGCAGCCCCGCCCTCCACCCCTCCGCCCAGCATCCTTTGGAGGAAGGCCTTTGGGGTGCTGGCCTTGAGGCAGTCCCTGCATGCAAGAGGCCCAGGGGACTGTCCCTGCCCTTGGTGGCCATGCACTGGGCGCAGCTGCTGGATGTCCCTGACATGTCCTCTGCCACTCGGCTCCCAAGGACAAACTAGTGCTGTTACTCTTCTCTCAGGCCGTGGCAGAAACCAGGATGTGTGAGGATGGTTCCAAGCTGTGTCAGGGGAGGTTCAGGCTTGACATTAGGAAACATTTCTTTAGGGAGAGAGTGGTCAAACACTGCAACAGGCTTCCTAGAGAGGTGGTCGATGCCTCATGCCTGTCAGTTTTTAAGAGGCGTTTGAACAGTGCCCTTAAGAATATGCTTTAACTTTTGGTCAGCCCTGAAGTAGTCAAGCAGTTGGACTACACGATTATTGTAGGTCCCTTCCAATAGAAAATCTTCTCCTCTTCTCTTCTCTTCTCTTCTCTTCTCTTCTCTTCTCTTCTCTTCTCTTCTCTTCTCTTCTCTCTCTTCTCTTCTCTCTCTTCTCTTCTCTTCTCTTCTCTTCTCTTCTTTCTCTTTTCTTCTTCTCTTCTCTTTCTTTCTTCTCTTCTCTTCTCTTCTCTTCTCTTCTCTTCTCTTCTCTTTCCTCTCCTCTCCTCTCTCTCCTCTCCTCTCCTCTCCTCTCCTCTCCTCTCCTCTCCTCTCCTCTCCTCTCCTCTCCTCTCCCCTCCCTCCCTCTCCCTCTCCCCCCTCCCTCCTCCCTCCCTCCCTCTCCTCTCCTCTCCTCTCTCCTCTCCTCTCCTCTCCTCTCCTCTCCTCTCCTCTCCTCTCCTCTCCTCTCCTCTCCTCTCCTCTCCTCTCCTCTCCTCTCCTCTCTTCTCTTCTCTTCTCTTCTCTTCTCTTCTCTTCTCTTCTCTTCTCTTCTCTTCTCTTCAACATTAAAAATCACTGATTAAGTATTTTGTGAGTGCTCCATTTATTTCAGAGGTTAGTGCAATTATATTTTGGAGACAAGTCCTCAGCAAGTTGTCTGGAAAACAACATCGTGATCATGGAACACTAAAAGGAATGTTTCCAGATAATGCTTCAGTAAAGAGACATAGAAGCAAAGAGATATGTTAGGTGTTATTGTCAGGAAATATTGATTGATTGATTCATTCATTCATTCCACAAGAACTAAGAAGGATTGAAAGAATCAAAGGGAAAAGAATTACTTTATATTAAAATAAATGTTGTCACTTGAAGAACTGCTGCCATTTAAAAAAACCTGATTGTCAAAGATTTGTGTGTGAATATTTTAAACAATTTAGAAAAAATATTTAGCCTAAAGCAATGGCAATAAATATCAGAGCATGTTCTCATATTTTATTCCTGAGATTAAAATATGTAGCGTGTAGAATATAGAAAAGGCCCTGTCAGCATAAAACAAATCCTTTGGCAATTTTTTGTTTCTCCATCTCAATCAATGCCTTGATCCAATTCACCTTGCAGCCAAGTCTTTATGATGACATGAGACATGGGGATAAGAGCAAACATTTAAGGTGAGAGGAGGAAGATGGCGATAGTTATATTGGATATTGGCACTACAGATGTCTGGGGAACTACAGTTTCAAGTAATTAGCCAAGTTCTGAAATATACACCATTCAAATTATTTGTTTAAAATTAGTATAAATCTTTCACCTACAAGTAGCTGGGACAGATAATAAAAGAAGATAGTAAATATTCTGAATAAGAACAGATGCAACAGACATTTCACAATTCTAACTAGACAGTAAGTATTACTAGAGTCTGGGACAAAAAATGAACACTGATTTCACTAATATTCTATTTTAGAAAAATGATATACATGGTAAGGAAAGAAAAATCCTGACTTTATAAACTGATGGGCTTAAAGCCAGCCACTACTGATCTAGAACAAGATCTCGGGGTTCAATAGATGCATGTAAGCATCAGTTTAATGTTCAGTAGCAGTGAATAAACTAAAAAATGTTAGGAATTATTAAGAATTAAATGGAAAGCAGAACAGAGACATCATCATGTCATTGTATAAATACATGACAGTCTGTGTGCAAAGTCTGATTTGTCAATCTCAAAAAACTTCTAATAGAATTAGAAAAGATTCAGAAAAGACTCATCAAGTTGATCAAAGACATGGAATAGCTTCGACAGAGGAAACGACTAACTAAAGATCCTTCAGCCCAGAAAAGAAGCAACTCTGAGGTGTTATACGAGATGTCTAAGAAAATCATCAGTAAATTTTGTAGCCTGTAGAGGATGAATAAGGAATGGTTGTTTATCTTCCAATACAGAATTAATGGATGTCATATGAAGATCATGAAATGATAGAATTTTTGATTCTTGGAGGAGTAAGGAGGACGGCTAGCAGAACTGCTACCTTAGACTTCCGGAGGGCAGACTTTGGCCTGTTTAGGAGCCTTGTTGACAGAGTCCCTTGGGAGGCAGTCCTGAAGGGCAAAGGAGTCCAGGAAGGCTGGACATTCTTCAAGAAGGAAATCTTAAAGGTGCAGGAGCGGGCCGTCCCCACGTGCCAAAAGACGAGCCAGCAGGGAAGAAGACTGGCCTGACTGAACAGAGAGCTTTGGCTGGAACTCGGGGAAAAAAAGAGAGTTTATGACCTTTGGAAGAAGGGGCAGGCAACTCAGGAGGACTACAAGGATGTTGTGAGGTTATGCAGGGAGAAAATTAGAAGGGCCAAAGCCCAACTAGAAGTTAATCTGGCCACTGCCATAAAAGACAATAAAAAATGTTTCTATAAATACATTAGCAACAAAAGGAGGGCTAAAGAGAATCTCCATCCTTTATTGGATGCGGGGAGAAACATAGTGACAAAGGATGAGGAAAAGGCTGAGGTACTTAATGCCTTCTTTGCCTCAGTCTTTAACAGTAAGACCAGTTGTTCTCGGGGTACCCAGCCCCCTGAGCTGGAAGACAGGGATGGGGAGCAGAATGAAGCTCCCATAATCCAAGGGGAAATGGTTAGCGACCTGCTACACCACTTAGACACACACAAGTCTATGGGACTGGATGGGATCTACCCAAGGGTACTGAGGGAGCTGTCAGAAATGCTCACCAAGCCGCTTTCAATCATTTATCTGCAGTCCTGGCTAACTGAGAAGGTCCCAGTTGACTGGAGGTTAGCAAATGTGACACCCATCTACAAGAAGGGCCAGAAGGAAGATCCAGGGAACTACAGGCCTGTCAGCCTGACCTCGGTGCTGGGGAAGGTTATGGAGCAGATCATCTTGAGTGCCATCACACAGCATGTATAGGACAACCAGGTGATCAGTCCTAGTCAGCATGGGTTTATGAGTGGCAGGTCCTGCTTGACTAACCTGATCTCCTTCTATGACAAGGTGACTTGCTTGGTGGATGAGGGAAAGGCTGTGGATGTTGTCTACCTAGACTTTAGTAAAGCCTTTGACACTGTTTCCCACAGCATTGTCCAGGAGAAACTGGCTGTTCAGGGCATGGATGGGCATACGCTTCACTGGGTAAAAAACTGACTGGACGGCCAAGCCCAAAGAGTGGTGGTGAATGGAGTTAAATCCAGTTGGCGGCTGGTCACAAGTGGTGTTCCCCAGGGCTCAGTATTGGGGCCAGTTCTGTTTAATATCTTTATCAATGATCTGGATGAGGGGATCAAGTGCACCCTCAGTAAGTTTGCAGAGGACACCAAGTTGGGTGAGAGCGTTGATCTGCTTGAGGGTAGGAAGGTTCTACAGAGGCATCTGGACAGGCTGGATCGATGGGCCGAGGCCATTTGTATGAGGTTCAACAAGGCTAAGTGCCAGGTCCTGCACCTGGGTCACAACAACCCCATGCAATGCTACAGGCTTGGGGAAGAGTGGCTGGAAAGCTGCCCAGCAGAAAAGGACCTGGGGGTGCTGGTCGACAGCTGGCTGAATAAGAGCCAGCAGTGTGCCCAGGTGGCCAAGAAGGCCAATAGCATCCTGGCTTGTATCAGAAATTGTGTGGCCAGCAGGAGTAGGGAAGTGATTGTCCCCCTGTACTCGGCACTGGTGAGGCTGCACCTCAAATACTGTGGTCAGTTTTGGGCCCCTCACTCCAAGAAAGACATTGAGGTGCTGGAGCGTGTCCAAAGAAGGGCAACAAAGCTGGTGAAGGGTCTAGAGCACAAGTCTTATGAGGAGGGGCTGAGGGAACTGGGGTTGTTTAGCCTGGAGAGAAGGAGGCTCAGGGGAGACCTTATCGCTCTCTACAACTACCTGAAAGGAGGTTGTAGCAAGGTGGGCGTCGGTTTCTTCTCCCAAGTAACAAGCAATAGGATGAGAGGAAATGGCCTCAAGTTGCGCCAGGAGAGGTTTA
Organism: Gymnogyps californianus; assembly: GCF_018139145.2. Classification (NCBI taxonomy): domain Eukaryota; kingdom Metazoa; phylum Chordata; class Aves; order Accipitriformes; family Cathartidae; genus Gymnogyps; species Gymnogyps californianus. Next base: position 47,718,409 of record NC_059473.1, read on the forward strand.
GATTGGATATTAGGAAAAATTTTTTCACCGAAAGGGTTATCAAGCATTGGAACAGGCTGCCCAGGGAAGTGGCTGAGTCACCATCCCTGGAGGTATTTAAAAGATGTGTAGATGTGGTGCTTAGGGGCATGGTTTAGTGGTGAACTTGGCAGTGTTAGGTTTACAGTTGGACTCAATGATCTTAAAGGTCCTTTCCAACCTAAATGATTCTGTGATTCTATGATTCTAAGATAACCTGTCATAGGTTCAAAACAAATGAAAGAAGGTGATTTTCCATAACATGTAATTAAGCTTTGGAATACCTTAGCATGGGATGCTGTGAATGCTGAAAGTCTATATTGTTTTAAGGGACAACTAGACAGATTCAGGGCCGAGAAATCTGTTAAAGGTAAATTAAAATACATAGAGATTCCTTTTTCTGCAAAAGGTACCTGAATTTCAAGTTCTACAAGCAGAATGTTAAGGATGATATGCTTAGTCTATTCTTATATCTTAATATTCTTAAAAGTTCATTCTTTCCTACATTCTCATTTCCTGGATGTCCAATTTGGACCACTGTCAGAGGCAGGGTAGTGGGCTAGTCTGACCCAGTATAGTCATTTGTAGAATCCATAAGCAGTGAAAATCTCTGTGATCTTTCGATATGAGATGTAGAAGTTCCATAAACTGACAAGACTGGATTAAGGACTTCACGTATTTTCCCCAGCCCAAAGGCAGAGTCACCTTTATATTTGAATTTAATAGCTTAGTTTTTATTTTACAGTTACACATTAAATAAATATTTTGCTGGTGATCTGAATAAAGTTATATTAGATCTTTGATTATGTCATAAAGAAAACAACTGAAACCTCATATATATGGTTATCTCATTGAAAAATTTCTATATCCTATGTTTAGCCAACACATATAGCTGACAATTTCATTATTCTAGTTACTGTCATGCCTGAGCTCTTTATAAAAAATTGCCAGAGTCCCTCTTTTTTCTGCTTTCCACTTCCTTCCTTCCTCCCTAGCCTCCCTAAGAATTAGGCTCTGCTCCACTTCTCCAAAAATGTTAACTCTTTATAGTTTTCCACAATGAATATTCTCCACCATCTATTGGAGCAAAGGTGAAGTACTGTGTTATGATGCTGGTAAGAAACAGGGCCATTTAATTTCAAAGTTTGTCTTACTTATTTTGGGTCATAACAGTGGGTAATATGGGCAGCATCTAACTAATCCTCTTAAGAGCACTGTCATCTTTGTGGTACAGTAATGTTGTTAATTCTGCACCTCAGGCTTTTTTCCTTTATTTTTTTGAGTACTCAGGTTGATTCAGATGTCATCCCATTATTTATGTCACAGGAGAAATGCTCTCAGTAACAGCAATACTAGAAAATTTAGGGAGTAAAGAACTCTATACATTACTATTTGGACTACCTTGTTTTACAACCTTAGTGTTAGGACTAGCTGACCTACTTGTAACAACAAGAACTACAGACCTCTGCAATACTGTCACAATTTTAAGACATTTGAGAGTTTTTAAGGCAAAACGTGGAGAAAAAACAACTGAAGTCCACTAGTTCTTGCGATCTTAAAGTATGATTTGAAACTAATCTGTGTGTGCATAGAGTGCAAGTGCAAGTATCTCTGCATAGAGTGGAATTTTGAATCATTGCTCTGTTCTCATTTTTGGAAGCAGAAATCTTGGAGTCTTTGTTCATCTTGTTATGAGTGTACAGTATGTTTTTAATGTCTCAGAAACTCCCCTTTGATAAGATTTTAGTCTGTTTTATCACACTGACACAAAAAAACCTCCCTGTGGGTTTCATACAAAATTTTTGGAGAAAATTCACTAGATTTCATTATTTTTAAAGTCGGCTGTCATCACCACAACCAGATGTTCTATACAATAAATCTTAAGAATCTACTAAACCTTATATTAATTAGATATTTACATATAAAGATATTTGGGAAAGCTTCTTATTTTTGCTTGCTTAGCCCTAGAACTATACACAGAGGATCCTGAGTTCATGATTCCTTCAATAAGTACTGAAAAAAGAGCAAGAAAATATTTCTGCTATTTCAATGTACTTCACACAAATGCTTCAGTCATATTCTGAAAAAAATATCTTTAATTCCATTAACCGTTCACTGAAACCCAAGATGCCTACTAGGCTAGGTGCCTTCTAGGTGTCCACCCAATGAACCTAATAACTAAAAGGAGAGAGATTTCCATATTTTCTTATGCATGTTTCTGTTGCTTAGATTTCTTAAATAGCCTCATAATCTTCAGATTATTCCATTATTCTTAGAGCTAATGCAGACACATCAAATCTTTATATTTATTGGTCTTTTCTGAATCCAAATAATGTGTTAAAATCTATTTCTTCCTTATGATGAATTACTTAGTACAACTTAATTTAAGATAAAAATTATTTTACAAGCTGAAAGAGCCAATATTTCTGTTGACATGACTCCATAGACCTTGCTCTCCTGAAGCCTGTATCTTGTGTCTTGCTGAAATGGAGGAATTATTTTTGCATTAAAAATGATTAAGGAAAAAAGGGCTATGTTTTTTATCTAGAATTTTTGGGACAAAGTGAAGTTTTTTGCTTATTCTTAACAAGACTGAAACTCAAGCTTCCATTCTGAAAATTACTTAACTTACTCAAGTGAAGTACAATTGCTGTGATGCAGAGACTTTGAGAAATGACAAGGATAGGTAAATCCTGAAGGAATATCTGGAATTGTTCTGTATCCATGTTTGTCTGAATGGGTGTATATATTTATCATCTATGTGCACCATATCCGTTATAACTAGACATATCAACAATGCATTTAAAACTAATGAAAGAAGCACTTTTCTGTTAAGCAGTGAAAGGTGTGAAATTCTGCATTGAATTGTTAGTGCCAGAAAAACTTAAAAAAAAATCAGTTGGCTTTTTTACTTCTAAAGAAATTCGACCTTGATTAGACAGAACAGTTTTATTCATATGCTTAAAATATGTTATGTTCTTTGCTTTTAAATTTGTCAATCTAATAAAATACGAATTCTTGAAAAAAATGAGAAATATAATTACTTTGTTGCACATCTTTTACTAACACAACTTTTAAAAACTGGCTAGTGAAATATGAATCTTTTTTCTCACTATTATGCTCAGATAAATTTCAGGTAAAGGCTTTTTATTAGTGTATCCAAAAAGAGATAAAGTAATCATAGTTTTAAATCTCAAATTATAAATGTGTATATTCAGCAGAAATAGATGTATTTTTTTCTTGCTTAGAGTCAAGACAGAATCATCCATGGTCTCACAGTATGTACCCAGAACTCATGACCATAAATTCAACAGTATTTGTTAGGAATAGACCTTGTATTGTAATTACATGATAGGAAGTTTCCTGAGTTGCAGCACAAGTCTGTGAAGAATGGCATTTGCAGGCATAAACTATGTGGATCATCTAAGGATTTAAGGAAGCTCCTTCTCCTCTGTCTTCCATCATGCAGTTCTGTTTTCACTTACCTTTGATTTTTTTGTTGGTTTGTGTTTTGGTTTTTCTCTCCTTTTAAGCATTTGAAAAAAATTAAGAGGGACCTTTCAGAACCTTGAAATTTGCTGGAGATATTTTAGCATTCAGAAACTTCATGGGGAAGGTGAAAATTAGTAGATCTACTATCAATATAAAAATGTCCTTCACTAGTAAAAATGTTAAAAGTAAAATTATTCATATGCTGATAGCATATTACCCAGGATAAGTGATGGACTCCGCAGAGAGAATTGTCACCGTATGTCTACTGCAGTTCAAAAGTTTTGAAAGCCAGCCTTTCCACACCATTTTTTTCCCCTAGTTCTATAAGGTCTGGCATACTGCAGGCAATGAAAAATTATATATAATATGGACAGTTTTATTATAGGCAAGGGATTCTGGTTCAGATACTGATCATATGTAAGCAACTTGCATCCATTAGCCTTTACTAGCTCTTTCTCAGCAGTAGCCCTGCAAAGTCACCAGCTGGTCTTCACTGGTTTAAAATAGTTTACACTAAAATGTAACATGTGCCATTGTAGAATGAGATTATGTTTTTTACAATTAAAATTCTAGGTTTGAGATGTGATGATGAGTGTAGTATAGGAGCCTTTGTAGAACAGAATAATAAGAATTTAATTGCCGAATTTGAATTTGGACAGAACACTGGGGGTGAGAAGCCTGCAGTAGTGAAAAGCAACATCTGATTCCAATTATCAGATTTTAGTTAACTTTCCTATACTAAAGATTTTTAAAAATAAATATATAATGCCAAATATAATAAATAATGTCATAATAAAAAGGAAAACAGAAATCACAGAGCTATCATTCTAAGAAAAGGCATAAAGTAAGATTACAGTTCATACAAATTTATGGAGAGTATGACATAAAGGTTACTCTTTCAAGTGTACATATTTGTGTTAGAATTTCTTAAGAGTACTAGATATAGAACCAGCAGATGAATCTTGAGAACTTCCAAGAAATTGTACTGTAAACCAAATATCACACTACGTCTGGCAGCATTTTATTGTATCTGGAGCACATAACATTTTCTCCTGTGATTCTAACTAGAAGTTGCATTCCTTCCATTTTATTTTCAGGGCTGTTTTAATATGAAGTCCGATACAAAATTAAGAAATACCTTTTTTGGTTTTGCTTAAGAAGCAGTCCAAAAGTCTAGAGGAATACATTAATGATAACAATAGATGCCTATAAATGCCTGTCATTTGTATTGTACTTTTGTCAAGTAATAATAATTACAAAAAGGTGCTGTTTGGGAAAAATCACTGTTTCAGTGGGCTGTTTTAGTTAAATATCTATTAGGACTTATCTTAAGGTTAAAAAAATAGCTGATGAGGGACACCCAAGCTGTGATTCGTTACAAAATTCATAAGGATTTACAGAATTCATAAGCATTTCCAAAATTCCTTCTCTGCCTTGCAGAATACTGTATTTTTGTTGTGAAGTATGAACATGGACTACCATTTTGTTTTCCTTGTAATCTATACTTGATCTGAAAGTTTTGAATAGATTCCAGCTAGCACCTGAAATGTTGGCATCTGCTCTGAAATGAAACTTTTGAGATTATCCCATCAATAACGTATGTACGCAGTTATATTATGATACTTATTGAGTGAAGTGTTTTTCACTTGTAAGTGCATTTTCTTTCCAAGTTTCACGTTTACTCTATATTTGAATGTTGGAACAAATTCTGTCTATGAATGACTCAACTTCAAAATGTTTTGTTTGCACTGCAGAATATGATACACTCTCCATTGGGAAGCTGCTAGTCTGGCAGGTTTAGCTGGTTTTCCCACTGACTTACCAAGTGTTATGCAAGTATTGCTATCCCGTGACTTGAACAGCTCCTGTTACTTTTACTTTGGATACGGAAACACAGAGTTTTAAAACATCTTGTAAATAATAAGGACCTTCATGAAAGTTAAGTAAGTGCATTATTTCAAGATTCCTGTAAGTGATACAAAGGTCTGTATGGAATAAATATGATTCCACTTTCTTTAAGTGTGAGTTATATGCCTTTATTATTTTTAAACAGAATATCCTTTTCTCTTGAAAATCCTTAAATATGCAATATGTCATTTAAAACTATGGTTTGGCTTTTGAATTTGCTACGATCTGCAAAATATTTTCCTGAGGAAAAGGTAGATTACCCAACAACAAAATGAACTTTCTTTCTGTGGGTAAATAGATATGGGGAGAAATAATTCAGAAATAAAATATATTTTGAGTCCCAGGCTATATCATCCAGGTGCATATACACTTTCTAAATCTCTCAGTCACAGAGGATGAGGACCATCCAGAGGAAAACAAAACCTTTAAAAAAAGGAAGCAATACTGAATTAATAAAACCAATTGTTATCTAAAAGTAAGTCATTCAGATGGAATGATGAGGTTGCATATTAAGGAACTGCAGCATGTGTTAGAATGGCAGAAATACTTCTTTCAGATAGGTTATTTTAAAAGGCAAATCACTATTAACCTTTCATGAAAATATGATTATTATATAATCAATAAAAAATTACCAATGCGAGGGAGTTTTATACAGTGAAATGAGCCATATTACCTCCTGTTTGCATGCAAGGGAAGCTAATAGAATTCCCTGGACTAAAGCTAGCATTTCTGGCCTCTTCAAAAAGGAAATGCCAACGAAAGAGACCATGATGGAGTCTGGAGGAAAAGAGGCTGTTCTTTGGTTCTCCAGGAGCAAGTTAAAGAAAATAAATGTTAATATATTTGTTTAATTACATAATTAAGACTTGTACTAGAAAAGAGAGAGGCTTTTCTTTAACCTATTGCACTACATGGGAAATTGTAAAGAAGCAAGAGTTTTTTATTTATTTCATTAAATAATTTTGTAAATAAACTATATGATATCAGGTCTGGAATCCATTTGACTGACATCACTACAGCTGGCCAGCCTGTCATAGTGCTTATGGCTGAAGTGAAAAACAGTCATAGTTTTTAAGCTCCCACTTCTGTAAACATTTCCTGTTCCATTGAGTTATTTTCGGAGTTTTAATGTGCAGTGGTTCCAAAGAAGTGGTGCCAATGAGTAGAGTATAAAAAGCAGTATTGAAAATCACTTAGTTTAATTCAGTAGAATATTATATATTAGATGGCAAAGTGCCTTCAGCTTAGCTATGTATACCTTTTTTTCTGACATTATTTATTAAATGTTTGCCCTTTTGTGCCTGATAGGCACAGAGTATGGCCTCACAGTTCAAAAGGAGAACAAATGAGAGGGTCCATCAGAGTTATATTCAAGACCTAGAATGAAGGGCTTCCTAAGAGCTAAACTTAAGTTACAGGTCATTAATGGACGATATTCAAGCTATATCCACTGTGCATCCTCTTGTTTCATTTTCATTTCCACTATGCTTCTAGGTTACAAATTTCTAGACTTTAAAAATTGGAACGATTTAAAAGTAAAAATAAATACTGCTACAGTTAAAACTAAGAGAACATCAAAGTGACTGAGATTTATACAGAGATGGTAAGGACAATATTCTGTAGGAAACGGAATTCTGGAGTGTAGATAGAGAGCAGGTCATACAGCAATATTCATGACAAAGATGCTCACAAGAAAACAGTGGCACTTTATTAATAGTAATATTGGAGTCTGGAAATCTAAGTAGATTGCAAGGACATGCAACCCATATTAATGTATCAGAGGTTTTTGTACTTTTCCAGGGTTTCATACGTAAGAGTGTAAGGCATCTGCTACAGATGTTGGCTTATAGACTAAGTAGCAGGATATAAAACCACTTAAGTGATTTAGGCTTCTGAGAGCTTACAGATCCTTTTTGAAGATGGGATTGGAACCTACTCTTAAGTCAGTTATTTAGTTATCATTTATTCATTTTTTAGATCTTTTATTCAGTGTTTGAGCTTTTAGTCCTTTAGCTCAACCCATGGAGGCTCTTACAGTTTTTGTTGAATGGCTTGAGTCGCATTCCTCAAGCAAACCCACAATGGGTGGTCATAATATGTTGGCAGCCTGGGAGAGTCCATCAATAACAAATAGCTCTTAAATAGCATGTATCATGGGTGGTCCAAGAGTTTCCTGGGGGGGACAGTTTCAGGAAGACACTGTGGCTAGAATGGGAGTAGTGCTCTCTGTTTATAGATGTATTCTCCGTTTAATTCTGCTAAGCATGGCTAACCTTGTGACACTGGGAAGGAGAGAGACATTATAGAAAAAGAAGATTCTGCATACATAGTAACTCCATATGAAATGGTCTCATAGGTCACAGTCTCATTTTAAGGCATACTTTGGTTAACTGGCTTTTTATTTTTCAGTGAAGAAAATCAGAGTTTACAACTCTAAATTTATAACTACAGAGGCAGGTATAGTTACTGGATTGTGGTAAGGTAGTGAAAGATCAGAACATATGATTACACATCTTGTAATATCTTTAAAAATAGATAAACTCTTTACATTAATTAGTATAGTCGCGTTCTTCTGAAAGAATACAGTTTTGCTTTGTAATACTGTATACAGTTGCAACCTTGTGCTGCTCTCTTGCCAAACCACAGAATTTTTCCAGACCTTGAAGCTGAAGGGCATTTGTGTGCCAAACTGCTGTAGGGAAACGTTGATTTGAATTCTATTTGCTTAGTATGGGAGTGAATAACTTCAATTACCTTGTTATTAGAGCAGAGTTTCTTTTTGTTGACAGTTTCTTAAGAATGACACTACCTCCAATAGTATAGCTCCTTTTGTTTAAAATATCAGTGGTGCTATTGCTAATGGTTTCAATGCCTTCCATGTATTCCCCATATGTCAGTGCATTTGTCCATTCTTAGTGGTTTATATTAACATATTTATGTCAGAGATGGTAAACTGTGAAATTTAGCCATGACAAATCAGCAAAGTAGCCATTTTTTTCCTTTCCAGTAGTCTGGGTAATATATGTTTATTCTGCATTAAATGTAGTCTTATGTGTGTCTTTTTATAAAATGCCAATCCTGCAACAGCAAAAACAATTATGTTAAGTGAAACAAAATGAAGAAAAAACAGAAAAAGCATGTTGCTATAAACAGCTATTAAGGTTGAATCATACTAGAGTTTTGTGAATGTTTTCATTTTAGCATGTCAGTTGTTTATTAATTTCTGACATTTTTTGCTCTTTGGACAAATTATTAACACATGTTTTTCTTCTCAGCTCTCAAGAAAAAAGTTTCGATATTTTTGAAGTGAGCAAAAAGACTTATTATTTGCACTTTTTGTATGCTTGTTCTTGTCTGTCTTGAAAAATGTGAATACTTCAGCAGCATGAAATAGATGCTAAAATCATAGCAAGGATCTAGTATTTTCATGAAGTATCTTTCATTGGTTTATGAGAAGAGACAGTTGCAGTTTTCTACTGCATCACGTTGCATATATGCAACAAACCTGACATGAGTCTTCATACTGCTTAATTTTGTGGGAAAAAAGGATCAGAAAGAAAGAAACAATAAACTACACTGCATTGGTATTAGCTAATTCTGGCACACAAAGTGGCCTTAAGGTCAGTTAGGAATGAGCTATTGGTAATTTTATGGTTAGTTATGCAAGCATATAAGCCAGTCCGTTTAGTTATTGAAATCTGTAACATGTCTCCATTTGTTCTTATCCCCCTACTTCTCTGATAATATGAGAATAGAAACAGACTAGTTAAGTCTTTCTTTTAGCTGTAATTAGCGTTCTTTTCTTTTGTCATTTGCTGTTTAGAAATCCATAGTTAATTAGGCTACAAAAATGAAAGTTTGTTCCAAGATCGACATTGATCATTGATTTTGGAAGTGCAAATTTGACAGTATGTTTGAATTTACTGCAAGTTTGCCTGATGAAGAATCCAGAAAAATTGTCTCTTCGTTTCTTTTGTTTCCAAAATCCCTAATGTGACTCTGAAACAAACTATTGCCTCACAACAGATTGATTTCACAGTTGATTTCTTGGATGGTATGGTCACTCCTCTGTATATTAGTGTTTATAAAAGAGTAAGCTATCCCTTTTTGATGTTTGAATTCACATCGCTGTTGTTTGGTACATGAATAAGTAAGACGTTCTGTATGTATACACGCTCGTAGAGATCAACGGAAAATCTAGAATTTACCGTCTTATTCTGAAGAAAGCTTCAGGTCTAACTAATATTGCCAAACTACAGATGTTCAGAGTTCTTACATGGCATTTGAATGTTTCTGTTCAGCAAAAATACATGTCTCTGACTGAACATGGTGAAGGGGAGGTGGGAATGCAGTCTTGTAAACTAACATTCTTTGTAGGAGGCATATTACTAGTATAGAGGAAACAAAGCTGTTATATAGCTTATTAATTGTCCAGTTCCATCCCAGATCCTGAAAGTGTTGGCCTGATCTATGGTGAAATCAGCCTCATAGATTTAAGCACATTAGGAAAGTTGTAGTTTACCACGTGTACTTGTGTACCTTTAACCATTTGTGGCTGCCATTACAGCCTGCTTATAATTGCTTATAAACCTTTTTTCTGATGGGTAACAGCAAAGAAATCTCTCATGGGATTGCAGAAAATGAAAGCAAATTAATGATCTATTTGTGCTTTTACATGTATTTGAACATTTCTAAATGGGAAGTTAATTTAGGCAGCAATCTTTTCCTGTCAGTACAGCTGAAAAAATATTTCTACAGAGCTAGATCCCATATATGATCTGATACCATACTGAGGTGAACAGGCCTGGGATAATTAAATCTTGCAGAACTGTTGGCAGCACTTTTTGATTTCCATGCGTCCTTATCCGAGCTGCTCCATCGTCATTTCAAATAGTCTCTGATTTGTTGGTGGCTCTGCTGGACAATGCATAAGCATGGCTTGAACACTACTTTGCTTTGGAAATTCAGCATTGATGATATGCCATTTTTGGCTTACTTTTGTAAGTCATTGCAAATGCTGTCAAATACAGTTTGAAAAGAAAGTATATATTGGCTTAGTTACTAATACAGCTCCTGATCATAACTGTCCCTATTGAAAATCAGCTTAGTATTAATCTTGCCTGTGATATTGAGGTGCAACATTCCAAGTGTTTCAAAGACTGTTCACGAAATCTCTTACCAGTTCACTAGTGGATTTTTAAAAGATACTATGCTAACAAATTTTTCAGAAAGTGAAGCATCTGCAGAATGGCTCATGTGTCTCTATTTCATATTAATGGACCGTGGATGCTGAGGATGAATAATGAATGGTAGCCTGATGTTATCAACAGTCTGTACATTTGTTCTTTACCTTATATCAAGTGACAGAACAAGATCAATCATAAAAGTATTTGCAACATAACTGAACTGTTACCTCCATCTTTGCTGGTTTGTTTTTAATTACTTTCTATGGAAAAATTATAATAATGGAAAACTGATGAGTTGCCATGTCTCAAGAAATTCTTATATGTCAAGAGTTGCATGCTTGTCAAAAGCTTTGACAGGGCAGTGAGATGACTGCCAGAAATATACTCACAATCTAGGCTTCTGCGTAGCATTTGAGCTGCAAGGAAACCGCGCCCTTTGGAAACTGCATGGGTGCTGAGTCAGCAGTAGAGCTGGAGAGAAGTGGGAAGGAAGTAGGTCGATGGGAGTAAATTAAATGTAGGTAAAGAAGGAGTAGCAAGGGAAAGAAAACAAAGGGAGCCACAAGGAAAAAGTGGACAGAATTACCCATTTTGACTGAATTCCAGACATTTATTAAGGTCGTATTTCTTTGGGACCAGCACTAGGGAATTTTCTAAACCTCCAACAGATGAGCCAGAGAGTTTGCAACAAGGTAAGAACATATATATTTTTAAAGAACTGACTTCATGAGCATCCATTATGTGTCTGCTTGATTCAGAAAGTTTCTTGCCACAACACGTGGTTAAAGAAAATTCAGAGATTGCTTACTCTGCCTCGTTATAGATTGTCTTTGTGCTATAGAGGGATTCTATGGTCAATGTGTGGGCAACTGTGAGTATTGGAATTTCACATCAGACCCGCATTCAGCATCCCCAAAGCTAAATATTCCAAGTTCCAAAGAAACTTAATCTGTGTTTGACATTAGCAATTTGTGTTGAATGCCCATTTTGGGCTATTTTTGGAGACATGTAAGGCATATTATTATAGCTGATGTAATATGCTCTTTTTTTTTTTTTTTAACTGAAAGGTTATATAAAGAATAATAGTATAGCTATAGATCAAATGTTTTGAAACTAGTAAATCTTTTCAAGTTAAAGAATTGTGATATTAAAGAATAATAGCTGTCTGCCTCTTTGCATTTTTAAATCACAGTCATTTTTTTCCACTTGCCTGTGAGTCCTCATTATGCTGTTCAGAGTAAACATATAAGAATTTCTCCAGAGCTGTCTGTCTGTAAGTCTGTATGGAGTCTTTGCTCATTCTGTGAAAGAACTTTATCCAACATTGACATTTTCTATTAATAACCTGCAAGAATTAATACTCTGGAAGACTAACAGTATACCTTACATGCATGTTTTCTCTTACTTAATACTACCGTAACAGTAAACCTCAAAGATTATTACAATTATGTTTATAATCTTTTCAGGAGTAATTTTCTTTGGCATTCAAACATCATCTTTTTGATTTTCCCATTTTAGCTATTAATTTAGTTTTGAATCAATTAGATTAATTTCTATCCGTGAATGTCAAAATAGATCAGTGTAGCACTAATAAACACTTTGCAGCATTCTACAATAGCTGTTTTGTTCTTTTAAGTAGAAGAGCAGGCTAATGAATTATTCATTGCAAAGACGCCTGATGCAGATGAGTTGTGCTCCTGCGTAAGCAAGATGCTCAAAGCTTGATGCAGAAACAAACTTTGCAAATGTGGTAGTGAAAACAACTAGCTTAGGTCTGATGCAATGAAAAAAAGAAGGGAAGGTGGTGGCATGGTCAAAGTGATGGACTTCTGATTTTTGTTTTGAATCAAGGGGTGACAATAGTGAAGAAAAGGAAGGATGAAAACAATTAGCAAGCTGAGGAAAAAGGACATTGTTGCAATGAGACCTAGACTTAGATAAATATTTTAGCTGTTTAAATAAATGTGGAAGACCATATCCTCGAGATCTTAGCAGAAAGAATTTGTAGGACTAACACATAACCTAGAGGTGATGAAGTAGAAGGAAATTGAAGTTGCAGATAATCTCCAATTTATCTGTCCCAGTGACAAGTTGCTGTCTACAATGATGGAGAAGGCTTGGGCAAAAATTGCAGTGAAAGAGAAATGAGGATCCTTGTTCTAATCTTGTTGGACTTGAAATAATGGTGAATCATTAGACAGGTGTGGAGATAGGTCTGGAATAGAGGTTTAACTGTGAGTCATGCTTAGAGAAATAGTAGTTTGACATCTGAAGTTAAGATGTAAAGAGAGGGAGGGGAAAGAGAAAAGTAAGGGGAGACTTCTGTGAGATGTTGTAGGGAATTGACTGGGAAATGAGAATGCTCTTCTGAAGGACCAGTTTATGAAGCAGCAAGATAAGCAGGACAGAGAAGAATCAAGGAAGCCAAGAGAGATCTAGACTCCAGGAAAAACATTGTCAGCTGTAGTGAAGGCAGCTTGATAGACAGAAGGAAATAAGGATGACACATTTATTCTCAGTTATGGCTAGGAACAGATCATTAGAAGGATTGTCAGGAATCACTTCAATGAAATTCAAGGGCAAAAGGTACATTAGAGAAGAAGACTGGAAAAAAACCCCACCAAATCTGACTGCAAACAGCACATTCTTTGTTATTAAGTAAATGAGAGATGATCTGTAACTGGAGAAACAAGTGTGGACAACAGCAGGCCTTTTAAGGACACAGAAACTAAGGAATGTTTACATTGGAAGGAGGAAGAGCCAGATGACATTGATATGTTAATAAGTAATGGAGAGAATAAAGGAAATAAGTTAATGTGTGAGACTGAGCCTCTGAGGCAAGGGAAGGAGAACAGAAGAGAAATTTCTCAACTGACAAGGAAGCAAGCATTGCAGTAGGGGAAAAGAAAAGGAAGACAAAAGTTGGGAAATACTGTGGAGAAATAAAGATGGTTAGCAAAGAAGCAATGGGGATTACAGACATGAAATTTCATGCTAGAAAAGGAGCAGTATTTAGCCAAGGTAGTAACCACACCAAAAGCAGAGAAAGAAAATTCTCAGAATCTTAATTGAAACACTTGTTGACGGTTCCTACAGTTAAAGCTGTTCTGCTCATCTGCTCAACTGAAGCAGCACAATTAGCCAGGTCTGGGTTAGATTGATGCTCCTGGATCCATATACATACTAAACAAACTTTATCTGTCATTAGGGCAGGAGTTTGTTGGGTTTTTCTATTGCGATTCTTGATAACCCATATTTTATCTTCAGTAGAACTTGTCTTTGAGATCTGTCCTCATAAAGGTAGAAGAGATAACCCTTCATGGAATATGCAGAGATCTTTACAAATGTTCTTTGTTTAATCTTTTTTGGTATTATGTATCATTATGCAAAGTGCTGTGAAACTTATGCTTTTGGGGAAGAGGATGGAGTAGAGTCATCTTTAAAAGTCTCTAGAATGCTTTCCTCTCAATTTTAACATAAGTCAGTTTAAGCTTCTTAAAAAAACTTTCTTTATTAGCTATGTAGGGCAATATAATATTCCTTATGGATTAAACTTTATAGGAATGATGGCAACTCTAGGATATGCTGTTCCAAAGTGATCCATCAGTCTTACAACTTCTTTAAGTTTTGACTTTTTCAAATGAAATAAGAACCAAGGGAAAGGATTTGCTTTATGGATACGATTCTTACTAGTGTTAGCTTATGCCATTAATAAATGTTTGGATAATTACATGTCAAAATAGTTATACTTTATGTTCTCCCATATGAAATACTAGATACCCAGAAGGCTAATTGTACCATCCTACTCTACACTTATATATGGAACATATTATTAATCTGGTTGCTTGTGTTTATTCAAAAGGTACCTTTGAAAGGTGAGGCATTAGCACTGTGCATACCTTTCAGACCTTGACAGTTTAATGTTCTTGAGTTTGTACTGGCACTTTAAAAAAAAAAAAGAAGAAAAGATTATTTGTTTCCATTTGCAAAATCTTTTGTTCCTGAAGGAAATACATCTACTAGGTAAATATGTAATAAGATTTCTCCCTGTTTCTGGTCTGTCTGTGACCAAAGGGAGAAACCTCAGTCAGGCAAAACTACAGAGAAAAATGTATCTAGATCACAGGTTTGTTCTTTGGAATATATTGGAATATATTTAACCAGTGATTTGACTTAAAATTATTCTTCAAAAGAAGTATTAGCAATTTAGCACATCAGAGTACTAAAACATTATGTAAAATAATTGCATACAGGTAAACTCACCAAATGTAACAGAAAAGAAACAGCAGTAGAACAGAATCTGGAAGGAAAGAAAGAAACAAAGACCAATTGTGTATTCACACACAATTTTAGTGCAAAGCTTTAAAGTGCAGGAAAGGGTAGAACTGATATTTATAAGGTGAAAAGTTCTTAAAACAAGAAAACGTGATGAAAAAATAAAAAAAAAGAACAGTAAATATGAGGTGAGTGAAAAAAAGATATGCCTTGTATTTGCAAGACAATGACATTAGAAATGAAATACTTTTCACCAAGAATAGTAATAATTAAACACAAATTGAATTTTGCTCTGATAGCCATATGGGAGAAAGTTTGTGTTATGGACCAGTGGATTCTCATGTTATTGTTTACATGTATAATGCAAAGGATTATCTGGATCACTATGCATAAGGATGGACTAATAGTAGTAGTAGTGTCAAACATACTTTTGTGAGTAGATCCAATTTTCCAGAATTATAACTTGAAAAATATAGTTCTAAATCCCAGAGTTCTGGGAAGGAAATTGTTTTAGTAAGTACTCTAATTTAAAAAGAAATAACATACTATTAATTTACACCAGAGCCACTTTCTAATATATGTTAAAATCTAGAGAAAAACTGGGAAATAGCTTAATTAATTATACAAGGAATTTCAGTCCTTTAGAATACAAAATATACTCACAAGATTGAAAACGCTGGATTTGACAAATTTCCATCAAATGTTTATAACAGATCCACAGTGCTATTTTATTTGGCTGTGGAGTCCGCTTTTCAGGCCAAGAGCCTGGGGTTTGATTGGCCTAAATAGGACATTATACAATATGTATGGTGAAAAATCTTGATATTTGGAGACAGGATCTCTTTCTAAATACAGATCTTTGTTTAAAGGTTAATCATTATAGTTGTACTTAATTTTACAGTGATTTCAAAATATAAGCAAGAGTGCTTTCATGTTTTGTGTGCTCAAAGTACAGGATCGAAGCTATAGACCTTGTTCTGATTGACATTAGTGGAAACAGCCATCTGTTTCATTTGGAGCAATATTGTGTCCAGAGGCTGTCATGAAATTATAATAAATAGTAGCAAAGCCTACTAGAGTAGTACCTAGAGCCACAGTCATGAAGTTATACAACATAACAAATGGGGAACCCAAATACACAAAATAACACAGTTCTTTGTGGAAAGGTGCATATAGAATAGTTCTTTTCAGAACTTATTCAAGAAAATGTTAAAATCTTGAAAGTGTGAAGAAAGATTCTTGTAATTATTTTCTGTGTAAGTATTCCACACAGGTGCAGTGGGACTGATTTCCATAAGTTTTCATGCACATCTAGGTATCTGCTAATTAGCTTGACAGAATTAGATGTGTAAGGATAAAATTAAAACCTGACCTGCAAACCTTGGCAGCAAACAAGACTCCAGACTTTTATAGCCTCTGCAGTACCACAGGACATGCTCCTAATCTTCCATTGTTTACTGTTTGAAACTCTCAGAGAATATACCACCTCTCTTCTTAACCATCCAGCGGAGGTAAAGCTCTTCTGCTATAGTGCTTTATTTATATTCTGCATGTTCATCATCTTCTACATTAGTTACTGGTTTTTGGTTTATGTTGCCTGTGCTGACATTTTAGTGTTAATTTTGTACTTTTCTTCCATTGTTGGCCTCTGTATTGTCTCCTAGATGAACCGATTGAGATTCACCTTTGCCTCCATTTTGGGGGCCCAGTTCCACTCTTTGTTTTTAAAGGAAGAACACATACAGCCGAGTGTTTGGGTATCCAAACCCTGAATTAGGCAGAAGTATCAGGAAAAACTCTGACATTCTCTCTGCTGTTTGTCTCATCAGGAACTCATGGATGTTTACTTTTGGATTCTTATTTAGTTACTGAGAAAAATTTGGGTGTTTTCAGTAGAGAATTTGGTTCTTGATTTCAAGGATTTTTGTCAGTCCGGGCTTTGTAAAGAAAGGCATTCTCACCTTCTGTGTGGCTGGTGTACTACAGAAGGAGCTCAGGAAGCTCATAATAACTTGGATCAAAACCCGGTGCTTCTGTATGTTACATGTGAACCATTCAGGGGAGTATAAAGGAAAGAAAAAGCACAGAGCTCTGCTTCCCCTGAAACAGCCAGTGTTCGCAGTGCCCTCAGGCTGTGCTATTGGCTTGATGCCAGGAGCTTCTGCTGCCAGCCAGGGCTTGGCCCCATAATCGACCTTTTCCCAGTTTCCCTCTATTGCTAGCTCTTCTGCCAATAGGACCGCCTATAGGAAGATGCCAGCTTTTCTGCTCCAGGACCAGTCTAGGGATCCCTGTTGGATCTATCTGTTGTCTTTATCTGAGGCTTTAACACATGTCCTTTTGTTTCTGCTTTTTCAAACTGTTTTCCTCTAGTACTGTTGTGCTGGTTTTGGCTGGGGTAGAGTTAATTTTCTTCATAGTAGCTGGTATGGGGCTCTGTTTTGGATTTGTGCTGAAAACAGTGTTGATAACACAGGGATGTTTTAATTATTGCTGAGCAGTGCTTACACAGAGTCAAGGCCTTTGCTGCTCCTCACACCACCCCACCAGCGAGTAGGCTGGGGGTGCACAAGAAGTTGGGAGGGGACACAGCCGGGACAGCTGACCCCAACTGAGCAAAGGGATATTCCATACCATATGATGTCATGCTCAGCATATAAAGCTGGGGGAAGAAGGAAGGGGGGGAATGTTCAGAGTGATGGCATTTGTCTTCCCAAGTAACGGTTACATGTGATAGAGCCCTGCTTTCCTGGAGATGGCCGAACACCTGCCTGCCGATGGGAAGTGGTGAATGGATTCCTTGTTTTGCTTTGCTTGCGTGCGCGGCTTTTGCTTTACCTATTAAACTGTCTTTATGTCAACCCACGAGTTTTCTCACTTTTACTCTTCCGATTCTCTCCCCCATCCCAACGCGGGGGGGAGTGAGCGAGTGGCTGTGTGGTGCTTAGCTGCTGGCTGGGGTTAAACCACAACAACTGTAAATACAGAGGAAAGCAAGGCAGCATGTTTCCAAGAAAATTACTTCACATGCATGGTAGCGATAACTCTAGATTTCAGGACCTACTCCACTTACGAGTGCAGTCTTTAACTTTGGTGACAGACTTGTCTAATGACTTGGAATGAAGCTTCCACACAAACTTTATAAATCTGCTCCAGACTACAGGAATATTGTATGACTCTGAGGGTTAAAGCAAGTTCACTTGGCACATAATTAAGAACGGAAAGGAACCTGCAAATATGTAGTCAAGGGGACTGGCATTCTAATGTTGAATGTAATCAGATCCCTTTCAATCCCAGAAGATCCATTTCTTCCCCCTTTAGCATGAGGGATTCTGTGAACTGAGTGAAGATGCACTTGGCATCAGTCTCTGCTCAGTACTTTTGTGGAAGAATATTTAGTTTTTTCATATGCTGACATCCTTAACTTCTTTAAGCAATTGACATTTTCTCCCTCTAGAGACCATATCACAGAAAGGGATATCAACTTGCTGTGAACCTTTATGTCTGTAGCCTAGTATCTTCATCTTTTAATGAAAATGACCTTTAGATAACCATTGCCTTCCCTGGAAAAATACATAGATTCAGGCTTTTTTAAAAGAACTACTGCATATTATTTTGTTTTCCTGATATGATTATTCTTAAGGCTTTCACTAAGTTTCTCTCTAAAGTAGTACCAGCTTTGTGCGTATCTGCTGTTAAGGTCCTGGAGAGAATTATCAGCAGCAAGATGTCAGCTCAAGCCAAAGGGACTCCCAAGAAAATTCTGGAAATGTTTATAAGCTAGTGGTGTGTATACTTGCCACCTGAAGATTGACCCCTGCTTTTATTACAAATTATGCCACTGCTAAAGTGAATATGTCTTTCTAGTATCTCTGAGTTTGTCTAATCAGTTAGGCTAGGGATGATACTGCTTGGGGTCACCCAGAGCATGAGTATGCAGGGATAGTCACCTGAAGGAAAAGATAGTTTCCTTAAAAAATGGGGGGGATTCTTAGGAAAGTGTTGCACCTAGTCACAGCTGCATTCCTTCCCTTTGGTTTGAGGTCCTTTTTCAAAGGGAGAGGTTGGGTTTGTAACCAAAAAGGTGGGGCACTCTGTATGGCTTTTATCTCATGTTCAGGCAGAGGGACAGGGAACAGGGGAGTGTAAACCTTACAGATATCTCTAGTCTAAGATGCTTGACTGCACATGCGTACACAGACTGCGAATGTCTGTGTAGACTACTCCACTTTAGAGTTACTGTTAAATGGCCTCCCTTTATCAGTAAAGACTAAAGTCCTGGTAGCAGTAAGGACATATTTATGTATGTGTGCATGAAGAATCCAGCCTTGCTTTATTCACACCAGACTTAAACTCATCAGTGGAGTACTGGCAAGCCAGTTAGTGGCCTGGGACAGCTTAACTGTTTTATTCCAGCACTGTAGATGAGCTAATAACTCTTGTCAGCCTTACTAACTCACTGGAAAGTGATACCAAACTAACATGGCTACAGTGCCTGTGAACTCGCACAAGACTGCATAGTGCTGTACTAAACCATATGGACATATTGCCTTGATTCTTTGTTGACTCAAGGATAACAGCACCATGGTCCATTTCACAGTATAGGCATGCCCTAATTTTCATGCCTTGAAGTTCCTTGTTTTTGTTTCTATTATAATATAAATAGCAGTCTTCTCCTTATAAGACTTACAGTTGTTTTAAGACTTGAGTTTAAATTTAATGTGTACATTCTAACCGTCCCCCCCGAGTTACTTAATGCAAATGTTTTTATATGTATATTTGAGGTACAGTACACTGAATGAGCTTGTTACTTGACATGCTACATTTAAACTTCTCATTTGGCTGTACAAATCGTGCACTTAGGAAAAACACATTTTAAGAAAGCTATTAATCTAATTTCTCTTCTGTTTTTCTTTTGTGAGCTAAGAAATTCCAGGAAACTAACTCTGGTTAGTCTTCTGTTAGTGTTCTGAGTATTTTGTGAGTGTATATTATTTTAGCAATTTTTTTGTTCCAAATTGCAATGTGCCATTGCATTTTTTCCTGCAGAATATTTCTGCATATTTACAATTTTGAAAAGTTAACAGAAATTGGTAAATATTCAGTGCTCTGAAAATTAAAATATTATTAATATTGTGTGTTCACCATGTCACTTGCTAGCTATAGAGAATGTTTACCATGGTGCATATTTAGGGGTTTTCATGTTTTATAGGATTATAGTCAAAAGCATATGTAGGAATCTGTATACTTGCCAATGAAATGATAGATAATATAAATCAAAATATGATTTTTTAAATTTTATTTTGCATTTTTACACAAAGATATTTTACATGATCTTCACATAATGTTGTATTTTCCTCATTACTACAGGATAAACAATTCATTATTAATAGAAATTACATTAAAGTAGAAAAGACAAATATAATTCAGTGAGTCTGTAACATCTTAGTTTGAAAAGAAAGAAAACACAAAGAATTAATAATGCATATAGAAAATCAAACTGATCATTTATATAACTTCTTTTACTTTAGAGGGATTATATATGGTAAGATTTTAGCTTCCTGTGTTAAATAATGGATTTTCCCAGCTGCCCTGGTTTTGGCTGGGATAGAGGTAATTTTCTTCTTAGTAGCTGGTACAGTGCTGTGGTTTGGATTTAGTGTGAGAATAATGTTGATAACACACTGATGTTTTAGTTGTTGCTAAGTAGCGCTTATCTTAAGCCAAGGATTTTTCAGTTTCCCATGCTCTGCCAGCAAGCAGGTGTGCAAGAAGCTGGGAGGGAGCACAGCCGGGGCAGCTGACCCGAACTAGCCAAAGGGGTATTCCATACCATAGAACATCATGCCCAGTATATAAACTGGGGAGAGTTGGCCAGGAGGGGTGGATCGCGGCTCGGGCATCGGTCAGCGGGTGGTAAGCAATTGCATTGTGCATCATGTGTCTTTTCTTGGGTTTTGTTTCTCTTTTTTTTTCTATATTCCTTTTCATTACACTTATTGTTATTATATTTTTATTATTATTAGTTAGTATTATATTTTATTTTATTTTAGTTGTTAAACCGTCCTTATCTCAACCCACAAGTTTTACTTTTTTTTTTCCCCGCTGATCCTCCTCCCCATCCCACTGGGCAGGGTGAGGAGTGAGCGGCTGCGTGGTGCTTAGTTGCTGACTGGGGTCAAACCACGACACCAAGTATAGTATACCAGCAAGATTTTCTTTCAGAAATGAAATATGCCCTACAAAATGTATTTTATTTTCTCTTGTAAGATAACAAATTTGATACATGAGTCTTTGTCTTAGTCATACTTCTGTAAATGCTTGTATTTGAAGTCCCTGGGCTTTGGCCATGGAAGTTGGTTCAGATTATTCTTTATGATTGTTGATCTAGTATCTGGCTAGTGAAAGCTGTTTGTTCCTAATAGTCTGGCAAGTCACTCAGTTCTTCATGTGCTGAGTACTGGGATCTCCAGCACTGAGTGCACTGAAGTCACGTCTGAGGAATGTGTCAATTGAGTAGCAATCTTCTGTTCTGAGAATTTTATTTCTGGGCAGTTTATAAACTCAGTATGTAGTATGCCTTCTCATCATGCCCCTCTTCCCTCTTCCCCATACATATAATCCCTTTTCAAAGTGCATGACTTCAGATACATTCATTGCAATTTTCCAGTGTGATATATTTATATTATATATGCTGTCCAAAAGGTGTCAGGTTAATGAGGAACTGACAAACAGCAAAGTGTAGGAACTTAAAATGTAGTCCTTATTTCCCAAATGGCAGCAAACAACATTAAATAATTTGTTTATAAATAATCTTCATATTATGAAATAAGTAATTCCACATGTAGAGCCTACTGTTTCATAGTCAAATTACAATGGTGAGGAATCTGGAAATTGCACCTTTGATGGGTTTATTTCAGCTACCAGAAACATTAACCTTCCTAATTTAACAAAGTTAAAATGTAAAGTGAAAAGCAAAATCAGTTCATGCTTTCCTTCTATTCCTGCTTTCTTTGGTGGGGGAAGAAGTGAAGAGTATTCCAGATGTGATGACCCACTCTTAGTAACAGTGCAAGGTTACAAAGAAAAAAACATGTATACCCTCATCTCATATTTTGCTCAGGAATACGAGACTATTGAAGAGACATTTATATTTAAGTATCACTAAGACTTACAGTGTAGATTTAAAAGATTTAAAGGTGAATCTGCACAAGATTGCAATCATCTTTTTAAAATTAAGTTTCATCAAAACACAGGACTAAAGATTTTTTCATATTCTATATCATGTAACTAGGAATATATTTATAAGTTCAAGAAAAAAATAGTTTTAAGGACATCTTGATCTATATAACAGATGTAAATTCTCCCTCTTTCTTGCTTGTGGTATCTTGAATGGTATACCAGTTTTTTCACTCTACCTGCCTTCACAGCAGGTGGTAGGAAAGTCTTCTAATCATCTGTGGAATGGCGAAAGTGCAATGAATGTTCCCTCTCCTCAAGGTGGTTACACATACTGTAGTGATCATGAATGGAAAATTCATGCCACATGGCTGATCCTGCCGTAGAGTCCTGTAGCTGCCTTGTAGCTGCCTGCACTGTAAAAAATCATCTTCCATTCTTTGACAAATGGTCTTGCCCATTTTAAAGGCAGGAAAGCACTCAGATTTAGGGCTCATCCGTGCTTTTTAGTGTGTTAGATTCCAAGTGACAATAGCCCATGGCTCTGAGAATATAGTCTGTGGAGACTATAAAGGCACATTCACATTGCTGTTAATGAGCTACCTGGACTCTTTCATGTACAAACTGTTGCAATGTGTCAGTAAGTACAGTGGGAAGATACGTTTTTCATGTGGTGAAGTCTCATTATGTTTTATGTTTTTTGACTGCCAACAACTACTTCATTATACATGGAAAACACATTTGGCTTCTCCTTTTCTTCAAGGTTCATTTTAAGAATTACATTCAGTAGTTGCTTCCAGAAGTATTTTTGACACAGTGGAATCTCCATGGGCCTTCTGTTTTTTTCTTTGGGAAAGTGATAATATAATACCAGTGCAATGATTTTTTATGAAATTACATTTCCATGACTTCAATAAGAAAGGTACAATTCTGCAGTTCATGTATAAAGTTACATTTTAATCTCAGGTTAAACTTTGTTGCATACATATGTTTATGGAAGACGCAAATATACTTTTCCTTCTTTTCTACCATTTTAGGCCAGAGGAATAGACATCTGGAATTTTTTTATTTAATCACTGTACTTTCACTTTATAAATTTTGGAATACTTGTCTATTACTCAGTGTGCCTAAAAGTCATTAGTAAATATTAAGAGGCTTTAGTAAATTTAACTTACATAAAAAGATCACACTATATTTTGTAGGGGCAGTGCAGAACTGAGGTTGTTTAGCATTTCCGTTAATTTAATGTTCTTCAAAAATTACATTGGTGTTATTTTTAGTATAAATTATGTATTTAAATAGACTTACTACATCTCAGCAAATTTTTTGGTATGAGCATATAAGATTACTAACTAATCACTCTTTATTTTCTTTATTTAAATTGTTAACCCAGAAGGAAACTAAAACCTGACAAAATTTAGGATGCCTCCTGTCACTGTGGTAACTGCTAAATGTTTAGTGATATGTCTGCTTTTATACCCCTTTCTTTTAGACAACTGATCTGAGAAAATATTGATTTTCTATGAATAAGAGGTCTTTGTATCTCTTAAAATCTTTTAAACTATGGTGACAATTTGAACGGTGTATGTAGGTACCCTGAAGAAATACATCCACTTGCAGTTACTTTCAATTGGGTCTAGATCTGCCAGGCACAAATGACTTCATTATGCTGCTTTGTGCCTATGTGATCAGTAGTTAACACCTACTTTTTAAAAAAATGTTACTCTTTCTCGCAGCTTTTGTAACACATGAACTTTATGCCAGTTGGAGAAATTTTGTAAATACCATATGGGGATAGCAACAACACTACCCAAGATGAATCATATTGAGAATTTCCCTTTACACTTGCATTTTGTTTTGAAAATGTTGAATGCAAGAAGTCATAGAAGTTTTTCAGAAGGTTTACTCTTTTGATAGTTGTCTTTCTCTTGTGCTGCATTATTTCACGATGGAGTGACTATTTTAAATGCGGAAGTTGTACGAGAATGTCAGGGTTTTGAGAAAAAAAAGAAAAAAGCAATATACTCGAAGTAAACATGTTCAGTCACTTGAATGTGGAGTAATAAAAGAAGAAATGTAAGCCTGTTAAGTTTTTATACAAGCTTCAGTTTAAGGAGGAAAAATCCATTCCTCTGGTGTATCAAGGATAATTAGGGGTGTAAAACAACTACTTTGAAGGGGACTGCCTGACTACTCTTGTGTGGCTAGGTTTGCATGAAAGAATTTTGGGTTTTTAGTGTGTTTTGCTGTGAGCTAATGTCCAGATTTTGAAGTGGAATTTGAAATTATACACCTGAGTAGGACGCTAGTAAAAACTCTTTTTCATGTTTCCCTCAGTTTTTCTCGTTACTGAGTGAAGAGACAGGATTGTAATGACAATGATGTCATACAAACATTAGCAGCCACAGAGATTAAGGCAGTCTTTTGAAGAATGTCTAAGATTACATTTAAGTTGTTTCAAACCCATCGTTAAAGAAAATGATCTGGAAACCATTCCTGATCATTTGTCCAGCCATGTGAGTTCTAAGTGTATTTTGCAGACTTTCATAAATTGCTATTGTAAGAATATAGTAAAAGTGTTTTCTACAATAAGAAATGGTTTATTAGACATTTTCATACTGCTAATTATATATTTTCATTCTTTTGAATTTAACTGAATTTTGTTTTAATGTACCCAAGAGTTTGACTAACCTTGGCATCCTTCTTTCTCATATAATAATGATTGAGGCCAATAACGTGCTCTGCTTCATTACACTCTTCGTTGTTATTCATCATGCAGTATCTTCAGATCCCTGCTTCACCATTCTGATATCACAGAATCACAGAATGGTTGAGGTTGGAAGAGACATCTGGATGTCATCTAGTCCAACCCTCCTGCTCAAGCAGGGCCACCTGCAGCAGGTTGCTCAGGACCATGCCCAGTCAGCTTTTGAATATCGCCAAGGATGGAGACTCCACAATCTCTCTGGGCAACCTGACAGCAATCTGCTTGCTTCAAGATTGCCTTCAATGTACTGTAATTATGACAAACCCTTTATTACAGTGCCCCACATTTAAAGTGGAACAGGTAAGAGATACATGTGGATATGTGGCTGAAAAAAATTAGCAACCAGATTAGCAGCTGTCCTCTGATTTGTGCAAATTTGTGTCTGCTGCACAGAACTTGAGCTAGGGAACTACAAGGAAAGGAGAATTGTACGGAATTGCAACATATTGTGGAATGTGGAATATGTGGAATTCTTAGTAGAATTCTTAGTCCAGCCATGAAACTTTCAAAAAGGATTCCTTAGAAACAGCAATCATGGAAAAACTTAAAAACTCTTTCCTAGTTTCCTGCCCAATAATCAAATGAGTGGGGACCTGGAACAGACTTCTAATTGGAGGTGTAGGGACAGAAAACCTTTTAATTACAGAATGGATCTTGATAATATATGAAACAGATCAACATTTCTTGATCTAGAATATTATTTTTATTTCATGTCCTATACCCTCTTTGTGGGGAAATGTTAGTGCAGGTTATTATTTGGTTCATCTGGAAATATGATGACACTGAAACAACTCCTGTGCACATAACTGCAGCCACATGCCATAAAATACACTGGAGATTCTCTTCCTAGCATCAGTTTCTCTTATGCAGTATCAGTTCTTTGCTAGTACCCAAAACCATGGTAGTCCTTGTCTAGAAGAGCTTGCTGTTTGAATTATATATATATGAAGTGAATATTGAATAAAACATTCAGAAGCTAGAAAAAAAATCCCTCATGGATCACAGTAGTCAGCCAACAGTTAGAGCAATGCAGCCCTTAAACAAATATTTTCAGGAAAGTGTTCTAGACCATGAATCCTGAGTGAAGTGAGCTTCCCACTGCCTAGTCCATGGTAAGGCACTGAAACCTGGAAAGGACGGAAGTTAACGTATATCCTTGATTTCATCATTTCTCTATTGGCTTTCTTGGCAAACAGCTCCCTACTCAGCATGCTGCTCTTACGGATTCTGTTCTGAGGTGCATACCTTTTCTTATGCCATTTTATGGAGAGCTGAGGTGACCATCTTGAATTAATTGCATGGTCAAATTTTGTGGTAGAAGGATCGTTTGCAACTGAGACGTAACTGATTATGATGTCAGTCAAAACAATGAAAATTTGGAGTTACAATATGGAAACCAGTAGAATTATCCAGTTTAAATCTGGTCAGAAATGAGAATCTGTTCCAAAGACTCTCATTGTTCTTACAATTGAAAATATTTTTGTGGCATTCCTGTCCCACATTTCAACTCCTCAAGATTTTTAAGCAAAGATAATGCTCTGTGAGTCTTTTTTTGTGACTACAAAACAGATGTAGCAGTCGATATGAATATCTAAAGCAGAAGTGGTAATCTTTGTAGGTGGTATAAACCACTAAGCTCTAGAGATTAGTTCCAGCTTTTTTTTGTTGCTGGTGACTTTCCTTTCGATTCCAATGGGAACAGGGCTTCATCCAGGAACACGGACATTCTTCAGCTTTTTATCAGAAAGAAAAGAAGCACTGACTCTGAGTATGAACTCTCAAAGGAAATCTCAGATATAAATGCTCACAGGCTGTTTAGATACTGTAAATTCTGAACAAATAGTATAGGTTTAGGTTGTGTTATTCTAAAAATGGCAAGATGTAATCATTCTACTGCTTTTATGTACATAAACCAGCAAAGCAAGACATTTTTAATTCCCTCAGTATAATATCCTGAGGCAAACCAGCTGTATTTTACATTGTGTTGTGTGTTTTTATGTTAATTGATGTGTATTTATAAAGACATGGTGATACTAACATAGCACTCTTGTTTAAATGCAGCTTTCTGAACCTTTGTGTGTTTAGTAAGAAAGGCTCTGAGGTGTTCTTTATCTGAAACACAACCAGCACATAACCAGCTTCTGCAGTTTGAAGAAAGTAAAAATAAACTTTATATATGTGCAAGGATATGAACTCATGCATATATGCCCATATAAACATGCATTGTTAACGTATGGCATGATTTTACCAATGGGGGGGTAAAGCAAGGTTATAGTAGAAGAGGAAATATTCACGGTATGTTGCCTTTTTTCCCAATGGGAGCACATACATACATTCAGAAAGTGGGTGGGTGTTCCACTAGCACTTGAAGGCAAAGACTTTGTAACCTAGGTCGTTTCAAGAAAGCGCACATATATCCCACTCCTTGGGACAGGGGCATGGTTTATATGTCTGCTATATATTGGTTTTTACGCTTAGAGTTTTTGTCAGTTCATTTGTGTACTTGCAGAGAAACAAATGTTTTCTTGTTTTACTTCTTTTTGTTTTTCTTTTCTTCCTGTGCATTGTGATTACTACATTTTCTCTTGTTTCTTAGTACAAAATGGTTCTGAACTATAGCTTCTAGTATCATTCTTTCCTGCACTTCTTGGCACTCTTTTCTCTTTCTTTTTTCTCTTACCATTTTTGTTTGTAAACTGTGTGCGCAGTGGTTACTCTGTTGAGAGACGGTTCTCTCCTTTTTGCTTTCTTCTCGAAGGCAGTTCTCTTGGGAACATTATATCATACTGAGCAAGATGGCACTGCCAAAGCAAGATGGCACTGCCAAAGCTTTTGGTGTTAAAGATTTACTTTTCCTCTTCTGGCTTTATATTGGCTGGTGATGGGCACATGCTCTGCTTTGACTATCTTAGAGACTCCTATAATTGAGATCAATGAAGAAGCATGCCCAAAAAAGCAGGAGTAACAACCTAATGTTTTTAAACTCTATACCATGAGCTTCATTTCATGTCTGGGGAGGCAGGCTGATAGTGGAAGAAAACCAAAACTGCTCACTATGTCCTTCATGACTGACGGCAACACCTGCAGTTCAGAAGTCAACCACAAAATGAAGCGATAAACCAGAGGTAAAATTGCCTAAGGAAATCTGTTCAGAACAAGACCCATTATCCTTCTATAGGACTTCTTAGTTTAGAGAGGAGCCTTTGAAAGCTTACTCAGTTTGTGCAACCTGTCTTTATGAGCAGCTTAGCTAGCTGTTATTATTATTAGCTAATATTGCCTTTTTGACCAGCAAAGATCTCCGATGACCTCCTCCCCCTAAGGCAAACTAATGATTCTTATCTTTCCTGAATGACCAATATCTGCTGCACATACTTATCCGTAAGACATTAGCAACATGTAGAGGATTTAAATGACAAACATGAAAAGTCCAGGTAAACTAGATCTTGAAAAAAATCCCAATATTGCAAAAAATAAAATTATGTTTAGCTATAAATATGAAAAGAAGCAAGAGCATAAGTGAGCTGTTATGTTGTGAGGATAACAACAAGATTAAGATAATGTAGTGTGACCGAAAAGTCTAAAAGAATTCTGTTCTTCATTTCTTATTGATGTTGATGCAATGGAAAGAAAATGGGAGCCAAAGAAGAATTAGTAGTGGTAATGAGGCATAGAAATAGAAATTATTTTATCTGTGGTGGAAATAAAATTGAAATAGCTTAAGGTGACTAGCATGATACTTCTAATTAAGGCAAATTAGAAAACCTCTTCTTAAAATACGGGCATAATTGGCACATGAAGTCATGCCTCCAGTTGCCAGGTTTTGTACTAAGTGCATCAAATGAGGGATGGCATCATATTAATGTGAGACATCAAACAATTTTTATGGTTTGTCCAATCTACATAAGTGCTACTAAGTCATCACGTGGGGCACTGTAGCCAGTTTTGGGCATTGCATTTCAAGAAATGCTTTACTGGCCTCAAGAAATGGTGTCTCTTCTTTGACTCCAAGAGGCTTGATGCAAGCACAAGCTAGCCTTTGCCGAGGAGGGCCAAACTTCTGTGTATAAGGAGGCCAGGAACCATATTTGTCAATTTGAGAAACAAAGTGTGTAGAATAATATGTCACAAAGTGCATCACTGACGAGAGTAAAACCACAAAATCACTCCTGTCAATTCTCACACGATGAGGGAAACAATTTTGCTTCTTATGCTATCTTCAGCAACTGTGTCTCAAGCATTGGTAGTACTCTGCTGCTTTCTCTGTGTCCCTCCAGAAGCCCTTGCTCTAGGCTAAGTTTGTCAGTGAGTGCCTTGTGCATGAATTAGCTGCACCGTGTATGGATTCCCAGACCAGGAAGGATTGCTGTGTTGCTGTGCTACAGTCAGACAAGTGGACAGAAACCAGGTGGCACATTTGTCTCTACTATAAGAATCAGTGTGGACTATCATGTAATTTGGGGCTGGGCACACCATAAAATGGGCCATCCCATCGAGTCCCCAGGGATGCAGGGACTGTATGGAATGCTGGCCAAGCTGGATTGAAACCTTGCAGTCTGCAGAAGTTAGAAATGTCCTTGCTATAAGATTTTATTGTCTGAAATGTGTTTCCCCTTTGTCTTCTGAAGCTACCTCAGCTCTGTTTTTCAAACAAGTCAAAATACTTCAAACTCTTAATTTGATAGGAAACTTGCTAATTAGTCTAGTGGAAGTATATTTATATAGTTAAGTCCTCTGAGGTTACTGTTGGCTTTCTGTACATCTGTAGTCTTGCAAAGGAAGTCAGAAGAACTGATGAAGTGGCTTACATATATGTACTGTAAATTAAAGATCTTAATTACAGTCCTGGTGCCCAGGAAGTCAACTGGAGTTTTGCCTTTATTATACTAAGGGATAAAATCCCTGCCTTAGATATTGAGGCCTGTTTAGAAATTTAAATAAGGCTGAATGCATTGGAAAGCAGCAATGGTTTGCCTGAACCTCAGATGTGAGCATGGATTAGACATAAATGGCTCACTCTTGTTTTGAAATTTCTTCTCTTTTTTTTATCTTGAATACTTTCACTGATATTTATTGTGTTTTATTCTTCTTCTCTGTCCCTTAACCCAGGAAAATATTTAACAAGTTCTTCTACTTTTCTGGGTTTTGTTCCTTCCAGTTCTTCCTTGTTGAACTACTTGTCTGTAGTTTCTTAATTTGAGACCTGACATACACAGTAAGACATTTACCATGATTGCCTTTCGAACAAATGTTCAGCAGGTAACTAAAACTATTGTTTTTTTCTCGGACTCTTCATTATTTTTATGTAAGATCCATTTCAAATTATATTCACAAAACTGGAAATACTGTTGGTTTTCTTTTTTTTCTTCTACCAATCCCTATCCACTCTAGATTTCCTCCCTATTATTTTCTTCTGGATCAAAATAATTTGGAGAAAATTTACCAGAAAAGTTTTTTTTTCTTGCTTGTAGATAAACTGAGTGATACATCAATATATGATTTCAATTAAAAGTGAAAAAGCTGACATGGGCATTTGAAAGGACCGGATAATTCTGATGGAAGGCTACTTTAAGAATTTATATATAGTGTATTTACCTTCTTCCATTGCTGTTGCCTTCTAATCACACCAATGACAAATCAAAAATGTTTATTTTATACTGAAAATTGTTTAACAATGATATCTGTGATTCTAAAGCAAGGGACTAAGCTACATCTCTAAAATGATAATATGTAAAACTTAAATACCTCTGTGGTAAGGGAGGTGAAGTGTGGTGTTCTCTTGTGTGTTGGGTTTGTGTGGCGGGGGTTTGTGTGGCGGGGGAGGGGCTACAGGGGTGGCTCCTGTGAGAAGCTGCTAGAAGCTTCCCCGGCTCCAAGTCAGACCCGCCTCTGGCCGAGGCTGAGCCAATCAGCAATGGGAAGAAGCTACTAGAAGCTTCCCTGGCTCCAAGTCAGACCCGCCTCTGGCCAAGGCCGAGCCCATCAGCAATGGTGGTAGTGCCTCTGTGACAGTGTATTTAAAAAGGGGGAAAAAAAAAAAAAGACTGCTGAGGGGCAGAGTAAAAAGGGGGAGAGTAAGATGGAGGAGGAAGAAGAAGAAGAGGAAGAAGAAGAGCTACAGTAAAAAAAAGAGAAGGAGAGGAAGAAGAAGAAGAAGAAGAGGGGCTCCAGTGAGGAGAGGAGTAGGGTGTGAGAGAAACAGCCATGCACACACCGAGGTCAGTGAAGAAGGCGAGGGAGGAGGTGCGCCGGAGCAGAGATTCCCCTGCAGCCCGTGGTGAGATGGCAGGCTGTCCCCCTGCAGCCCATGGAGGTTCACGGTGGAGCAGAGATTCCCCTGCAGCCCGTGGAGGACCCCACGCCGGAGCAGGTGGCTGGGCCTGAAGTAGGCCATGACTCTGTGGGACAGCCCACGCTGGAGCAGTTTGCAGAGGACTGCAGTGCGTGGAAAGGACTTGAGTTGGAGAAACTCATGGGGGGCTGACCCCCGTGAGAGGGACCCCATGCTGGAGCAGGGGAAGAGTGTGAGGAGTCCTCCCCCTATGGAAGGAGCGGCAGAGACAATGTGGGATTAACTGACTGCAACCCCCATTCCTGCGCCCTGCACCACTGGCTGGGAGGAGGTAGAGGAATGGGGAGCAAAGCTGAGCCCAGGAAGAAGGGAGGGGTGGGGGGAAGGTATGTTTTTAAGATATGGTTCTATTTCTCATTATCCAACTCTGATTTGATTGGTAACAAATTAAATTGACTTTTCTTTTTTTTTTCCCCAAGTCAAGTCTGTTTTGCCTGTGTCCATAATTGGTGAGTGATCCCTCCCTGTCCTTGTCCCGACTCAGGAGTCTTTCGTTGTATTCTCTCCTCCCCATCCCACCGAGGGGGGAGGAGTGAGCGAGTGGCTGCTTGGTGCTTTGTTGCTGGCTGGGCCTAAATGGCGACATCTTGGTACAAGAGATGTGGTCTGCAGAGAACTTTCCCTTTTAATCACAAAACAGAGTAACGAATTGCACTTTTCTTCGTTGCTGTGCTTCAATACCTTGACCCTGTCCTGGGTGTATAATTTCTGGCAGAGAAAAGTGTAGTTCATCCTCTAATCTCACACCTGTTTCCTTAGTATTGCCATTTATGATTTTTCTTTACACAGTACAAACACATTCCCATTATCAGAGTGAGCACCCCCCCACCCCCCCTCCATTTCCAAGTAAGTAGTATACTGTGTGTGTTAAATAGTAACCTGAAATGGAATTAGCTGCTTCAAAGTGTCAAGTTCCATGCATTCTGCAAGCACTCCCCCAAGGTGTTAGACCACCAGGATGGAGTGTCTGTTGAGACAGAACTTTATGCTGGAACCAAATTTAATAAATAAAAGATTGTATGAAAAAAACATTGTACTTAATGTCCTTTCCTAAGTTTACTTTTTAATGCTAAGATGTTTGGGGGGTTTTAAAGTAACTATTCTTTAACACTTCAGCTTTCTGCTTGCTGTGAAATCAATAACAAAAATAATAATAGTTTTTGACATAAAAACAGGTATGATGTCGTAAAGCCCAAGCCAATATAATGATTTCATTAAAAAATAAAACGTTTGGAGAAAGACAACATCTGTAGTGAGCAAAGCTCACCCTAAAGAAAGGAATAAATAATTTATTTAGGTTCATGATACAAATTTTGTATGAGACACTCTCCCAGTAGTTCTCCTGTCAAACAACACTTCATATATGAGAGTGCTTAAAACATGAATGTTATGTTTATTGAAACATTCTCCAATGTCGCCGCTGCTCACCCCATCCTTTTACTAAGTCTGACTTATCTTTATTTTCAGTTATTTTTTAAGTTGTCTCCTTTCATTTGCATTCTAGCAGCTGGGATTTGATGTACTGATATGTATTTAGTTGTGTAAGGAACATTTACCGCTACTTTGTCCTAGTGCTCTGCACACATGAGGGTCTACTGCCAAAATGGCATGCTTCCTGGAATGGAAATATTTAATATGGCCTATTAAAAGAAAAACAGCATTTGGGGGCCTATGTAAGTTGTCATTAATAGTATAGTAGCAAGCAGTGAAACTAGATTTTTTGATCACTCTGAGTTGTAAAGAGTAACTCTAAATTAATGTGTTGTTGTAGTTATTGGCTTTTTTACATTAAGATCTGATTCAATGCCCCTTGAAGTTAGAGCAAACTCTCTCGCTGGATTTAACAAGCATTGGCTTATATGTTAAAGCTGGAAAATGTGCAGGGCTTTCCATAAAATCCTATTCTGCATCACATCTATCCTCAGAGCATTTGCATTGCTGTGTTGTTAACCTATCTTTTAGTAGTGGTATAAGCATTTATAACTACCTTCTGTCATGTATTTGTTTCTTCATTAGCTCTAGAGGCAGAAAAATATGAAGTGGATTATGGTCTTTTAGATGAGGGTATTTAATTTGGTTTTTATTATCTTGCTGACTGGGAATTTTTATATACTTACACAGATTCTTATCTATGTTTGAGAAGGTAGAGTCAAACAAATTAGATCCATTACAGGAGTCTGTAGTTATTTGGGGTAGCTTATTCCTTCAGGTTTCCTTCATCGATATCAGATTTAAATTAAAAAGATTTCTGAATGTTAGTATAGAAGCAAGAAGATAGATTTAAGATTGCTTCACATATATTTTGGTCAAGTAAATTTCACACATCAGAAAGACTTATTGGGAATTACTGGTTTTACTTGCCTATAAAAATGTCATGTTAAATATAGATGAGAATTTTGCTTTTTTTGAGCACATAAATAATACTTACTAAAAACTGGTAGCAAAGAGATGCAGGTGCTGAAATGGATAATACATTTAAAAATATGGTACCTTAGGAGGTTCCAGGACCATCTGTCCAGAAGAGATGAACTTAACCTGAGTCATAAGGGAACTAAGGTTTTAAAACTTAATTTGGGTT
Organism: Gymnogyps californianus; assembly: GCF_018139145.2. Taxonomy (NCBI): domain Eukaryota; kingdom Metazoa; phylum Chordata; class Aves; order Accipitriformes; family Cathartidae; genus Gymnogyps; species Gymnogyps californianus. The sequence goes on from NC_059473.1 coordinate 47,752,164, forward strand.
TGGGATGACACTTCTATGAAACATCAAGATGCAGAAATTCTGTATTCTCACAGATATGTCAGAGGGTAGAAATAGTCAGGTAGAAAATAGAAGTTAGGCTGCCAAAAACTGAACTAGTGATACATTTGCATAAATACTAAGAAATAAGATGGGAAAATGGAATGGTCAGCTCTGGGTGAATGCAGCCCTGGGTGATATGTTAGGCTTATCACAGATTTGTTGGAAGAAGGATAATCAGTGAGACACTCCAGTATAAGGTTACAAAATGTGTGGGGAACATAGACTAACCTTGCTGGCAGTGGAGGTATGCTTTATGTTAAAGACAGCTTAGAACAGACACAAATTAATAAACCTCAACAAGTAATAAGGAGTCCTGGACAGGCTGAAATTCCAGGCCTGTATAGGAACAACAGAGTATTTGACTTATATCCTAATAACAAGACCAGGATGGCAACACTGTCTGTGTAATGACAGATCAGTGAGGGCAGGAAGGTCCATTACCCTGCCATATCAGGATGTATGCAGAGATCAGATTTTAGATGCTAAGAATGACTGTTTCATGGTGAGGAAGACCACCAGAGTCAACCCTTGACTATGTTACCAAATATGTAGAAATTGTATCTGGCTCAGGAAGTCATAGAATCATGGAATCATTTAGGTTGGAAAAGACCCTTAAGACCATCAAGTCCAACTGTTAACCTAACACTAGGTTAGGTCCTCATGTTAAGTTCCCTAACATTGAATGTAGGTGCACCTACATTCAAGCTGCAAGAGTGTCTCACTCTTTCCTAGGTATTCATTTATAGCACTCTTGGAGAAGACTCCAAGATAGAATCTAACTAGGTGAATCTTTGCTCTAGTATATCTGTTCTTCTGCTCCAAATAAAAGCACTTGAATAAACACACTGAGAAGTCTGGACAGAAATTTCAAATAAATATGCTCACATGGTTTGACTTTGCCAAAGTATCTATTTGTTGTAACAATTTAAAGAACTTTAAATGACAAGAAGCCCAGGTGAGGCCATAAAATTAAGATCTGTTTCTTTCAGATCTGTGTTTCTTGAATATGTTATTTGGAGAGAAAATTACAAATAAAAATACAAGGTTTTAAAAATAAGGTTTTGCTATGAAGATTCAGTAGGAAGCTGAGTTAGATGACCTCTCTAGGCTGCATTCAGTTATCCTTTTCTTTAAATGTATCTGGTTGACTTTCTTGAGTGACTAGTGAAAATACTGTATACAGTGGATCTGTTACATTATTCATAAGTTTTCTGACGGGGTTCCGCACATATAGGTGGTCTGGAAAAATGTCTTTATTCTTTTGCCTCTCTATAGCTCCAGCTTGCCAACTGTGAGGCGTTGTTTGCCTGCTATAAATTCAATCTATTGAATAATTTGGCTTTCTTTACAATTATCCTTCCTACCAATTCTAGAAAAGACTTTCTTCTTTTTAAGGTGCAAACCCTACCTAGAACATCTCTATATATACATCATCAGTGACTCTTTTAACAACTGTTTTAATGTCTTATTCATGGTGGCCTCTGAACTTGGGTGCCCCTAGATATGCAGGCCATCTCTGATATGCAAGACATATCAAATATAGATATTAGAGACACTAAAAGTTAGGTGAGATGAATTCCACCTGAAGTGTCAACTGTTGTGATCTAAGCCACGTGGAATTTTTTTTAGACATGCTTGGATGCACTTTCTGGCAGTCTTCTCAGATTTTTGTCTGGAAATCAGAGATGTGGATTCTGTGTTTGAGGGAAACAGAAATAGAGCAATGTACTCAATCTACCCTATCCATGCACTGAGCATAATGGGAGGAAAAATGTGAGCTTATCAGCTATGGGTACTATGAAGACAGAAAAGTCCTCAGCTCTTGAATGACACTACATGTACTTACCCCCTATATGATTATGTGTGTGTATGCTACACCTCAAGGAATTATGGTTAAAAGCTGCTGACCTTTTTTTTATATTTTGTCCTCAGTTCTAATTTCTGCACTAGGACAGCTATCTTAACAATAAAAACTTCTGTCTTGTGTCTGCAAAAAAACTTGTGGCTTTGATCTAACTGACTGAATGCTTAGAGTGTAGCTGTCAAATTAAACAATCATCTTTCAAGAAAACAAATCTTTTCAAAGTGCTACTTACATGTCTTCTGTTTCTGGGTTAAACCACAAAACCAGAGTTGGTAAAGCCTTCATGTACTGTAGCTCATCAAGGATAAAGGTGGTGAACGCTACATTGCTTTAGACACCACTTTCAGAAAAAGAAAAATATAATAAAAGTCAGTTCCATAATGTCTCCTTTTCCTGTTGCTCTTGATTGTTGCTAGCTGTCAAACCAATGCAAAATTTAAAAGCAACAATAAGTACTACAGTATTAGTGGTTGTGTTTTCATTGATAAACACTAGTGTTTAGTAGTATTCCTATCAATTTCATTTCAGCCACATCATTTGCTTTGTGACAGTTTTATATTGCAGCTATGAGTGTGCCACTTGCAAATTCAGAGATTATATCTATCCATTCAAAGGTGATAAAAACGAAAATCTGTAGTAATAGACGTGGACTGTATCCATTGAAGAGACATCTGAGTTGTTTCCTAAAATGAGTATCAGTCCAGGTATGACCGGTATTGATTAAGAACCTGGAGTTTTATAATATTGTATAAGGATTTATAGGTATGTCATATAAAAATAAATGCAAATATATACTTAATTGATGTTAAAAATCATTACAGTTACAACAATTTTATTTCTGATATAAGTTTAGTTCTGATTTAATTCAAATTGGTAAGTTTTTAAAGTCTTGGCACGTAAAGATTTCTATTAGCATTTAAAATTTATGATTTTAAAAATAAAACCAGTGGTCAAGCTCCTATGGGATTTACAGCACTGATTTGGAATGTGGCTTGTTGCCAATGGTCTGAAATTTAGATTTATTGTATTGGTGAGTAATGTTTATCTACTGTAATATGTGGAATAAAAGATGGTGTTCTTGTGTACCACACTTCAAACCCATTGAGCAGTGCCTCTTTTCCAATTCTCATAATTTGCTGAAAATCATGAAACTAAAGATCCTGCTGCGTGGCAATACAGAGATACGAGTTCTATCTATATTTTATCTGTGTGACTCATTTAAAGTTCATTTTCAAAATAAATACTTGCTAAAATGATATTTGATTGTTCTGACTTCTGTGTAGGTTACACTTGAAGCCACATTGAGAGGTTGTCTTGTGTTTGGTTATCCCAAGTGTAAAAGACATGGGTAACAGAAGTCTGTGACACTCTGAATAGCGTACAGAAAGTTGAAGTCTTTAGTTTAATCTCTGCTTTCTGAGATTAAGTGAAAAAAATTGAGAGAATGAATTAAATTTGCTTAAAGATTCTCCAAAGAAACTCCAAAACTTACTATATCAATGTGACTGCAATTTGACTATATGTTATAAATACATATAAATGAACATTATTTATATATACATATAAACAAACCAGGTATTTTTTAGGTTTAAAATTCATGAAAAACAGCTTTCTCTTTTAGCATTAGCTCTTTAGACCTGTCTCTGCTGCTCTGACTGATGATACTCATCCATCCCCAGTCCCTACATGAGGAAGTCCCTGCCACTTCCTCCTGCAGGGGCTCCTGCCAGTGCCACCAGTACCACTTGCTGGTGCACCTCCTGTGCCCGATGCTTCCAAACGTGGTGCCGCAGGACCAGCTGTGCCAGTCTGTGGGGTGAATGGGACACTGTGCTGCAGGATGGAATCCCACCATCCAGCTGCAGGCTCAGTGTTTCTGTGAGGGTCAACTGAAAAGTTGCAATTGCAGATCAATTTGGTGAGCGGGTTTTTTAATCTTTCTTTTAGAAGGACAGAAATGGTTAGCTTGTAATCAGAACAATTCAGTATGTGATGGGCTCTGGCATAGCTCTTCTTGGTTCTATGAAAAATCTATGATTCTGGTTTTGAATAGCTTTTATAGATATTGATTTTGGTATGTAAGTTATTTATACAAAATCACTTGAGGGAAAAAATCATAGGTACTTTTTTTTTTTTTTTTATTTGACCATTGTTTACTGTTTATTACTGCATAGCACAATAACTGTGGTGGTTGGGAAGCAGTTCCATATGACCAGTTTCAAAACATGCTAATTTAATAGACCAGAAGGCTATGGAAGATTAGTTTAAACCCTGAACTTAACTGCATATGCTGTTTGATAGCTGTGTAATGAATTAGCATTTCCTTTGAAAAGCATGTATTTCTTGTTAAGTTAGGTTTTGGCGTATTGAAGCACAGGCAATGGCAAGCCTCTGTAACAAGTGGAATAGGAGTCCAGACAATGTTAGAAAGATGTTCTTGAACTAAAGTCTATAATGTAAAAGTCCCACTAGGACATTCAAAAGCAGATGTAAAATGTGTAAGTTAAATTAGAAAATGTGTGTATTCATCTAACTTGGTATGTTTATTTTACCTCTCAAGTACATGGTGGAATGCAGAAAGGCTGTAAACTTCCATAGTGGTCAGTCAGCAGTCACAGGCTCTTGTGCAAAAGTTGGAGTTGCAATTGGTGCTTCAACAACATTTAGGTTATTTATATGTAAATAATTCATATTTCAATATTCCAGTCTCATATGCAAGTATTACTAAATAACAACTCAGTATGTTTTACTTTCATTTCTGCTTTGATCACTTTTTTCTATCATATCAATATATGCCACATAAGAAAATGAGGGGAACAATAAGATTAACTGACTGGCCAAACCATAAATAGATGCTTCCCTGAACAGTGATTGCTACTTTGAGAACACAATTTGAGGCAGCTATTCCTATAAAATTGTATACAACAGCTTGACCTGAAGAATTCTTTATCTTTTTGAAGCTGGAGGGATGACTTTCCAGAGACATATTGGTCCACATCATCTGCTTCTGGCAGTTTTGGTTCTACATGTGACCTCTTATTTTCAAAGAATAGTTTGAATAATGCAAGCTAAAAATAGTAAACCCTTAAAAACTATATTCCCATGTGGTCTGCTGAGATACTGGATTTTGGCAAGATGATACTTTTTGCTGTGCAGCTACTGGACCTTTTCAAGATTTTTAACTCTATTTAAATATTATGCATATTTATGTATTTATACTAACTAAAAGAAAGCAAAATCATATTATGTGCCTGTAATGTGAAACTAGCTGGAATTGCTTTGATTCTTATTATTTCCTGAAGTACAATATGTCTTGAAGCTTACACTGTATATACATAAGCATGTTGTGTGAAATATTAAACCAAAGTATTTGTTTTATGCATTTCTATACAAAGCCAACTGTTTGTGCTTGTGGCTTAAAAAACTCCAAGTCCCTAATTTACAGCACCTTTTTTTATGTGGCATCACTGCAGAAGCATATTTCCCACCCTCCAAAGATAATTCTAAAAAAAAATATACTGTGTTATTATAAAAGGAAATTCAGTAGGCAATGTCTTGAAATTCATTCTGTTAGTTAACTGACAGCCTTCCAACACTGCATGTCACTGTTTTAACTTTATTGCAGTAAACTTTTGTATCTTCTGCAGCCCATCAAATAGAGGAGGACTGTGTTCAAGAACAACTTCTCCCCCTGTTCTGGCACCAGATGCCGTAGATGCTTTCTAAACCTTGAAGCTTCTGTTAAAAGCTCTAAAATGCACAAAACCCACACCTTCTTCTCTGCCCTACTTGAAGGTCTTTTCTTCACTACTCATATATCCATCGATATGAAAAATAGTCCGTGCTCTCACACGCCCTCTAATATTCCATAATGTTCTAGTGTTTGTCCCATAGGAAACCTTTACATAGGTTTCAAATTATTCACAGAACTGATGCCAAAATTTGAATATGTAATAGTGAGACAGAATTATTTTTTTTTTAATTTTAAATAGTATATTGACTTAGCTACTACAGAGATTTCAAATATAATTTAAAACACTATTTTGGAGTAGCATGTTTGGGAGCTGAGGGGTTTGAATGAAGTAACATGCTTGCACTTTTTGGAAATGTAATATTGGCATAAGTTAAACATTTTTTTCTTTAAAATCTTATTCAACTTTCTATGGATTCTAAAAATAGCTGAGCACATTATTAATCAATTTTGATAGCTCTTAAGTGTAATAATTCAGAAATTTCAAGGGTCCTACAGGTTAGATTTTTAGTAGATCTTTTGATCTATGTTGATACAGTTTGCAATTAACTTTGTACTGTTATTGTATGACTATTGTACTATTAACTAAAATTTCTGTATTGTCTGAAATGTTACACACTGTAAAAATGTTGTTATGGGTGCTCTGCTTTTATCTTCAGTCACTGCTGAAACAAGTATGCCACTTTTACAAGTGAAAATGCTTTTTAGCAATCAGGCATAGAAATTTATTCTAAAATCTGAAGGCTAAACTGGACTCCCTGTGAGTATGTATTAGCAATTTAGTTTGGATCAGAAATGCTCTTTTGAAGTGAATCTCCCAGTTGTCCCTACTTATCCAACTTTGCTTCTCATTGCTGTACACTCACTGAGGACGTGAATTGGATTTGTCTCTGATCAAGTAAAACCAAAAGATGAACTCCAGGGATGCACTCAGTGTGCTAACAGACTGGGACCAGAGTAGAGCTAGTCTACATTGACCCATGTAATGTCTAAAAATAACCCAAGGGAACCCCAGTCTGAGGAGGAAGTAAATCCCCACCATCAACATTGTACTCCTCCCAGGGAAGAACTCAGGATCTCCCAGGGAAGAACTCAGGATGCTAGTGACTCACCCCATCAAAAACTCTATTTTTGATGAAACTTTTCTGTAATAATTAGGCAATTTTTGGATTATGAGTGTCATTTTAACTATCTAATTATTTTATTTTGATTAGGCTTTTAAAACATTGGTTGGACAAAAAAAAAAAATTGGTGGCTCTGTGTGTAGGGTATATTCCTTTTGTCCATGGCAAGATACTGAGTGTAACACTTCTCAGGAGCATGATGCAATCACAGGGCAGCCTCTTTTATCTACTGCCAGGGAAAGCAGGTTGAAAAAGCAGGAGAAAGGGAGAGGGAAGGAGGAGGACTTGTGAGGCAATCAGTGGTTTAGAGCACATGACCAACAAGGAGATATCTGAAAACCAGAAGGTGGGCATATTTAGTTCAGCCAGCATTTCAGTGATTCTATGGTTTGATATTGTCAAAAGTGTGGAAGGTGGTTAGATGGAGCAGAAAGATCATTTTTAATGGATAATAAAAACAGGAGGACTCTGGAAGAAGAATGTAATAGTAATGTAAGGAATACATTTACATTTAGCAGGTGGAAGCCAAGCAGTGTTTCAGTACTGTGAGAGGATATGACAAGAGGGATTGACCACACATTGCAGTTTCTGAGGTACAGGTTGGACATGAGGAAAAAAAAAGGCACAGGGAGGGCAGTGCAACACTGGAACAAGTTGTGCAATTTCCTTGCAGTTTTTCAAGATTTATCCAGACAAAGCCATAGCTAAGCTCTTCTAATGTTTTCAGTTGGGTCTTGTGAAAATTCAGTTTCTTTACAATTATTTTATTTTCAGTTGAAAACTAAACAACATTTCTATATTATCTCCCATAATAATGAATCTTCAGTTAAAATAGAATCCATCTGTGATTTCTCAGGTTAGGTCAGTTCTTTTGTGATAAGATGAAATAATAATAAAAACATTTTCTTTTTTCCCACAATGGGTACAGAAACTTAGAAAGGATACATTACTTAGATATTTTATAGATATATCATCTTTCCAATAATAAGTTACAGAGGAGATAAGTAGATAAGGAGCTAATGGAAGTCTTTGGAAAGATGTAATAGTCTTGGATAGCTGTAAAAAATACAGTTGGAGGAATTAGATTGGACAGTTCTGGGTAGTCTATACTTTAAGATTACGTAAGTGAGAGTGAGAAAGAACAAAATAAGAGAACAAAAGTCACTGTCTTGGGAGATAATAGTTGTGAGAGATTAAAAGAATTCGTCATTGGAGATGTTGAAGGAGCGAATACAAAGCCAAGAAGATAATTTATTGACCACAGAGCCACTTTATCCAAAGGAAGAAAACAGATGAGAAACATCAAACAAAGAACAGATCAAGAAAAATGAGGATGAGAAAAGTTATCCAGATGAACCGGTTAGAGCATGAGATACATTTTTGGTTCCAGCTCTTCAGATTTTTGTCACTGGTAAATCCTAATATGCAAGGAGTAAACATCTTGCATAAAAGGTGCCATTTGTAGATCGTCACTTTCTGAGCTACAGCAGGTTTTCAAGTGCTTGTTTGTAGAAGTAATTGCAGAAAACAGTATTTGCTCTTATTTTATACTTAAGATTTTGTGAGACTCTGTTGTGGTTTAACCCCAGCTGGCAACTAAGCACCACACAGTCGCTTGCTCACCGCCTCCCCCCCCCCCCCCCCAGCGGGATGGGAGGAAGAAAATTGGAAGGGTAAAAGTGAGAAAACTCATGGGCTGAGATAAGAACAGTTTAATAATTGAAATAAAATATAATCATAATAATAATAAATTGTAATGAAAAGGAAAATAACAAACAGAGAAATAAAATCCAAGAAAGACAAGTGATGCAAATAAAAACAATTGATCACCACCAACCAATCGATGCCCAGCCAGTCCCCGAGCAGTGGCCCCCCTGCCAACCTTCCCCCTAGTTTTACTGCTGAGCATGACATCATATGGTATAGAATATCCCTTTGGTCAGTTGGGGTCAGCTGTCCCGGCTGTGTCCCCTCCCAGCTTCTTGTGCACCCCCAGCCTCCTCGCTGGTGGGGTGGTGTGAGAAGCAGCAAAGGCCTTGACTCTGAGTAAGCACTGCTCAGCAGTAACTAAAACATCCCTGTGTTATCAACACTGTTGTCAGCACAAATCCAAAACAGAGCCCCATACCAGCTACTATGAAGTAAATTAACTCTACCGCAGCCAAAACCAGCACAGACTGATAAAAGAAAGCTAATGCAGTTGAAGCCTCTTTATGCATGTCTTCGAGACTTGCCTCTTCATAAAGGTTTGTGGCCTTTTTCAACATAAGTTCTTACAAAGGAAATTCTTATACTACATTTAACACCAATAAAAACCAGAAAACTGCATTTGTCGGTATGCCTGATTTAATTCATAGTATTTTCCATCTTCATTTATTCCAGCTCTTTCTTATTTCTTCCACACTCCCTTCTTGAGTCATACACAGTGAAGTCTGTTTGACTTTCTATGTGGTTTAAACATATGCTTCGGTTTTACAGACTGTTGATGTGTTAGCGGATGTTGACACAAATTTGAAAATAGCTGGAAAAGAAAAATCTAAGTAAAATGGAATTTTCAGATTAGCTTGGTTGAGAAGAGTCTATAGGTTAAGTTGTTCCTTTTTTGAAATGAATCCTGGACCTCTTAAGGTAGAAGTAATTTAAATATCTTCTTAATGATCTTCATTCAGTTTGTTGCCCTAAAGCAAACTTCACTCACTGGAAAGATCTTTATTAAAGCCATATGTTCTTTTCTTTTGAACTGCAGCTTACCACAGCCACCTTGGATGGCAAACTCCAATTGTTTCTACCCTGATATTTGCCAGCCTGTGGAGCTTTGGCCCTGGTACTCTGAGAATAACGACTTGCTGAGAGAAAGGAGACTGGTAACCGGCCATAGGCAAGCAGCATAATTTTCCCTTTTAAACTACAGTTTTCTTCTGACTTTGTTTTCTGCAAGTTCCTCAAGCTGTTCTCAAAGTTTTTCTATTGTACAATGTTACCTTTATTGCAAAAATAAAGGCAAAAGATCAAGAAAAGAAAGAGACTACTCATTCTGACTGCATTCTAGCAAATCACCACGGAAGTGGCTTTCAGAGGACTTCTTGGGTGCTTATAGTCAGGTGTATTCTGTCGTGCTTTGCTAGACTGGGACCACTTTACTCTAGATTGAAAATGCAGTTAAAATAACAACTGTTCCATTTTTGAAGCTAGGTCTGCCTGTGACCAAATATTTAAATTAATCTGAAAGAGAGAAGAATTGTATGTCTTTCTGAATTGCCGTGACAGTCCTTCTGTTATACTCCTTTGGGGTTACTGGAATCAGCATGGATGTTGTTCAAAGGCAGAATTTTACTGGTTTACTCTTCATACTGCATTCTGTAAATTTCTTAGGGAATATGTGAGAAGGATCTTCTCTTTAAAATATTACCTTGTTGCTACAGTCTGATACTATTAAAACAGCTTTAAATGTAAAGAAACTATTTCTGTCTTTTAATAACTGTTTAAATATTTTCAAAAAAATTTAAGCAATATGAAAATAAAGTTATGGGAAAAAAATGTTCATTTCTTGTACTCTTCCTAGTTTACTGGTTTTGATCTTAGAAAAGATCTGTTAGACAACTGCTTTTTAAAACTAGGCATTCTAAGTGTTCATTGACTCTAGCTAAGAGTAGAGAGCATGTATATGACTGGTGGAAGGCGACAGATTTTTTCTTTTCCTTGCAAAATTGTGAGGCCGTTTCAGTTAAATTTGCCAGAACAGAATCACTAAACTTTATTAATCAGATTACTTTAAAAAAAATTAATGGAAAAAATGGAATTCCCACTACCACTTTAACATCAGTCAGTATGGCCGGATCACTTTCAGTACTGTAAAGAATGTTGTATTTAATAGGCATCCCCAATTTATACATATAATATTTAGAATCAGTAAATCAAGGTATTTCTATAAGTTGTTTAATTTCCATAACAAATGTTCTTTTGAAAAGGCTTTAGCTGTTTTCTGCTAAGCAAAATCATATACTGTCACTATGTATCATATTCAGATATTCTCCACAACACAATGGTCTCATCGATAACTATAGGAGTGTAGTGCAGGTAGATCATACTCAGCAGGAGTCTGAATATCAGAACTGGGCCTGGTACGATCAAAGCAAATGTGGCATAACCCACCTGAATACTTTTTCAGTTCAAAATCACATTAACCAGGAGATCACCTTCTATGCTGTGGCTGCACATTGGTACACTACACTCATGAATTATCAGCAAGATTGGAATTTTTATCTCCACCACAGGGATCCTCAGGATGATCTTCTTCAGACTTCATTTAGCTAACTTTCTCATCTGCATGCTCGGGACTCCACACCAAGAGTCGCTATTCAAATACAGAAAAATAGCATGGCCCATAGCTGTATTTGCAAGGAGAGTGTTCCTGAGCCCTGGGTTGCAACTTGCTTAGTAATGACCGACTCTTCGGAGAGTTTGAAATATCTGCTGAGGAGGTGCGAACTGTAATTATTACTATTATTTTTTTTTTAAAAGTGCAACATTTTTTAAACAGAATGACATTCTCAAGGCTCAAGGCAGAGGACCCACTCAGAAAAACTCTGAATCCTTGCTGCAAGCGTGGAGGTTGTCACAATCCCCATGAGACTGAAGTAAAAGGGAAAGGCTTCCATTTGCTAGGTCTCCTACCTTCTAGGACTAACTGTTGTCAGTCCCCAGTCAGCCAGTGCATATCCCCAAAACCCCTCTTAATCTTGGGCTAATTTGATCTCTGCAGGAGGAGCTCTTCTTTCAAATCTAATGTATTATCTCTCTTTGCTTAAAGTTAGACTTAGCTGTCTGGTGCTTTCTAGTTACTTTCATCAAGGACTTTTGCTGGACAGAAAAGCCCTTTGGGGCATTTTGGCCATGACCACAGCATCGTCAATCCATGCTGAATAGAGGATTTCATCTGTTCAGGACCTGAAGATGTGCAGCTCTTCGGTAGCCCAAGGATTTGTTAACCCCTTTTTCCCTCAGGGAGTGAGAGAGAATTTGCTCTACCACACAGGCACTAGAACTTTTCAAATGGAAATTCACTACAATTTTTTCATATGTTCAAAAAAAAAAAGATTTTTTTCCCCCTGGGTTCCTCAGAAATGCTTGAATGCTTGTGGTTTTGAGAATGGAAAATTTTAGCTGACACACTTTAAGTCTGGCAAAGTTAAATGCTTGAGAGCAGGTTTTCTAATGGCAAATAGGAGGGAAAAACAGTTGTGGATGGTGCTACCATCTTATAATATTACATTTAAAATTTTCATAATCACTAAGTTTTCCTTTTGAGATCTGTTTGATAGAAGGACACAGGGGACTATACTTAATTACTGAAGAGTTACAGTCATAAAAGATTACTCTTCAACATAATGCTGTATCCACAGAAGCACTATACCTTTGGTTTTAAACAGGCAAACCTGACAGTTTATATTTTCAGTTTCTGGCATAAAGACAAGACTATTTGAAATGAGACAGTCCTAAAAGCAGATAGGAAAAGTTCCTCGTTAGCTAAGGCGGGTAGGATATCTCAGCTATAAAAAATTGACAGAGACAACTGTAAGTGTGAATATTTAATAGGTCATTGTGAGGAATTTTGAGTATGCTTGCAGACTGCTTTTGGAAAAAAGTGACTATAGTACATCTCCCAAATATCTTATGAAAATTAGAAGTCTGGCTTTGAAGGAATATGTAGCAATGTGTGAGGAAAACAGTTGGCAGAAGAACAGTCTAGTTTCATTAAATATTTGCTGTGTCATTATGTAGCATCTGTCTTTGAATGTCCTATATGTTGGGGAGAGGAGTGGTACTTTTGTGACTTTCTGTATACTGTTATGTGGGGCCTTTCCCAGCTGAACGTCTTCTACCAAATGTCACAGAATTCTTAAAATGGATTTACACAGCACTTTGGTCTGGTGCTCTAATGGTCAGAAAGCACAGGGGGGCAGCCAGCGCTGTTCTGAAGTTGATCCTGTTAAAAACTCTTTGGGATTAAGTGGTTTGCAAAATATCAGGTACTACCCATTTTTCTGTGTAGAATGAAAGGAGAGATGGACAAGTTTGGGTTGCACTGTCAGGAGGAGGGGAAGAGCTGGCCCATGAACGAACTCTGCTTTCCCTTGGCCTTTTCCATTTCCTTAATTTGCCATGAAAGAAGTGCGCTTTGGATGTATTCTTCAAGACTATATTGCATTCCATTATACATGATGATTGCATTTAAATACGCAGTTAAATACTCCTGGAATATCTGGAGGTAGTCAGTGGCACTTATTCTTTTCTTCTTTCCATTATTCCGTCATTTAATCATACCCAATTGTCTTTTCAAAATTGCTTTGTGAATCGTATTTTCCCTTTTAAACAATGAACAGATCTGTTTGTCTTCTGGTATTTTATTGGAGGAAGACAAAATATCAATAAAAATTGTATAAAGCAATTTCAAAAAAAATGTTAGGGTGTGCCTGATAAATAAAAATGAAGTGATGTGGTATGAAATAGCTATTAATATAATTTAGGATGCCTTGCTTCAGTGCATGAGTGGCAGTTCTAAAATACATACCAACAGAAATGGAAGACTAAAATAGTACCTTCCTTGAAATCCTTGCAGGTTTAAAAGAGTCATCTTATTTAAGGACAGTAAGATGTTGCTCTGGGAGATACTACTTTTTATCTTATTGTCTAAATTGAACCTTTACCCACCAGTATTCCCATGATCACTTAAGCCAAATTCTGCTCTTCAGAATTCTGCACTTCAGTAAAGCAAGAGTAATTCTGCTTACTTTTGTGAACATGGTGCTGCTGGGAGTGGGCTCTGTCTCAGGCATTTTAATAACTTTCAAGGGAGAACAGTATACTATTAATAACAAATTTTTGGTGACGTAACAGTGAAAGCTGGATACACCTGTGGAGGCCTACAGAAGTTACTGTTGGCAAGCAAGTTCTATGTTAACTGTTTTATGTTAAATCTTTATGTTTGATGTGAATACAGTATCTTTACCTGAAAAAATATCTTAATCCAAAGGGTAGTGTTTAGCTGAAGGCCTTTCTTGTATATATTTTCATGAAAGCCAAATGTTGTTAAAAGGAAGGTACTGGACCAAACACAGAATAAATGATGTGGCATGAATGAGCAGAATTATAGCTATGATGAATTTGATTTAACATAAAGTGATATACATTCCATTCCCAGATTAAGAGCTTCCGGATTAATTTTATGTTGTGGCCAAAGTTAAATGAACCACAATGGAACATTTGCACTGTCTTAGTTAATGTAAACAAATGAACTCATGCCTTCCCTTCCATTCAAACAAGAGAGAGTTTGTGATTTGCTGGGTTTTGTTTTGCTTTGTTTGTTACTGGACAAAAATCTGTTCTGAGCAGAAAAGTATTGTAAGATAATGCGGCAATTAGGTTGATCCTGTCATCCAGTCACAGAAGAAAGACGAACCCTTGAGAAGTCACCTCCAAAGACCAGCCCACTAGCCCAAAGCATTTACTTCTAAATAATTCTTGACAGATGTTTGTCCAAACTGTTCTTCAAAACCTCTGCTGACAGAGATTCCACAGCCTCCTCAAGTGGAGGAGGAAATCCCCTTGGTGCAATTTAAACCCATTACTCTCTGTCTTAATGCATTAGGCACAGGGGATAATTAATTACCTTCTCTTTGTAGCAACCTTCTACGTACTTGGCAATTGTTATCATGTCTCCCCTCAGACTGCTCTTTTCTAGTCCAAACAAAGCCAGGTTTTTCAATCTGCCTTCATAGGTCATGTTTTCTAGACCTCTGTTAATTTTTGTTGTTTTCTGTACTTTCTCCAGTCCGATGTTCCTCTTTCTGGAAGTCTGCACTGCTCTCAGAAACTTACACGACTACATGCTATGTCAGTGCTGTGTAGGCTGAAGGCATGGCTTCGTGCATCTTAAATATGGCACTCGTAATTTGACATTCCACTGTGGTGTTGAGTTTGTCTACAGCTATGTGGCATTACTGACTCGTTCGCTTCCTGGGTTTGCTGGATTCTGCATAATTTCAGTTCATTTTTCCAAGTGGCCAACATCACACTGAATTCTGATCCTGCGATCCCAAGTGCCTCCAGCCCCTCCTAATTTATTATTGTCTGTAAATTGGGTAAGTAATGATTCCGGAGGGTGGAGGAAGTCAATTGCCTGCTAACTTGGCTCCTAGGTTATATATTCACTGCCAAGGAAGCTGTTCTTTTTATTTCACTTACTCTAGATGGGGGTGGGGGGAGAAGACATTCAGTGAGATAATTAGCTGAAATTACTGCCTTATTCTAGCAATCCAGTGAAGGCAGGGCACTTCAGCTTTTACTGATGTTGTTGAGGTCAACAACATGTCAGTGTCATCATTACTTTACTATGTCACAGTGCAAATTTCTTGTTCCTTCACTTATCAGGACTTGGTGTAGATTCATTAGTTCCCTGCTGTAAAAAACAAACAATCATGCACATACTTATATGCACACGTTTTAGTTTTATCTGAAAGCATGGGCTTTGAAACAATTTGTTGGCCTGACTCTCCTGTTAGGTTCAAGGAGGTTCCTGCCATGAGAAAGGCAATTGACCCTCGGCATGTTAGCCACAATGACTTCATGTTTGTTTGTCACCTAATCTCTGCATTCATTTTCAAAGAGCCATTCCTCATTTGCACTGATAGAATTAAGATGAGTTAAATCTCTGACTTTTCTTCCCTCCAAAGGCCTTGTATTAAAGTAGCACCAAATACTGCAGTTTGGCTGTGTTGATTCAGACTCAGGGAATTCACATCTTTTGGAAAGGGACAGGAAAAAAAAAGGGTTACTACTCTGTTCTTCAAGATAGCATTTTCTGATTTTTTATGCAGCTTTCATGTAAAGGCTACAGTGTCCCACTGCAGGACTGGCCATTCTGGGAGACCTACTGGAGGCTCCCGGCTGCTGTTTCTCTCATTAGCTGTGTCAAGTACAGGGAGCTTGGATAGTATTGCATAATATTTCTCTGAGCAGTTGAATTAACAGAAGAAAAGAATTATACAATTTTCTTAAGGCCAGAGGAAAAATGCAGACTATCTGAAGTTAACATTTTCCCCATTGTTTCAGGCTCTTCATGTGGCAATTAATAGCAATAAAAGCAAAGGATAAAAGTTAACCTGATTTTGCTGTGCCTTGTTTTAATTTTAAAACAAGACAGGATTTCAAAGTTCTGAGCCTTATTAGTCTTAAAGCCCTGTTAATCCAAGATTTTTTTAGTCTCTACGTGAAAGAAGACTTCTAATCATCTGCAAGCATCACCCAGCGTCTTTCTGCTTGGGGACTGTGATGTGGACAGTTGGGTTGCACTCTGCTCCTACAGGGAGTAAGCTTACGCACTGCCAAATCTTCGTGGCACATTCCATTATTTTAAGCCACAGTGAGACAGTAAATAAGAAAATGCAGCTACAGCTTAAATACAGGCCCAAGTTCAGGGTTCACTCGAATACTGGTTGAGTACTTCCCATTTGTTTGTGGAGTCTGTAACGGCAAACTCCTCCTAGAGCTGACTTCCAACATGAGCTGTGAAAAGTAACAGCACGTAGTAATGTAGCTGTGGTTCTGCTTCCATGCTGTGACTCAGAGATCTGCCAAAATGCCTGGTTTAAGCACTTTTTGCTTTCCCAGGGCAGCACCTGCCCCTAAACTTGCCATTTAAGCTCTCATTTTGGAAGCGAGAAACGCCTGTATATAGTTTACTCTCCCACAATGCCCAGAGGTATCTTGTTTTACCAATTTGTAGACAGGACTCACAGGCAGCTACCGATCCCTGGGCAGAAAGCCTTGCCTCACGTCTGTGCACGCTGACTAGCAGACCTGAAAGCCATGCCTCAGGGGAGGATGTCGGTTTCAGGTGGTAACGATCCCAGAAAGAAGGAGACCAGAGGCTGAAAGTGTTCCTGGCCCAACTCCACACACTAGGCTAGGGTTACACCAGGGGCGAGCTTGGCCTAATGAATATAAAACACACTCTCCACAATTGTAGATAAAAAGACATCTTGAGGAAAGGAAACAGAAGCTTAAAAAATGAATGAAATGCCTTCCACCATGTGTGATCCTGGGCTATGAAAAATACACTTGGAAGGAGCTTTTTTCCCCTCCTCTAGTTGAAAACACTGTGATCAGTGGTCTGACATGGTGGTATGTTCCCTTTTACCCATTCTTCCTCTTTGCTCCCACCCATGAAATCATAACAGAGAATATATTCAAGTGAAGCATGATGTGGAGCTGTGGGATCCAGTAAATGCAAATTACCTTCTTCTGTCCTAACAAAGTAGTATGCTTTTTTCGTTCACTCATCCAAAGGGTTTTTCATCCACTGCAGTTTTTTGATTTCATGATAGTGAGCTATACTGAAATTGCTTAGGAAAACAAAGTTGTGTAATAAGATAGTTGTAAAAATATCATTTCAGGTTTAATTCAAGAGACATACCAATGTGCTTTTATTTTTCTTCTTTAGAAATACTTTATGCTTTTGCACTGTCCAGATTGCTAGTTGGTACCTTAATACAAATAATCTTCTTTATTATCTCACTTTTAAGCATCTTCTAAAATGATCTGCATGCTGAGAACTGTCGGAATAATCTAATATACAATGATTAAAATAAAGACTATAAGGATGATGTAAAAACAAATATAGTTTGGGTGGAGGAGACTGGAGATTTAAGGCATTTTTCTTCAAAGTGTGGACATTCACTAAGGGTAATGAAGTTGCACACCCTTTATATATGTCATAGTATACACACACCATCATCATCCTACATAGTCCTTTGGCAGACAGACTGGAAAAACATTTTAAAGTTAATAAATGACAACTGGAACTAACACCCAGCAACATCACTATGCGTTTCATATTTATTGTATGTAGTTAATACATTACTTAAGAAGACACCTATAAAAAATGTAATTAGGAAGGGAAATAGCTTTCTCCCAGGGGGAAACCTGTAAGAAGGGTGAGGTTTCCTCTTGTAGTGCTTTTCCCAAATTCCTTTCCAGTAGGTTGCCAAATTATGTGAAAGATATAAGATCTTCAAGTCCCAGCCTTCTTTAAGGTTCACTAGGAACATATACTCCCTGTATTTTCTCTAAATGGAGCAGAGGAAATGATATCCAGAAAATGAGCCTGGTTAAGTGACTAATTTTAGGTATTTGTTTTGGTCTAATTGGTGTTACCAAAGCCATATATAATAGCAAAAGCTATAGCGAAATCAGAAAGGATTTTTTGGTAAAGGTACTGACTCCAGGCTCATGGGTCCCTAACATCAAGTAACCCACTGAAGAGTCTTCCCCATAAAACTGGCCTTCTGTGTGACAGAAAAGAGATGTTTCTATAAAAAGGATAAATAAAATGAAATTAGTTGCTACAGCCACTTCCTTTCCAATCCTAATCCCTTCACCAATATTCAGTTAGAAAAACTTCCTAACATAAAAGTCTGGATTCAAAAGTAATGTCAGAAAAAGACATTCTGAGCTTTCCTTGGTCTCTTAACCTTTCTTCTAGATGCTTGTCCTCCTCTGCTTTTGCAATTTGCCATTCACTGCAAAAAGGACTCTTCTAGCCTTTATTTTGAGCAAAGAAAGGCTCAAATGAAATGCCTGAGACTCCAGAACTCATCCTTGGCATTTTTTCCTTAAGGAATAGAGCTCTGCAGAAATTCAAAGTTGCAGTCACATTTAGCTCTGCTTCCCTTGCCCTTCCTTTGTGTGCACACTTCAGAGACAGAGGGAATGTGTATCTGGCTCCATCTGAAATGAAATTAACAAATAGCCCCCTCCGTGGTGCTGGCAAAATGAGAATCGCTTCCTGGGAAATGTTGCTGTATTGTAAAAAGAGCTTTGTTTTGAACAAGGACAAAATGTCAAAGGGCAGACTTTGGGGTTTATTTCCCAACACGGGGGGGATTTCCAGGAAATTCTACTTCATGAGACAAAAAATGAAATGTTCTGCTCCCCTTGCTACTCCTGCCTGATTTGTAGGCAGACAGGCTGCCTGCCTCCACATTGTCTTGCTTTTCAAGATAGGAGGGATCATGGGAAGATGGTTAGTTGACAAGTCAGATACCTGGGAAGCAGACCCCCAAAGTCCCAGATGAGCTCTAGGAGCCAGTGAACAGCTACTCTTGTTCCCAAGCAGTGCAGGGAACAGCAGACCCTGGGAGGCTGAGAATCCAAATTGCTGGATGGGCAGGGAGCTCGCCATGGAGTCCACTGCTTGACTGCTGGGCTGGCCCACATGGTAAGGCAAAAAAGCTTGGGGAACTGGTGAGCTGCTTACTCAGCTTGGAGTAGCCTCTGACATCTGGAAAACCAAAGGCCTGCAGATCCCTGGCATCTTCTTGGATGAGCAAAAGTAGAGAGGTGAAGACCTCAAACAGCTAGCCCACCAGGATGTGTACAGAGAAACCAGGAGTCCAAAGCATAGGTGGGCTGAATTGACAAATAGGCAGCCAGTCCTCTGCCGGAAATGTGCCAAGTTTCTTTCTGAAATTGCCACAGTATCAGCCTTTTCCCATGGAAAACTGCCTCCATGGAAAAACTTCCATCAGATCTAGTTACCTGTCCTGTACCGGCAAAATCCAGAAATGTACAGGATTTCAAGGGGCTAGGAACTAGAATGCCCATTTGCTCTGACAGGACGTGTCTGCAAATCCAGCCTAGAAAAAAGTCCTGCCACTCTGCCCTTTCAGAGAAAAAAACCCTGCTGGTCCATATGCTATTTTAATAAGTTAATTGCCTTCCTTTCCACTAATGTTCTCTTAGATGGCCTGAAATCCTGAATTTCCAGGCTGGGAATAGCCTACACTCATCAGCCCATTCTCACTTCCATGTTGTATTTTGCAGGAGAACAAAAGATTGCATTTTTCACATTTTTGTCCCATAAATCTTTGTCTGTTAAACCATTTTTCATTTTAATGTAGGTTTCAATCAGAAGATGAGGTTATGACTAGACTAACTGGCAAAATCCCAGTGAAAGTAGTAGATTCAGATTGCGTCCTTATGCACAGCAACCACATGGGATCTCCAGGCACAGTCAGACTACGAGAACTACATTGGCTCAGTGCAACCCCCTGGACCACTGCCAGACCTGGTAGATCACTTTGTGTTCGAGTGGCCTAAATTTAATAGCAGAACCACAGCTTCAAATTGTATTGACTTTGTTTTGCTGAACAAAGCAGGAAGTGGGAGAGGCTTTCCTTGAGTCCAACTGCAGTTTTAAAGTCAATTGCTTGCCATCAAGACCTGTCACTTATGTTATTCCAGGATCTGCTCATAAAGGGCTCCTGTGTTTCTACCAGGAGATTGCAGACCACAGGGGATTTGCAGAGCTTGCTCAGCCCATCGCCACACTTCATGCACCAGAGAGCCAGCGTGTTGGGAAACATCAGCCATAGCACTGACACGTTGTCTTGATGGTCTGTGCGAGCACAGGGTCTCTGCCTGCAATGTTAGTCAGGATAAGGCTATGACAGATCTGTGGGATGGCTGCTAGATGTCCCAAGTGCTCTGATTCTACCCAGACATAGTTTCCAGGCAATACGGTAGGAGACCTAGCCCTGTGGACATCCTCCCAGATCCAACTCAGAAGTCTCTCCTGTGCAAAAACAAAGGCTCTTTCTCTGGGCTGAAAAACAAAATTCAGACATTGGGGTCTGAAATTTGTCCTGCTTTACAGATGAGAGGGCACTTGGAATGCATGGAGCTCTGCCTTGGGATGAGTCAGGAGCCCGTCAAGAGCTTATGGGTCAAGATCCTGGGCAACCTGCTTTAGGGGACCCTGCTTGAGCAGGGGAGTTGTACTAGATGATTTCCAGAGGTCCCTTCCAACCTCAAGCATACTGTGATTCTGTGATGAGCTAGGTAGGCATGAAATACCACTGCATTGCCGTGATTAACTAGTTACAGGGAGGCTGGAAAATGCTTTTAATGCTAAGCTAAGAGGACTAAACAGCCTTTTGGAAGGATGAAAGCATTTCTGACTCCAGCTTGACTTAGTTGCCCTGGCCTAAATGCTACCTAATTGTTTTGTCAGCTAAGTTGAAGGGCTACATTCAAAATTACTCATATTAGTCGGATGTGCTGGTTTTGGCTGGGATAGAGTTAATTTTCTTCATAGTAGCTAGGATGGGGCTCTGTTTTGGATTTGTGCTGACAACAGTGTTGATAACACAGGGATGTTTTAGTTACTGCTGAGCAGTGCTTACTCAGAGTCAAGGCCTTTGCTGCTTCTCACACCACCCCACCAGCGAGTAGGCTGGGGGTGCACAAGAAGTTGGGAGGGGACACAGCCAGGACAGCTGACCCCAACTGAGCAAAGGGATATTCCATACCATATGATGTTATGCTCAGCATATAAAGCTGGGGGAAGAAGAAAGAAGGGGGTTGTCATGGTTTAACACCAAGAAAAGACAAGTGATGCACAATGCAATTGCTCATGACCCTCCGACCGATGCCTGAGCAGCGATCCACCCCTCCCGACCAACTCCCCCCAGTTTATATACTGGGCGTAACATTCTATGGTATGGAATATCCCTTTGGCTAGTTCGGGTCAGCTGCCCCGGCTATGCTCCCTCCCAGCTTCTTGTGCACCTGCTTGCTGGCAGAGCATGGGAAACTGAACAACCCTTGACTTAGGATAAGCACTACTTAGCAACAACTAAAACATCAGCGTGTTATCAACATTATTCTCACACTAAATCCAAACCACAGCACTGTCCCAGATACTAAGAAGAAAATTAACTCTATCCCAGCCAAAACCAGGACAGGGAGGACATTCGCAGTGATGGCGTTTGTCTTCCCAAGTCACCGTTACGTGTGATGGAGCCCTGCTTTCCTGGAGATGGCTGAACACCTGCCTGCCGATGGGAAGTGGTGAATGGATTCCTTGTTTTGCTTTGCTTGTGTGCATGGCTTTTGCTTTACCTGCTGAAACTTTCTTTATCTCAACCCACAAGTTTTCTCACTTTTACCCTTCCGATTCTCTCCCCCATCCCACTGCGGGGGAGTGAGCGAGCAGTTGTGTGCTGCTTAGCTGCTGGCTGGGGTTAAACCACGACATCAGGTTTGACAACTTCTGCCGCCTGAGTAGAGTTGTGGCAGTAGTGACACACATGCAGTACACAGAAAAGCAGCTCATGTTTCCTGCAAGTGCAATAAAGAAATTCCAGTGCCATTTCTTCTTCTGGGTAACTCAGTGGGTGGCTGAGAGGAATTTGTTTCTATCCCAGAAATGAGAAGTAAGTTAGGTTTGAATATTAATATTTTGGGTTTGATTGTTTTTGTGGCATGTGTGTGCTTCTCAGATAAAAAGCCAATTTTGTTAGTAACTAACAATCAAATCCAGGAGTGATTTATTCATAGCCTTGGCCATGTCTTTAAATAGGAAGGAAAAACCATATTTCAAGTCCTTCTAGCCTACAGCCTTATACCACTTTCATTTGGACTCTTTCTAGCACTGGAGGACCTTTGAAAATCCAAATTAAGAGGTAAAAAATTCAATATTATTTTATTAGGAAAATAGAAGCAGTAGGTCTCTACTGACATGACTTTCCAATGCAGTCTGAAATATGAAATAATATTCTTCTTGATAGCATTTTAAGTTTCTTACTGCACAGATTTTCTATTTCCAATCTTATCTATAGGATGAGTACATGTAAGTCTGAGGTTTGGGGTTCTCAATCATTTTCAAGGAAGGGACATTTGTAGCACAGAGATACTCACGTGATGTGAATTTTTATACTGGTACAAATGTAGAGATGAAAAGAGTTAAAATTCTTGGGTCTGCTGAACTCACTGGCCTCAAGGCAACCAGAATGTTAACTAGAGACTAGTACTTGCTGGTACTGTACGTATTGCATGTGTTGAACTCGGCATGCTGGGTATAATGAGAGTTTTATATATATGAGAGTTCATAATAGAACTCTCAGGTTCTATTTTAAATTGTTTGAAATTTCTCTCCTGGAAAGTTTTAACTACTTTAAATTCCTTTTGTCCAGACTGAATAGATTTTTGATGGGCAGAGGGAACTTGCAGAAATGTATCTGTGTGCCAGGAAGCTTCAGGATTGTCCAGCCACCTCACTTCACTTCACTGAGGTTGCCTTAAGACAGAAGTCACTGAGACCCACCTCTGTGTCTCACAGAGGAGAAATGTATTTAAGTGAATGACCCAGAAGTGTGTGTGTGTCTTACTGAGGAATCAAACAGTATTAACAGGCACCAGCTTTTCCTCCAAGCCCAGCCAGCTCTTCTGCATTCACTTTGATTCTTCTATACAGCAGGACCAGGCTTGTAGGTGTTTCTTCGAGGCACCTTGCATGCTTTGGGATAGTCTCAGTGAAAAAACCAGTCATGTTCATAACTCCCCTACATGAAATTCAGCATAGGTACACTCAGTTGATGCAAGATTCAGGACTGCTGTGGTATAAACCACTGCAAAAGACCAGAAGGGAACAAAGTATATGCATGGATTAGGATAACACTGGGACATCCTGGCTCTCATTTCTCCCACCATCTGCTGTTCCCCTCCCTCTCATCCTCCACTGTGTCTGAGCTCCAGACAGCAAAATGATTCAAAGATTTTGTTTGAACTTTGGTACTGAAAATCAGCCTAACACTGAGTGGTCAGGCTGGCTGGGTACACTGTGTCTGAACTCAAAGGCATCATGCTGCACAGCACAGTCGGAGCTGATACGTCACCTACGATTTGCCCCAAAGTACAGACAAAGCGCAACGGATCAGTGTTGCCGTCTGGATATTCTTGTGTTGCTCCTTACTGGAATAGTGGAGCTCTGCTCTGTCCACTTGGGAGAATATCCTGTTTCTTGAGACTCTGTCCTCAAAGGCTGATGAGAAGAGACCCTCCTAAATTTTTTTGCTATGACATTCTTTTTGAAGATTTAAATACGAAATGCCAAAAAGCAATGCATGCAAAAAAAGAATGTCACCTCCAGTTCCAAATGTGAAGGGTGATAATGAAGTTCACATAACATATGGGAAACGGTACTGCTTTGTTTAGTCACTTGGCTTGAAATGTAGACTCTATGGTGCTTGCTATGCAAACAATGCTCAGTTGATCCATCAAAACAAAATCATGGCCATATATAATAGTAACGATTAAATGCTTATCCTCCATGATCACATAACATATGGCTTTGTGCTAGAACATACACAATCCCAAAGGACATTATGTGAATATAAAAGATTGTTGACTCATGATTCCCCGGTTGTGTTCTCTGGCAACGTCTCTTCAAGAACAGAGACACACATACACAAATATGAGGACCCTAATGGGATTTTTTTTTCCTTCAGCTTAATGCATTACTGACAGCAGTGTTTAGGATCTTTATTAGCAAAAATACACATAAATATATTGGTAACATTGAACTCCAGGTTGCATCCATGACCTAAGAAGCTGGATTGAAGTACAGGATCTTCACATCTCGAAGCAACTTTGAAAATGTTTTCTTTTTTTCGTTCTGTTTTAGATGCTTTTCTTCTGATTCATTATTCCTTTGTGAGATAATAAATAAAGGATGGGGCAAGAATAGCTTGCTTTGGTTTGTACAAATCCTCAGAAATACTGTTGGTGTTTAGCCACAGACTTTGGTGTCAGCCACAGACTTTTCAAGCCTGCATCCTCTTACCATTTTGGCTGCTTCTTGAGGAATTTCTTTATTCCCCTTTGCTTGGACCCTGCTCTTTTCTTGCCAACTTCCTTTCATCTTGTGCCTCTTTTCCTTATAATTCCTGTTAGCCCTGCTTGGCATCTAGCAAACGTTTTATTTGCTCAGCTAGGGATGGATGGTGGCAGGGGTCCCCAACAGTTTTCTTTGCCTGCTTTCTCTGCCTAGGCAGCTCTTTACAGATCTGGACCTGGAAGAGCGTGGGCTCTGCTGCTTTCCACCGGAGTGGAGATGCTCGGAGGCAGGAGTGACATGATTGGTACAGGGGTCCAGGCAGGTCCTCTGAGGTGCCTGGGGACAAGCAGGGGGTAGGGAAGGAGGGAATACCTCTCCTGGATGGGAGCAATGGCAGCCAGGGTCTGACAAACATGCTATTAGTAAGTGCACAAAGCTACTGAAACCTCCTACCAGGAGGGAGCAGTGTGTCAAACTTCCTTCTCCGAGGTGGGAGTAACTGCCTGGATGGCTACACAAGAGTCCTGGCTGCAGAGCACTGCTCTGCATCTGCCTGTGCCCACAACCCAGACTCTCCTTTCTCCTTTCCACAGCAGATTGTCACCTCCCCAGGCACATTTAATGCCCGAAGCACAGTGTGGAAGCATTGCTGTGTGTTTTCAAATGAAAGTTGGGTTAGCAGGATTTACACAATAGTTTGTACACAAGATCTTGTCCTTGCTTTGTTAATTATTCATTCTGAAGTGTCTTTAACTAAATATAGGCATTGTAAAGGCTTTTTTTTTTTTTTTGCATTACTTGTGTGTGTACATAAACAATATGTTTGAGTATGTGGATAGCACGTGACTGATAAACTGAGTCATTTGCAGCTATTTCAGTCCTTAGATTGGATGAAAAATTAAATTTCTGTGAATTTTATATCCTCCAAGACAAATAGTGAATACTTGTTCTGACTTAGAAGTCTCCCTATCTGATTCACATATGGATTTTAGCAGGAATAAATAAGTACTAGATGAAGACCTGCTTCTGTGGTAGTCTGTTGCTGACTGACCAAGAAGAAACATGGGTGTTACAAAATAAAAATCCTGAAGTTTACAAAAATATTTTTGTACTACTCAACAGTTTCTGATTATGATATTATAATTTGCAAATCATATTCTCTAATTATGTTCCTGTGAATCTGCTTGCTCTGATGCCTTCAGTTACCTGCCTTAAAAATGCTCTGGAGAATCAATGAAGTCCTTTATTCGCCCTCACTGTGGCAGTCTAGTTCCTCCACAGAGGTGTAAACGGAGGCACAGAGCTATTTCATTTACACAGCAAATCTGTAGCAGAGGCTGGGGGAGATTCTCTGATTCATTATTCTCCCTCCAGCTGATTCACAAGCTGCCTTGCTTCAGTGGTATCTCGGCTGCAGGGCTGTGAATTGGCCATGTCATTGGGAAAATAACCGTGATAGTTTGTCCAGGAATTAAAAATCCCATGCTCCACAGCTGTTGATATTTTGCTTCCTGAGCCAGATTTAGGCAACATATTGGTAGTTTATAAAGCAAATCTTTTATCTTTCCTGCCTCCATTCAGCTAAAGCTGTAAACAGGACACGTTGTGTAATTTTTCTAAGCTGAGCTGGGCTGAGCGTGGCTGCAGCTGTTAATCAAACTGAGTAACTGTAAACATTTGATTGTCTAAAAAGGACTGAAAGGTCTGCTTCGCTCTCAGTTGCAATCAGCAATGCTGACCCACAGGAGCCTTGCAGTCTGTCTTCTGGGGTCTGGTCTGAATTTAAAGCTATCAGATGGACAGAAACCCAGCTCTGTATTTTGACTCTGACAGTAAAATCAAGGCTGCAGGTGAGGCAGCAGATCAGTCTGCCCAGAACTTTCCAGTTCACTGGGTAAAGTCTGGAGGTCCCTATTTCAGTGTAAAATGTTCAACTGCTAAGACATAAAGTCATGTATGAAGTGCAGACATCTAATTGGCAGGCTGCAGTAACGTGCTAGCCAGGTCAGAGATTTATACTAGCCTGCACCGTGATTAGGTCACTGGCAACCTGTGGAAACAAAGCAGGTTGTACTACAAAGTAAAGGAGTTGCTTTCCAGGTCCTGAGGAGAGGGCTGAAGTTTGCCAAAACATTCAGAAATCTCAGAAACAGCCAAGTGGAGACTGACATAAGTTCTTTATCTGAGACGTTTTATCTTGTCTGCCAAGTCCTTAGCTCCTGAAACAAAGAAACTCTGTCTTTGTTCATGCAGAGCATGGCATCTGCAGCCAAAAGCTAAAGGTGACTTTGCCCTGTCAAGCTGCTCAGGTCTGTGTGGCTGCCAGGTCCTTCCCAGAGCCACACTCCTGGCACAGGCTCAGAGCCAGGGCAAGCCTCAGCGAAAGGAATGGGCCACAGGCATGCAGTCGTACCAGAAGTGATGGAGGGGGTGATGGTGTTATCCACACCGGTCTCCAGGTGCCGATTTCTTAGAGAAAAGGCCAATTCTTCTTGAGGGATGCAAGAACAGGAGTGGGAGTTGAGACCACGAATCCAAGGGGACCCAAAGAGGGACAAAAGTGTCAAGGAAGGCAGAGAAACGTTGGTGTTTTGCAAAGCGTAGAGCGGGCAGCCGTGCATGGAGAAGGGCCTGTGAGGCCCTATGACTTACAAGGGTGCTAAATAGAAGTTATGAAGCCACATTTTGAAAGCATGCCAGGCTTACGTTTGGCCAATATATTAAACTAAGCAGAGCTGCACAGACTGGTTACTTAATATAGAGGCTGACTTTTGCAAGCCATTGGTCAAGCCCATGTTAGCTGTAAAGACATGCATATGCATTGAGGACAACTAGTTTTGGGGCTAGAAGAAGATGGCACCAGTTTTCTTCATGGCTGAGTGGGACCATTCCAGGGTCAAATGGAGACACTCAAGGGAAAGGGCTTCAGGGACCACTTTGGTACGACATATCTCCTTTACTGTGGTAATCACCACCCTCACCATTCTGCTTTGCAAAGGATGTTCTGAAATATAGCAGTTACAGTGTGAATAAATTTTCCCCATTATTTATCACTTTTTCATCATTATCATTATTTTGTCCTGTTGGTTTCCTTCTCACATTTTTTTAAGGGCTTCCAGACAACCTTGAAGCTCAGCACCCTCAGCATACATGCTGTTGTATTCCCTTGGAGCCGCTAGCTGTTTCCTTACAGTGCCACAGTTGCTGTCGGTTAGTGGATTTCTCTATAATGCACATTTGAGATGATTGCCTTCTCTTTGGAAATTTTCTTTCCATTCTGAGGCATCTTTGCTGAGTTTCTCCCCATGTTGACAGTCAGTTGAAAATGCATGTTTGCCTTCACAAGGAGGTTGGTTTTTATTGTTTTCCTTCTGTGATTGAAGGCATATGCTGATCTCACAAGCTGAGTCCTGTATGGAGCGGCATCTTTCAAGTAGACAAAATAATACTGATAAAAATTATGGAATTAGAACTCTGAATTATGAATCAAGTTCTATTTAATGGATGCTCTTGGATGAGCCATACGATATAAAACAATAGCAGATTAGGCTCAAGAGCCAGACAAATGTTATTTAAAATCTTATGTTATATTTAAAAATAATAAAGGAGAAAGTAAATAAAATAAGTTGACTGGGGCCCTGATCCTCAGAGCCTTTGCTTCCTATCAACGTTAGACTACCTAAGAATTTCAGAGCTAGAAAGAACTGATCCTCCTTTCTATAAAGTCGTCAACAAAAACTGTTCAGCCAGGCAAATTCAAGAGCTGCAGTGGGTGCATGACTCATTTAATACATAAATATCAACTGGGCAATGATGACAACTTGCACTAATACTCGTACAAAAAGCTTCAATGTTAACAGCGCAAGAAGTAAAAATGAAACTTTTCCATCCTAAAGCCCTTAACTTTGAACAGGCAAACATACCCTTAACATCATGAAAACAATCAAACATGCTCTCTGAGGTCATTGCGTCCTATACACAGCTCCCCTATGGGATGAACTGAGTGTTGCTGAGCAGGAGGGTAGTTTTAGAAATGAGATGCTTGTAGTCCCTAAAGAGGTTTGAAATGACTACAAGGCTTACTTCTGCCATCAGAAAAAAAGGATGTCTCTGGTCTAAAACCATGGTACAGTGGCAAACTCACGGCACCAATTAAAAAGAAAAAATATAATAAGCAGTAATTGTAAGAGGAGAAAATAGACAGAAGTCAATATATTTTTATTACATTCTTATGCCATCAGGCACAGATAACTTCTGTCCAGAAATTCTAAAGCTGAGAATATCTTTGGCCTCCTGATACTAATTTTAAATAAGTCTTTGAAAACTGAGGACATTTCAGAAAATTTAAGTATGCTAATGTTCTGCCAATATTTAAGAAAAGTACTACACTGTGTTCAGATTAAAAATACTTGATCTGAATTAGGTCTTGGATAAAATAACAGACAAATTGATACAGATATCAAATGATGGTTAAAAAATGGGGCTATAAATTATGACAGCATAATGCATGAAAAATTATTGTTCAACAAAAATTATATAAATCTCTGATGAGGTTTCTAATGACTAGTGCAAAAGAGCTGCATAATGGAGTGTATTTAGACTTTGTAAAGCAATTTGCTTACTATGGCATGGTATTTGAAATTCGCACTGCACAGTAGCAGCACATTTTAAATGGATTAAGGATTGTGTGTGAGATGAATCTCACAAAACACAAAGAAAAAGTAATTGTCACTGGAGAATCATTATTAAATCAATTATTTCAAAGGGTGCTCTCCAATGAGCCATTGTTGAGCTGGCTATCTTCAATTTATCCATAACATGGAGGAGGAAAAATAAAATAGGTAAAATTTGCCAGTGGAGCAAAACTAGCAGTTACATACAAAAATGAGAACACGGCAGCTGGAAAAGGGGTCACAGTGGACTTACAACTGATGATTAACTTGCAATAGGAAGCTGGAGCACAGCTGACGAGACCTAGAAGAGTAGCAGAGTGATTTTCCTTTGAACATGTCAGACATTAAAGATTCAATGCTGCTGTCAACCAGTCATCAAGAAAAATGAAAAAATGAGAGAATGTAAAAAAGAACACCAGAAACAATTAAAGAGGTGGAGAAATGATTCATATTGTGGCATTAAAACTGCTTCAACTGTTTAGATTATCAAAAAGAAGATGGGGCTTGGTGGCTTGTGCTGGTTTTGGCTGGGATAGAGTTAATTTTCTTCATAGCAGCTAGGATGGGGCTCTGTTTTGGATTTGTGCTGACAACAGTGTTGATAATGCAGAGCTATTTTCATTATTGCTGAGCAGTGCTTACTCAGAGTCAAGGCCTTTGCTGCTCCTCACACCACCCCACCAGCGAGTAGGCTGGGGGTGCACAAGAAGTTGGGAGGGGACACAGCTGGGACAGCTGACCCCAGCTGACCAAAGGGATATTCCATACCATATGATGTCATGCTCAGCAATAAAAAGCTGGCGGAAGAAGGAGGAAGGGGGCGACATTCAGAGTGATGGCATTTCTCTTCCCAAGTAACCGTTATGCGTGATGGAGCCCTGCTTTCCTGGAGATGGCTGAACACCTGCCTGCCGATGGGAAGTGGTGAATGGATTCCTTGTTTTGCTTTGCTTGTGTGCATGGCTTTTGCTTTACCTATTAAACTGTCTTTATCTCAGCCCACGAGTTTTCTCACTTTTACTCTTCTGATTCTCTCCCCCATCCCACCAGGGAGGAGTGAATGAGCGGGGTTAAACCACAACATTGCTCTATTTGAATACCTTCATGTCTGGGGTAAAGCAAGTACTAAATTTTTATTTAATCCATACAAGAAAAGATAACAAGAATCTGTGGCCATATATTTTTAACAATGCATGAGGAAATCTATCAAGGGAAGTGGTGGGTTCTTCATCTCATGAAGTCACCAAGCTGGGGTGCCTTTGTCAGAATTGGGGGTGAGTCAAGTGACAGGAGTGGGGGACAAGGACCTCCTCCACAACAGAGCCATGGGACCTGAATTACTCACCTCCCAGACTGCCTTTAAATCCAACATAGCCCTGTGGCTGTGGGGAAGCTGCTTGGCTGTACTGCTCCACTCAGATCCTTCCTAGGAGGCAGTTAGTGAACTCCAGAAAAACCTTAAAACAATGATCTCCGACTTGTTCTTCATTCTTCTGTAAATATAGTAAAAGTGGTAGATTAGGAGCAAAGTTTCAGGCAAGAAGCCTTATGTCTGCTCCCATGTCCTTGGCTCCCCAGCTGTTGGTTTTCATTGACAGCATGCAGTTATATTTGAGAAGACAAGGATCTGGATGCTGGTAACGTTTGTCACCAACACCGAACTCCATGTTTGGGGAATTATCCAGCACAGTAGATAAGACAGACAATGGAGTTGTGAGCCACCTCCATCCATTTTAACCTTTTTGTCATTCAAGAGAAGTTACAAGGCCATTGGCATCTTCTGCAACTCTGCAGAAGACCAGTAAAAACCCCAGAGGTCCTTCCCTGCTCCCGTCCACCATTCCTGTCTAGGCTGGTGGGTCTGAAAAGGCTGATTTAGGTATAGAGGTGGTAATATCTTAAAGTAACAGAGTTATGGGAGTCAGTAGAAGCTCAGAGACATCCAGAAAGTTTGCTTGAATCAAGCAGAGGCCTAGCTAGTGTTTCAAATCCAGGAGGTGCCCTTGGGATGGGTATTTTGCAGCTGGCAGTCAATTGCCTCATAAGTCATGACTAGACCCAAGTTGTTATTAAAGGTAAATCAAGCAGTAGAGGATTTATTGAGTGTTGGGTAATTGCTGAATCAATGTTATGCAGTTTCTTTTAAACAGAGAATCAGATGCCAAAGTTGTGCCTGACAGCTCATTTAGACTCATGGGGAAATTGTAGGTCTGGGGTTTTCACCTGGGCAAGCCATGTTAATTATATTTGGGAGGTGATACTGAAAGAAACAATGCTAATAGGAGTCCGTTCTCACCCCTGAGGTTGTGGTTATGTGGAAGGGTGAAGTCAGAAGAAAGGGATGCAGAACCTTAGGGGAAGTTAGGAAAAATACATATTTGGCATGGCCAGTGTTTCAAGCCCTTCAGAGGAGGCAGTGCATAGATTTGAAGGTGAGCATGCTGAGAGCCTGGGAGGCTACATACTTGCTGTGAAGCCTTGGGCCTGGGTTAGTTTTGTCTTAGTGCAAAGCACTCTTGAATTTTCAAGTGTGTGTTTTGGAGTTACTGAGAAACATATTCCTCTTGTGTTGAGGAAATTCAGTTTCCAAACTGGATATTGCAATCCATGATGTCATGGGTATAGTATATGCTGATATCATATCTACTTTGGGGTCCTCTGTTGAGCAGTGCCCTTCATAGCAGGATGGTAAGTTTTTAATAGCCCTCATACTGGGATTTAATTGGGTTGCTGTGGGATACCAGACCTGTGCTCACAGTGTCTATTCTTTTTTTCTAGCACAGGTGAGACACTAATGCCATCTGCTTTATTCTTTTCTTATGTTGGGTATCTGAAAAGTAAATTCCATTTTTACAGCTTTCTTGACAAAAGAAAAAGATCAGAGTTTTTAAAGTCACTTACAATATATTTTCATGAAGTGCTGTTATTTTAAAAGCTTTGCTTAGTGTTAGCTGGCACTTTTTCTCCAGTTGTAACCATTTTACAGGCACTTCATGGGTTTTGGTCTCTGTGCAGCACACCCACAGGGACATTTTTGGTCAGAATTGGGAATAAACACTGAGAACCAGTCTGTATCTGCCACCTCCTAATGATAGGGTTATTTTAAGAAATTGTTAAATAGTAGGTACATGCTGCCGGTTTTAGTTGTTTCTGTGAAAAATGAAACTTATCCTTGAGGAATTTGTTCTGTTACTCAGAATTATGCTAGTGAAGACATGATTTACCCGTTTTTTGGCTGAGACTCCAGTCATTCTCCACAAAATGATGTCTGTCTGAGAAGTGGATCAATAACTTCAGATCTCAGCAGGGCTTTTCTTCGGTCCTGTGGATGACATATAACAGAGAGCGTGTGGGTGGTCTGCCAGAGCCCATGCGCCAATGTCAGAGAATGCTGCACATTGTGCAGTTTCCCATGCAAAAATAAGTAGGCTTATTTTGAAACATGGGTCATTTTACCGTCAATAATCATGCATGCACCATTGTAATGCAGTATGCTGTACCTGCAATTCAGAGCATCATTCCTGAGGAAAGGAACAGTTCAAGACTAGCTTTCTATTCCTCACTGTCTGTCAAAAAACGATAATAAACAACTCTACACTCTACAACACATTTTGGGGGCAATACTGAACTCTGTTCTCCCCGTTCACCCAAATTTCTGCTCTCCTTTCAACCTGGTGAGAAAGTTGTGCAGGAGCACTGTGTTAGGTAATGTTGGTTTTAGACTGGACAAAAAATGAAGGAGCATTGTGGTATCAGGAGGGAGCAAATCCCATACAGAAGAGGAAGACTTAATTTCTGCCCAGAGCAAAGGTACTGAAATTAAAGTTCGCAAATTCATTTACTTACTATAATTTCATAACAAAAAACGAAGCCAAAGGTAATGCCATTTTGCCAATGAATCTCACTGAACTATGGCTCATTAGTTATTTTATGTTGCTTAGCAGGGTCTGTTTACATCTACAGAAATTCAGCTAATTCAATGAGTCCCTTCTCTTTGCACAGACATCCCAATGTTCTTGCCCATCTGCCCATGCCCTGTGGGTTTGCCGTCCATGTGCTGTATACAGAGCTGAGCACATATGCTTATTTTGATGAGGAAAAACAAAACTGTCGAGATCCATTCCAGCTACATGGGCACTCATCTGGGCTATTTCAGACCAGGCCAGAAAATATTTCACCATGATTCACTCTACCTTTTCTATGTTTTTGTGAGCCCAAAGATCAGAATCCTATAACTCAGGTCCAGGCCTCTTAGAAATGCCATATTCGAAGAATATAGTTGAAATCTCTTTTTGTCTAAGCCATGGCTCTTTCAAGCACTCTATTTTGACACAGTTTAAAATGACCTTTCCAAAAGTTCTTCTTACATGTGTCATTCCCAAAGTACTTTGCTACCACCGATACTGAGCACATATTGTGCCCTTGTGTTGGACAACAGCTGATGGAGCATCGCAGGAGAGTGCTTCATCAATGTGGAGCCTTGGGAACAACTTGCTGGATGCTTTGAAGAGGCAGCAGAAGACCACGGGGTAGTTGACAAGCAGATTGGAGTTGTTCACGAGCAGACTGGTACTTCCAATCTGACGTGGACCAGGGGTGCCCTGGGATTAGGATTACACCCACCGGTTTGCTCTTCTGTGTAATGATCTGGTGAGGTCCCAGTGACTCTTCCTTAGCTGATTCACAAGTTAATTACCAGTACAGATAAATGTGTGTGTTACATGTTTGTTTGCTTTTTTCTACCTTCAAGTCTTTATTAATGCTGATGGTAGGAACTAGTATTAGTTCTGCAGATTCTGTGTATCTGCAGCTAAAGTGGTGCATTTATAATAGCAATATAAATAGGCAGATAAACAGAAACATCCAAATTGATGTTTTCCTAGTACTTTATGGCTTTCAGGAAAATTTGGGTTTGATTTAAGGAGACTTACTTGTACTCCCCAAATGGTTTTCCAGTGTGATTGTTTTCAGACGCGATAACTTTCTCTTTAATAGAAGACTGAACCATTGAGACAAAAGCCATCCCAAGATTTAGTCTTACCCAAACCAGTGGTTGGTATTATTTCCAGTATAAAGTTCAAAGTACACAAATCACCAGCTTAAAACTATAGCTTAAATGTCCATTCCAGGCACACTAAATATTATGTTCACTTTACTCAAGACATATTTCCTCAGCAGCACAGGAATATAGTCTTGACTTGGTCTCCCATTTCCATGAAACTCTTTTTGTTTAAATCCTTCCACAGTGAATTTTGTAGGCAAGGAGCCAAGTAAGTAAGTGAATGAATTGTTGGCAAATTTTTAAGTGCACTGAATGGTAAATGACTTTAAGATCTCAACTTTATACCCATTTTCAGATCTTTACATGATTTTTATGTAAACTGGAAGGATACTTAAGAATGCCTCTTCCCCCATCCTCTCTGTGTACACACACACACACATGCATTTCCAAGATTTCAAGTCAATGTTTCAGCCCATGAAAGTTCAAGGAGGCCCAGCTCATCACGTTAGAAAAAAATACCATAATGTGTCACGGTACTAGCATTTAATATGTACAAATTCTTATCACAAACCCACAGGGTTTTTTTTCACCTGAAACATTGAGGATCCCCATACATGGCTTCCTCAGATTTCAAGGATGCTGAAAACACAGCTGTTATTAAGACAAACTAGACTCTTCTCAGCAAAAGGGCTTGCTTTCTTGGCACCAGAATACCCATCTCTCTCTCACCTTGCAGGTATTTGAATCACTGCAGATTGGCCTTCTCACCTAGACTAAAATAACAAATTGGAAACCAAGCTGGAACAATACATTTTTTTCCCCTTTCCCCCCACTAAGTTCCTGCACATACCGGAATGAACCAAAGGGACGAAGCACAAATAAGCAATTGGGAATTTAATTAATTGACATCCTGAGGTAAATAACAAAGCTTTAAAAATAAATCAAACCACCCCATTGAACGGGAATGAATAACATGATTTAACTCAACTAACACCCCAACAATAACAGCAGCATCTTTCATAGATTCTAGGCAAGCAAAGTTCAAGCCAGCAAAATACTTTCCAGTTTATAAAAGTTTTAAAAACTGCCAGGGGATATGTCCTGGCCTTCCCAGCAATGGAGCAAGAGTGAGCTCCAGCAAATCACATGGAAAAAGCATAAGGGGAGCAGATTTTCCAGGCACTAATTCAGTGCAAAAGGGGGTCTCCCTTCCAATATTACAGAGCACTGATATGTTAGTGGTCTCCTTTCTCACATCACTGAGCCCTGTTGGATGGATTGCAGGGGGTCTCTTTCCAAATACCATTAAGTCCAAAGAAAAGGAAAGTTCTCTCTTCTCTAGTATCAATCAATTGAGTATTAACGAATGGATATATAGAAGGTCACAGGTTTTGCTGGAGATTTTTTGCTGTAGG
The DNA here is from genome assembly GCF_018139145.2 of Gymnogyps californianus. Lineage (NCBI taxonomy): Eukaryota > Metazoa > Chordata > Aves > Accipitriformes > Cathartidae > Gymnogyps > Gymnogyps californianus. The sequence goes on from NC_059473.1 coordinate 47,787,730, forward strand.
AGAACACAGGAATATTTGCTATAAGCACTTTTGCACGTAGCCCTTATGGAAAAAATATGATAGATTTTAATAGAGTGATAGTCTTCCTACAGAATTTAAAAATCAATTTATAGAATTGTATAGGAGGGATACAAATGTTGGATAAAGTAATTCCTATTGGATCATTTGAGCTTCACTCTTATTACATTCCAAAGGATTTTTCCATAAGTGAATAAAGCTGAATATAGTGTACTGGATGCTTCTGCAGTTTACCTACTGAAATAACTCTGAATGAGCTTTTCAAATATAGAGAGAGTCTTTAAAAGGTTGCAGTTACTACAATGTGCCTTCACTTTTATTTATTTCCGTGAGATTTATGTGCATGTGCTGGTACAGTTTTCTTGTAGTACATTTTCATGATCTTTTCATTCATTTGAAAAAGCCAAACAAATCAGCAAATCAAAGGAAAAAAAAAAATCTATGCTTCTTCTGGTTTGTCTCCTCCTTTCTTTTTCCTCCCACTTTGTTCAACTCCTTTCTATTTCATCTCCTTTTAAATTTGGGGAAGATTTGTATAGCGTACCTCCTGGTAAGAAAATTTACCCGTTATTAAGAGCTTTTATCCAATACTGTGAGAGCCCTTGCCTCCCCAGTACACAGGAAAATGAGTTGGAAGTCCTCAGTGAAATGATTTATTATTCAAACCTTTGCTTATTGACAACAGCCCAGTAATTTTCTTAGTTTGCAAACTAACAAACAGAATCATTTCACCCATTTATGATATTGTAAGATACTAGCAAAATCCACTGGGCAGTCTCTAGAAGATTCCTCAGTCTTTCACCTTGGCCATTTGGTGCCTTTGACCATAACCTCATTAGCTCCCGGCACCTGTGTTCTGTCCTTACTGGTTGATTGGAGCATATTTAGAGATCAGGGCATATGTTGACTTGCTTTGATTGCCTGTGTTTACATTTCAAAAAAACTTTTTACAGAATTTACATAAAAATAACAGGCTCCCCAAATTCAGCAACTAGAAGTTCCTCTTTTTTTTTTTTTTTTTTCCTTCCTGCCTTAATGGGAGAAGGAATCCCTTATCCCTGTTATATCTGCTGTTGTTGGTAAGGCAGGTCTCTGAAATTACTCTAACTTTACCACCAGCCTCTTCTAGTCTGGTATCACTCATATGTGTACTGCACTGGAAGAGAGAGGTGGTTAGTGCTTTTAGCTCCCTTTTGGGGAGAACACTGGCAGCATGATCAGTTTGTGTAGAATGCCATGAGATTACTTTGTACAAGGAATGCTATTTAGGCTTACAGAAAAAACACTGCAAACAGATATACAGCCCTGATGGCATATCATAGTTGTTTTCTTAGACTTCATGCTCACTCTGCAGCAAGCCTTCTGCTATTTCCCTCCAGCCTGCTCAAAGGGAGTGTGCTGGGAGTCCAGGCATGGCCTAGGGAATACTTAACATTCCCATGCCCTCAAATTGATGTTGAGCACCTGATTATACTGATGGCTTTCAAAATCATCTTGTGAGTTTTTTGGACAGAGATAGATGGCTAAGACCAGTGAAATGAACTATTCTGGGAAGATGTCTAGCACTCTCCATTGTCTGTGGAAGATGTATAGATAACTAACTTAGGTTGGATGTCTATGTTTTTGAGACCCAAAGCTAGGTGTGATGAACCCAACCCTAAGCGGAGACAGATGCACTGGACATTGCCACCAATTCTGGAGGATTCCTCAGGAGGAACTCTCTATAGAAAAGTATTACTTTTTCTCAGCATCTAAGAAAGTACTTTTCTCCTAAACATTGTACTACTAAAGCTGAGCACTCCTTCATTCACTTTGGATGTGCTCTATAGCAAGGAATAACCCAAATGTCTAGTTCAAACTTTCCTATCTGACTTAGCAGAGTAAATAACTGAGTTAACATTTTTATTCTCTCCCATTGTTCCTGTATTTCCTTCTTGACCTTGCGGCTACTCAGACATTTATAACAAACTCTTCTGTTTACCACTGTGTTCTAGATAACGCGTTTTTAACTGTAGGCTTCCAGCTGTCCAGCTCTAATCCAACAACCAGCTGCTGAATGTGTTTATTTTCCAGGCCATGAACAAGCTAGAATATATTTCACAGTTCAGAATCTGTGGATGTTTACATCTCAATCCTTGTTGGGTCACAGAGCCCTACCTACGTCTGTTTTCTTTGATTTTGTAAGAGCTGGATGAACAAAAGGCGAATTTCAACTTCCGTTCTGGTAGGGTTGGGGGACAGACCCTCCTTTTCCCCAACCTCGAATCTCCTATTTGCAGACCAGAATGAAAACTGCCAATACAATATCAAAAGAGAGAATCTTCTTGTTGTCTGTGACCTGTGGCTAAGGAGAAGTCAGGAAGGAGCTATCTTTCCCTTTGCATTCAAAATTTAATTGTGTTTTTTTTTTTTTTAAATATTTGTGAAATATCCAGACTTTGGCTTATTTCCCTAGATACCTCCGTCTCCCTGACAAATCATATGCACCAGGAATGTCCAGCTGCAACTTCTGCAAGGAGAATCCTAGAGGAGGATGTTTGTGCTGTTCCTTGAAGAGTGAGGCAATATTGCTATTGCCGTTGGCTGATCCTTCAGAGCATACAACCACAGGTTCCGGGATGAAAGGCATCCTGGACATCCACCACACACTCAGAATCAAAAAGACTTCATAAGATTAGCAAGACGCAAAGCAGATGCGGCTAAAGAGATTCAGGCAGAAGCCATGGATTGTTTTCAGTTCAATGTGGGATGCAATTTCTTTTGTTTGTTCATCTTTGGTAAAAGTGCAAATAGAAGTTTGTGTTTTCCAGGAAATTAGCAAAGCTGGACGTTTCTGCCTCTTGAAACTCTTCTACTTTGGGCGATGTGAGAGCACCTGGTGCAGACAGCTACTAGGGAACGTGCCAAAGACTCTAAGATCTGCAAGGGGTTCTTTCTGTGTTACATATTGCTGAACATGTTGGGGCAGGCTGAAGAGGACTATGTTGTTCGTATTTGCCTTCTTAGTTAATTTGGGATGAATGTTTTTAATCCGTATTCTGAGACTGTTCTGGAACTAAAGAAAGTATTTGAAGACCTAGAAGCTGCACAGAAGTTTAGTGTCTTCTGTCAACTGCGGTGACATAGTGGTCCCTTTTTGCTAATCATCCAAATACCCCATATTAAAAAACATTACATTTTTTAATCTTTTTGCATTTCCAAAGTGGGCACAGTACTAGATTTCTTTTGTACTACCTAATTCCATCCTAATAACATACTTGAAACTAGAGTTTACTGGAAAATGAATTAAAAAAATTTTCTTCTTTATAAATAGGAGAAATATTTTCTGAAATAAAGAGTTGAAAAGAATTCAAACCAGTCGTAAATCCTTCAAGAAAATTTGTGCAAAACAGTCAATTTTTATTTGCATATTGCTTGGAGTGAAAAGTTCCTATTGTTTCCCATTGAAACCTGATTTTTACAGCTCCACCTGCAAATACCTCCATTGTAGTGTAGGTAATTTGATATGATCATAGAATGGTCAATGCTGGATGATAGTGTGGTGGGGCAAGACCCCACGATTTGGAAGGTACAAAGTTTAATGCTCAGCTGACCTTTATTTCAACCATCCAAACTACTACAGTTTGCACAAGTGGATTGGAAATCTTGTGAGAAGACCATTTTAGGAGAGATTTATGATGTTTCTTTTTTCCAGTCAGTATGGGGGGGAAACCCATCTGAACGTTAGTCAGAACTCCAGGTGGGTGGATCTTGATCGACCCCAAATAATGAACCATGTGGTACACTGTTTCTCCTTTGCAGCAACTAGAAGTCCCAGGTTTGTATCTGTTTTTATTTCATGCAGGAAAAAAAATATTGCCTGCCAAGTAAAATGCACCTTGAGGGACTGCTTCTGCAGTTTTGAAACCATGTCAAGTGCCAGTGCTGACCTCTGCTCTCATTGCATACATATGTGATGAAGGTTTCTACTTTTCTTTTTGCTGTGGAGACAGCAAGAAAAATGGAACCCATCATCCAGCTTGCATGTCTGTCCCTGAGACTCTTGCTAGAAAGCAAGAGCTATTTCTAGTCCAGATTTTGCTGCTTAGGGTCTGTTGCTGTAAGAACTACGACTATGTGCCATCCCTATTCTCTCCTCTCCTCAGAAGAGGGATGCCTGACAGATCAGTGGCTCTGCATAAGCTGTAATAAAAATAAATCCAGTGGGTCTGGGGTGATAACTTTCCTCCACCAGGAAATGCTCTGTGGAAGTGGAAATAGAGCTGAACTCAGGGAGCAAAGATCCCTGCAGTCAGGAGTTTCATCTGAATTTGGGAATTATTTATATGGGGCAGATGGATGTGTGTGTCCTTGTGGTGTGATTTCTGCCCCTGCAGATTTTTTTTAAGATTTACGGTAGGAAGTGAAAGAGTATGTTGTAAGTGCAGCAGATGCTGCTGCTGCTGCAGCTCAAGGAGAGTTGATACAAACTGAGTAGTGTAAAGAAATTATTAGGACACTGAACAGTGCTGCTACTTGTTGACAGGCTGCATTACTTGCTGTATAGAAATACAGTGAACAACCTCCACTCTCAACACTGGCTTAAGGAATTATTCCACTGAATTGCAAGAGCCACAGACACCTCAGCCATGCAATGCCCACAACGAAGGCGTGAAACGGATGCAATTGCCCTCGCAGTTCCAACTTCATGTCATGAAGGAGCACTGATCCTAAAAGTGGGAGGTGGCATCTATTTTAGATTGGGGAATATAGTCAAGAGTGTCACCTCCTACCTTAACCAGGCACTGGGGCTGCGAACGAATGGAGTTGCGTTCCCAAGGCCAGACTGAGAGCTGAGTCTTATCCTTGTTGGCTTTGCAACAGTGTCTGGGAAATACGTATTTCGTTTTCTGCAGGAAACCTGCTGCCCAGGTGTGAGTTCCAGCATGTGAGAAGATGGAAACGAAAGGAGAGCCTCGCTGTGAGCCTTGCAGGAGGCACGGGCACAACCAGGCACATTCTGCTGTTGATGGTAGCATATGCACAAAAGGAGGCTGGCTGTGCTTTTCGGAGAGGGGCTAACCAGGGAGGCATTTTGTTGGCCTCATACAGTGTAAGCACTGTAATGAGACTACATGCTGCTTATTTTTTCAGAGCAGAAATGGAGAAAGCAGCTCTATTGGCTTCTTTTTAGCCTCTTCCAACATTTAAGGCACATCAGGCAGAGAGTTCAGACCAAGCTTGATCAGTGGCTAAGACCAGTGAGAAAAGTTTCAATAGGCAACGTTTTTAATCAGGAAAGTCAGATTTTCACAAAAATTGCTACGAGATCTTTTTAGCCACTCTAATCTCATATTGTACATTTCCCATTTGATAAAAAGGCTGATCACTAAGCAAATAACTTACGTACGTGTGCGTTTTGTAGCATAAAGTAATTTACAGCCTAAGAACTGGTGTCAGATCTAGTTAAAAACATGTGTAAAGTATGTTCTCAGCTGTTTATCTCTCTGCTTGTCTGTCAGCCTTTAGTTTTTCACCTATACATGCACACATACACGTCCCACACTCACATGTTTCCAGCATACACTTTCATGCCTAAATTTTTAACTGCAGGCAGATTGCAATGTGAATGTTTTTAGTCTCTTTGTTATTAAAACCCACAAGTATAGCTATTATAGAAGATCAATATTATTTAGGCATTTAATAAATAATGGTATTTCTAGTTTCTCTCAGTGACACCTAGAAGTTGGAACTAAAGAGAGGTTCAGCTGATCTTTGTGATCAAATCCTTTTCAGCAAGTTTGTGGTGAAGGCAAGGTGATCCATGAGCTACAGTTTGGGAACTAGGTGCTCTCTCTCCCAGCAGCCATAAGGATCTGACACGTGCAAAGCCTAACTCCAAGCATGACAGACTTCCAGTACCCAGCCTTGCCTTTCCTGGCACCCTCTGGGGACCCTAATCAGTCAGCTAAAAGATGGGCACAGGAGGCATTTGCAAATTTCATGCTATCTTGAAGAGGACTCTTTTTTTTTTTTTTCTTTAAATAATCTGCAGAAACAATAAAATATCCATAATTTGTTTTGTGTTTATTTCTGTGTCTGAGGCCTCTCATTTCTATTTACCAAATATCTGGAATAATGCAACGAGTGATTTAGGGGGAAAAAAGTCATATAAATAGAAACAGAACACAGCAGAACAGCCATGCTGAGATAATGAACTTGACAGGAGGGAGGCAGCAATGAGGATTATGGGACACTGGTGCGCTCCCTGTGAACCAGATCCAATTCCTGTTATTTTGTACCATTTAAGAACATGTACGGGAATTGTTTATGGTCAATGGAATGAAGCAGAAGGGAAGACAGAGAGCGATCTCCTTTGGCTGGCCTTTCCCAGGGAGCCTGATACACTTATGACTCAGAGAAACAAACACATTGAAATCCTCAGTCCAGTCCTTGTTTTGAAGGTTGTGTAACCAACCAGCCACTCCGGTCAATTGGACACATTTATTTGCTTTATTTGCTTATATTTCAGTTAATATCTGCAGGATTCTGTGCTGTATTTTGGCATTTGTTTGGACCTCTTTGTTTTAGTTTCTTACATATATATTTTTAATCTTAGCAGTTCTGAAAATTGGCTGAGCTGAGGAAATTCCCGTGAGGCACTACCTGGCACTGCAGAAGGCTTGAAGGAGGGATCAAGGTGCCAAGTCTATAAAGGCCAGTGTGGAAAGTAAATAAGAAAGAAGGCACAGAGGGCAGCTTTTGTTGTATAGGCCTGGGGGCAGATTTTTTATTTCAGGACATGCAGGAAGAAATGGCTGTTTGGGATGGGGAAAACAGACCCACCGTAGAAATCCTGTTAGAGCTTGACATCTGATAGCTCTCTTCCTGCACGTGGCCACGCTGTGCCCTGGCCCTTGGGGTGAATAAAACAAATCCTGCCTCAGAAGAATGGGAAACGGAGTCTCAGGCAATCCACTCTGCCGCTAAAAGGTAGAAATGAGCTTCCTTTGCTTCTCCTGATGTCTGTAATGTTTTTGCAGCTTGCTCGAGAGATCCTGCTCCTTCAAACGAGGTGTGGCCAGAAATGAAGGAGACATTACTTGCTGATGTCCAACAGTTTTATTTTCATTTTTCCTTCATGCTCACTGCAGAGACAGATCTAGAATTGTCTCTAACAAGTAAATGAGGGAGAGGTCCTCTAGGGAGGATGACGAAGCTTATAGGTGGAGTAGGAGGCTCCATCCTTTTTCCCTTCTTTTGGTTCTGAGGGGTACCAGCCTGGGTGGGAGCAGCTCCTGCTCCTCTGCTGGGGCCACCTACCCCTTTGAAGCAGCCTGTGGGACACGTGAGCGCTGTCTGCGAGCTCCTAGGCTGAGCTGGGGCTCCTGCTTAGACCCCGCTGCCCTGTCTGAGCCCCACGGGAGCAGTCCCTCTGAGGGTTTGTGTGTCTCCCCTGGAGGCGCTCGGTGCCTGGCTGGGCTGGGAAGGCTCCCGAGGGCACGAGCTATCTCTCAGCATGAAGCTCAGTGGAGATTCCAGCGAGGTAATGCGGTGAGACAAACAATAAAATGACTCATAATAAATAGCCATAACTTCAATTTGTAAAATGAGTTTACCATTCCCCCCCCTTCCTAGCCTTCTGGGCTAACGTAATGAATGCACTCATTGTCACTGCCTTTTGGGGTTTTTCGGTGTGTTCTGGCAGAAAAGCACTCTGAGTCATAAGCAGAAACAGATTAATATTAATAGCAAATGTCTACAATTAAGCTATGAACTTTACCCATCTCTAACAGATAGACTCTCAAGATGTGCACAAGTTGGAAGTAATCCAAAATTGCTACTGATATACTCTGAATTTAGCCTGACTCCTTTCTCCTTCCAGGAGCACAATAAAACTATAATGTTCCCATTATAAACTTGATCTGTAGCTGGTTTTAAATACTTTCACACTCTGGGAAGAAGGAAAGGAAAACAATCCTGAATCTCACAGTGAAAGTTCTTTGGCTTAAAGCTTATTTTTACTTAAGTGATGAACCATCACTGGGTACATTTAATTAGCAGATATTAATAATACCCCATATCCTCTAATGGGCCAATCAGATGCTGCATAACATCGCAAAAGTTTTGTTTAAAACTCTTATGTACTTATACAGTAAGCACAATTTTAAAAATATTTAAATGTAATATCAAATGTAGTGAAACGGAGAGGGGAGAAAAAAAACAATGAATGACATTTATGAAAGCATTTTCCATAAGGTTAAAATCCTGCCAGAGCCAGTGGTGTGGCAAGGCAAGGCATGCTTTACCAGAAATGGCTTTTGGTGGAAGATGCACATAAGGAGGACATTTCTGAAGCTGGTGGATGGATCCTGTGCTGACAGTGTGGTAGAGAAGACCAGAATTTCCTATCTCAGGTGTTGTTACATGTTAAATTTTCCTCTGGTATGAAGACAACATAAGATGATCCCTTGACTCTACCCCATCACAGGAGGTTCATTCCCGCTCTTGTGCCACAGCTCGCCAGCCCTTCAGGTGTGCTGCTCGAGCTATCTGCGGGATGTCCTTCCGGCTGTGACCACTCACATGCCCCCAACCAAAAAGAAACTGTTTGGGGAGGACATGGGGAGGGGAGAGGCTTGAGGGTTGGTGAGCTGCAGCCTAGGGACAGGTGTGAGTGATGGATGAGGGAGCAGGGAATGGGAACGTAAGCCATTTTTGCTGTTGCAGGAAACCTTCCTCATCTGTCAGCAGTTGCCAGTACTCAATGCTGCAGAGGAAGCAAAGACATGCCGAACAAAACAGGGCAACAGCATGCTGTGACACCACAGACACATGTCGCCCTGGAAATAATTTCTGCCCCAAGTATCAGCCAGTTTGCACCCTGAGCCAACACAGCTGGTTGTCCTTCCAGATGGCCCAAGTGCCCCTCCATCCTCCCCGAGCAATTGCTTATGGTGTCCAGGGAACTGAGATTTGTTTCTCCCACACTGTTCTTTCCCCCTTGCCTTGCTCTCCTTGTCCCCCTGTCCTTCTAGGCTCTCAGGTGGCAGGGGAGCCCTAAGCACCTGCAAGGAGCCAGCCTGCTGAGCCATCAGCATGCTCCCCCTCTCAAGTTCGTGGCCAGAGGAGACTGAGCTCTGACCAGGGACTGCTGATGTGTTACACAGAGCAAGAGAATAGTCCCAAATGTGGGATCCTCCTACCTCAGTCAGAAGCTTTGGCTGCTCAGCTGATTTAATTTTGTAGCTGAAAATATTATTAGTGGTAATAAATTTGTCCGCCCGTTTGGAAATCCAGCCAGTGAACCTTTACTCTCCTTTGTAATGGGACGTAAAAGGATGGGGAAGGGCTACAGTCCTAAAAAAAAATACTGCACCAGAGAGCTGCAGAAATTACAATGCACCAGTCATGTGAGAAGAATGTTTGCAGTCATCCCTTGCGGGTGTAGCTAGAAACGCCTGTTGAAAGGATTCAAACAGAAATAAACACACACACACACAAAGGCTGTATGGGGTCAGATTATGATCTCATGAAAAATTAATACCAGGCAACCTGCAGTGGCTCCTTTACGCACCACATCTCTGCACAAGTGACATCAAACTTGGTCCTTACCGGGGAAACTCAGAGGAGCTGTATGGGTCTAAACCTCACGCAGACTTGCACAGTATAGTATGTTGTAAGGAGATAAGTACCAAATAGCTCATATATCCTTCTGCAGGCTGTCTTGTGATGTTCCCTTCCTGAGTGACATTTGCAAAGCACCCACTGAAGTGTGGGGTTTTTTGGCGTGTAACAGTGCAGGACTAAGTATAGAGGGACTTGTTGCTGCTGGAAGTGTCTCTCTGCATTCGCTCGGCTTTGTGCTTTGCTAGAGGAAGATGAGGATGGATGCAAAATGTTCTGGTTTTGCTTTTCTTCTCCATGCTGTTTATTAGCTCACAAGTGCCTCTGACACATTTGCAGTTTTGCCTAGGATCGCTTGTGACAAGTGATCACACTTGTGGGGCAGAGAAAAGTGAAGAAGATCCTCCAGCATGATAGTTTTAACATGGTAATAGGAAAATATTTAAATACATAGCTAGTATAGAAATTGTAATCATGTCATGCAACTTTACCAGCCAAGAATAAATCTGCACTTAAGAAGCAGACCCTGTCTTCATAGCAATAGCAGGATCTGTAAAATAGAAGACGGTTGCCCCTCTGCATAGCAGGAGGACACAGGCTTTCCTGCACCTCCCTGGACATACAAGACCACGGGCTACTTGTGGGAGCTTCCTGCAGGCCCACTGAGTCTGCTGGGCTCCAGTGCTGTCAGACAAGCCTCTCTGCCCTGTCAACAAAGGAGCAACCTCTCCCCTTCTGCACATCTCCTCAGCTATTCTTCTTGGGAGAGATGCTGGGCCCAGGTCACGCACCAGCAGCTGGGAAAGAAAAGGAACACTGATGAGCCTTGCAGGTGAGCTGTCAAAGCAGTCACAGCAGCATGTGCTCATGCCTCACTTGGAAGAGGGTGATCTTCTCAATTATACACATTGCTGCTACTTTTAGACATATTTTTGTTGTTGGGTCTGGGATTCTGGTTTTGCTTTTTTTTCCTGAAAGGAGAAAAGAAAGACCAGTGTGAATTTGCAAGACATGTGACAGATTCAGCATTTGGAGGGTGAAGATGGTTTGTTTCTAATGAGAAGTCTTTTGTTAGGCAAACTGCAGACCTCCTTACTGTGCCCTTGGTCTGAAGCCAACTCTATCTTTCCAGCTTGTTGAGACGCTTTCCACAGACATGGAATTTTCTTAAAAGAAGAGGCCAAAGAAACTAAATGTATTGTTCTGACAGAAATGGTAAAAAAAAAAAAAAAAAAAAAGAAAAATGTGCCTTCCAGGTAAAACATGTGTAGTGGGTTGACCCTGGCCAGATGCCAGGTGCCCACCAAAGCCGCTCTATCACTCCCCCTCCTCAACCGGACAGGGGGAGAAAATAAAACGAAAGGCTCGTAGGTCGAGATAAGGGCAGTTTAATAAAGCAGAAGCAAAGGTCGCGCGCAAAAGCAAAGGAAAACAAAAGATTTTATTCTCTACTTCCCATCAGCAGGCGATGTTTGGCCACTTCCTGGGAAGCAGGGCTTCAGTACGCGTAGTGGTTGCTCCGGAAGACAAACGTAAACAAACGAATGCCCCCCACTTCCTCCTCCTCCCCCTAGCTTTTATACTGAGCAGACGTCATATGGTATGGAATATCCCTTTGGTCAGTTTGGGTCAGCTGTCCTGGCTATGTCCCCTCCCAAGATCTTGCCCACCCCCAGCCTACTGGTGGGGGGGGCAATGTTGGAGAGACAGCCTTGATGCTGTGGGAGCGCTGCTCAGCAGTAGCCAAAACACTGGTGTGTTATCAACACTGTTCTAGCTACCGATACAGAGCACAGCACTACGAGGGCTGCTGTGGGGAAAATTAACTCCATCTCAGCTAGACCCAATACAATCTCCACCCCTTATTCCATACCATTTGCGTCATGCTCAGGTCCCACATAATTTAATACACACATACATATACATATATCTTCTAACCATCCCATCGTATTTAATTCCCATTACTGAAATCCCTTCTTACCAACACTTACGACTTAAACTACAGACTTAAACCATCTTTATACCCAACATACAGATTTACACATTCTCATTAACTACTATCTTCTGTCCTTTAACAGAGAGATATTACTCTCCCATTCCATGGGCTTCTTGCACTCCTCCAGATGTTCACAAACAGGCTATGACTTGGGTCCCATCTGTCAAGATGGGCGTTCAGGACAGGAGAAGCAGTATGTTTGATTGTTGAGCACCAACACTGGCTTGGTTTCAGTCATCATTGCACTCGTCTTGTTCCTTGTGAAACTCACTCTTCGTTAGTTCAGGTCATTCCTGCTGCATTACTTCCTACAACATACAACTCACATCACAGATTATTTTTCCCCCAAGGTTAAATCCCCTTGAGGCACACACCGGGTCTCCCCATCCTTCCGCATTACCCACCAAGTACACCCAGGTCCTTGAGCAAAGACAATCCCACGAATGGGTTTGCCTTTTCCCATGGGAGGAGCAATCCATACCGCCTTCCCCAGCCACTTCCCCATGTGCACTACGGGGACCTTATCTCCTCCCACAGTATCTAACGGTTTTGTTTGGGCAGGACCAGGACGGTTAGCAGATCCCCTGGTGTTAACTAGCCAAGTGGCTTCTGCTAAATTTGTATCCCAGTGCTTCCATGCCCCATTGCCCAATGCTCTCAACATAGTCTTTAACAGTCCATTATATCTCTCAATCTTTCCAGAGGCTTGTGGGTGATAGGGGATGTGATACACCCACTCAATGCCGTGTTTCTTTGCCCAGGAGTTTATGAGGTTATTCCGGAAATGAGTCCCATTATCTGATTCAATTCTTTCTGGAGTACCATGTCGCCACAAAATTTGCCTTTCGAGGCCTAAGATGGTGTTTCGGGCAGTGGCATGGTTTACAGGGTATGTTTCTAGCCAGCCAGTGGTTGCTTCCACCATGGTGAGTATGTAGCGCTTGCCTTGGCGTGTTCGTGGCAGTGGTCCAATATAGTCAATTTGCCAGGCCTCGCCATATTGAAAACCCAGCCACCGCCCTCTGTTCCAGGGAGATTTTACTCGTGTGGCTCGCTTGATTGCAGCACATGTTTCACATTCGTGAGTGACCTGTGTGATGGCCTCCATGGTCAGGTCCACCCCTCGATCACGAGCCCATCTGTATGTTGCATCTCTCCCTAGATGTCCTGATGTTTCGTGGGCCCATCGAGCTACAAATAGCTCACCCTTACGCTCCCAGTCCAGGTCCACCTGAGACACTTCAATTTTGGCAGCCTTGTCTACCTGTTCATTGTTTTGATGTTCTTCAGTGGCACGGCTTTTGGGCATGTGAGCATCTACATGACGTACCTTTAGAGCCATGTTTTCTACCCGGGCAGCAATGTCCTGCCATAATGTAGCAGCCCAGATGGGTTTACCCTGCGCTGCCAATTGGTCTTCTTCCACTGCTGCAGCCACCCCGATAGGGCATTAGCCACCATCCAGGAGTCAGTATAGAGATAGAGTACTGGCCACTTTTCTCGTTCAGCAATCTCTAGGGCTAGCTGGATGGCTTTCACTTCGGCAAACTGACTTGACTCACCTTCTCCTTCAGTGGCCTCAACAACTTGTCGTGTGGGGCTCCACACAGCAGCTTTCCATTTCCGATGGTTTCCTACCACACGACAGGATCCATCAGTAAACAAAGCATAATGCCTTTCGTCTTCTGATAACTCATTATATGGTGGTGCCTCTTGAGCACGAGCCACATCTTCAGGCAGTGCTCCAAAATCTCTGCCTTCTGGCCAGTCCATGATCTCTTCCAGGATTCCTGGGTGGTTGGGCTTCCCCAGTCGAGCTCGTTGTGTGATCAACGCTACCCACTTACTCCACGTAGCGCTGGTTGCGTGGTGTGTAGAGGGGATGTTTCCTTTGAACATCCAGTGTAGCACAGGCAATCGTGGTGCCAAGACGAGATATGCTTCTGTACCAACAACTTCTGAAGCGGCTCGAACCCCCTCATATGCTGCTAGTATCTCTTTTTCAGTTGGGGTGTAGTGGGCTTCTGATCCTCGATACCCCCGGCTCCAAAACCCTAATGGTCAACCTCGGGTTTCTCCTGATGTTTTCTGCCAGAGGCTCCAGGTGAGACCATGCTCCCCAGCTGCAGTGTAGAGTACATTTTGCACAGCTGGTCCTGTCTGGACAGGCCCAAGAGCTACTGCACGAGCTATTTCCTGTTTGATATGCTCAAAGGCTTGTTGTTGCTCAAGGCCCCACTCAAAATAGTTCTTCTTTCGGGTTACTCGATAGAGAGGGCTCACAAGCTGACTATAACCTGGAATATGCATTCTCCAGAACCCCACAAGGCCTAGGAAAGCTTGTGTTTCCTTCTTGTTAGCTGGTGGAGACATAGTTGCTATCTTGTTGACCACGTCCATAGGCACATGACGGCATCCATCCTGCCATTTTATTCCCAAGAACTGAATCTCCTGTGCAGGTCCCTTGACCTTGCTTTTCTTTATGGCAAAACCAGCTTTCAGAAGAATCTGAATTACTCTTTTTCCCTTCTCAAACACTTCTTCTGCCTTGTTGCCCCACACGATGATGTCATCAATGTATTGTAGATGTTCAGGGGCATCACCCTGTTCCAGTGCAGTTTGGATTAGTCCATGACAAATAGTAGGGCTGTGCTTCCACCCCTGGGGCAATCGATTCCAGGTGTATTGAACACCTCTCCACGTGAAAGCAAACTGTGGCCTGCACTCTGCTGCCAAAGGAATTGAAAAAAAACGCATTGGCAATGTCAATTGTAGCATACCACTTGGCCGCCTTCGACTGCAGTTCATATTGGAGCTCTAACATGTCTGGTACAGCAGCACTCAGTGGTGGTGTCACTTCGTTCAGACCACGATAGTCTACTGTTAACCTCCATGCTCCGTCAGACTTTTGCACTGGCCATATGGGACTATTGAAAGGTGAGTGAGTCTTGCTGATGACTCCCTGGCTCTCCAGTTGATGAATCAGCTCATGGATGGGAGCTAGGGAGTCTCGGTTTGTGCGATATTGTCGCCGGTGCACTGTCCTGGTCGCAATTGGCACCTGCTGTTCTTCAACTTGCAGCAATCCCACAACGAAGGGATCTTCTGAGAGGCCAGGCAGGGTAGATAGCTGTTTGATCTTCTCTGTGTTCACAGTAGCTACACCAAAAACCCATCGGTACCCTTTTGGGTCCTTGAAGTACCCTCTCCTGAGATAGTCTATGCCAAGGATACAAGGGGCTTCTGGGCCGGTCACAATGGGGTGCTTTTCCCACTTGTCCCCTGTTAAGCTCACCTCAGCCTCCAATACAGACAATTCTTGGCATCCCCCTGTCACTCCAGAGATCCAGATGGGTTCTGTGCCCCTATATCCTGATGGCACCAGCGTACACTGTGCCCCGGTGTCTACCAAAGCCTTATACTTCTGTGGGTCTGATGTGCCAGGCCATCGGATCCACACAGTCCAGTATACCCGGTTATCCCTTTCCTCCTCCTGGCCGAAGGCAGGGACCCTCTATTCTTGTTCCTGGTCAGAGTATTCACTGTCTGACCCTTTCAGTGCCAGACCAGAAGTCCCTTCACCAGAATCAAGGGAGGTGATTTCAGTTCTTCTATGTCTGGGAGATCGCTGATTGCCTTCTTGTGTCTCTACAGCAACTACGCTGACAGACTTCTTGGGTGACCCCTTCTTAACAGCAGTCTTCCCTCTCAGTTCACGTACTCGGGCTTCCAGCTTAAAGGTGGGTTCACCATCCCACTTCCTCATGTCTTCCCCCTGGTCACGCAGGAAGAACCAGAGTGCACCACGCGGCATGCGCCTGGGGCTCCCTTTCCTTCCGACCGGGGCAGGAGGGGACTGACTTCTTGGGGCGCCCCTAACAGCCAAGGCGCTGTTCTGTAGGGATGAGGATGTACAGAGATTTTCTTCAAAGTTTTGGAGCCAAGAAGACACTTTCTCCACAGTTGGTGTATCCATATCTGGGCAATACATCGCTGCCAAGCTGTTAGAATAGGATGCTGGAGCACTTTGAATCACCTTCCTCCACATGGCCCGTGTGCACAGGACATCCTCTGGATCTTTGGAGACCTCATCATCATCTAGATCACTGTAGATTACTTCTAGCACTGCTAATTCTCTCAGGTATTGGATGCCTTCATCTGCAGTAGTCCACTTTCCTGGGGAGCTGACAAGATCTTCCTTGAATGGATATCTTGCCCTCACACTTGAGAGGAGTCGTCTCCAGAGACTGCAAATTGCTGCCTCTTTTCCAATTCCTCTCTCAATCCCCCGGTTTCTAGCAAGAGATCCCAACTGTTGGGCTTCCTTACCTTCCAGCTGCTGACTGTCAGCCCCGCTATCCCAGCATCGGAGCAGCCAGGCAGCAATCCGCTCACCTGGCTGGCGGCTGTAATCTTTCCGCATGTCTCGAAGCTCTGATGAGGTCAGAGACCGGGTAGTTTCTGCTTCCTGGCTAAGTTCTCTCATTCCTTCCTCCCATTTCTTTGTCGAAGGACCGGCTTCTTGAACAAACCTTTCCTCTTCTTCCTCCTCCCTTACTAATCGAGGGTATGGACCTGTTGTTCTCCTTGTCCACTGTTTCTTTTTCACTACTGGGGCAATTACTGTAGTTGTTGTTGTTTGGGTGCCTATCTCAACCGTGGTGTTCTCAGATGCAGTTTGGGTCCCTGCCTCAACCGTAATCCTCTGAGAATACTGAACTGTGGCTCGATAGGCACAGGCCAGGCCCCAGTACAGTGCTAGAAGCTGTTGGTTTTCATTGGGATAGGCAAGGCACCCCTCTATCAAGTGGTGCGTCAGTTTGCCAGGGTTGCTTACCTGTTCAGGTGTAAAGTCCCAGGTTATGGGAGGTGATAACCGTCCTAGGAATCTGCCCAAATCCTTCCAAACACCCTGCCACCCAGGGACCGGCCGCCTCAGGGCACTTTTCAGTATTGCCTCACCCAAAATTTTTCTTCTCTTACACCAGGACGAGACCATATTCCACAAAACCCATAATACGCCAATAGTATTAATTAATAGTATTAAGCAGCTCACATAAGGGTGAGCAAGGACCTCAGGAGCTTGCATAATAAAACCATCCACATCAATCCCGGGTAGGGACAGGGAGATGTATTCCCTCATTTTCTCCACAAGATAGCTCCCGCAGCACAGCAAGGCCATCAATGCCAGGACAAAGCACATAGCCATTGTTTGTACCAGCAAGTTCCCAAGTTCCTTCATCCTTCCCACAAAATAGCTCCCCCAGCACAGCAAGGCCATCAATGCCAGGGCAAAGCACAGAGCCATTATTTCTATTAACATGTTCCCAAGCGCAGCAAAATAAAGAGATAAGCAGTGCAGCCAACAAACTCCATGACCCGCACAGGAGCTTGCCACTTAATAACTACTATAGCTATAGCACGCTTAATACAAAACTGCCGTTGTCTTGCCCCACGTTGGGCGCCAAAAAGGACTGTAGTGGGTTGACCCTGGCCAGATGCCAGGTGCCCACCAAAGCCGCTCTATCACTCCCCCTCCTCAACTGGACAGGGGGAGAAAATAAAATGAAAGGCTCGTAGGTCGAGATAAGGGCAGTTTAATAAAGCAGAAGCAAAGGTCGCGCGCGAAAGCAAAGGAAAACAAAAGATTTTATTCTCTACTTCCCATCAGCAGGCGATGTTTGGCCACTTCCTGGGAAGCAGGGCTTCAGTACGCGTAGTGGTTGCTCCGGAAGACAAACGTAAACAAACGAATGCCCCCCACTTCCTCCTCCTCCCCCTAGCTTTTATACTGAGCAGACGTCATATGGTATGGAATATCCCTTTGGTCAGTTTGGGTCAGCTGTCCTGGCTATGTCCCCTCCCAAGATCTTGCCCACCCCCAGCCTACTGGTGGGGGGGGCAATGTTGGAGAGACAGCCTTGATGCTGTGGGAGCGCTGCTCAGCAGTAGCCAAAACACTGGTGTGTTATCAACACTGTTCTAGCTACCGATACAGAGCACAGCACTACGAGGGCTGCTGTGGGGAAAATTAACTCCATCTCAGCTAGACCCAATACAACATGCTTGGACAGTTATGCCCAGATCTGTTGAAAGGAAACATTTTCTTCCTAAGAGGTATTATCTATTTCTCATAATTGAGAGAGGTACTTTTCGGTAGACTAGAGTGTTTTTACTTTGCTGATGGTCAAACCTTTGCATTGCATAAAGATGGGATACATTAAAGCCGAAGATCTGCTGTTGTCAGTGGATGCCTTTTGCATCTGGGGCTCTGATGACCAGAGCACCAGCTACTCTCATAGGCAGAGTCTGGCAGCAAAGGTGCTCTCTGGGGAACAGTTCTCAGTGCCTCTGGTTATCAGATAACTTGGTGTCCTGATGTTTCTTCTTTTAATAGCAGGGAGAGCCCAGGTGCAAAGCACCAGTGTTGGGATGCTCTGCTTTCAAAACTGGGGAGTGTTAAAAATGGGTCTAAGAAAATGGGGATTGCTGTAGTTCTTTCAGGGGGCAGTCTCCCCTCTTTCATTAACAAATACCTGCACAGCTGAAGGAACTACTGATATATCTAAATGAAACATGGAAGTCGCTGAGTTGAACTACATCCCAAACGTGACCCTATGTACAGTTTCAGTCCATGGCCAGCACCAGATGCTCCAAAGGCAGAAATAGCCTTGTAGAAGGCAGGTGGAGGTTAGTCATCCACAGCAGTTCAAGGCTGGCTAAAACCTAAAGCATTTGTTTTAACTTTTACCTTTTTTGTGGTGGTAATTTTAATTAATCCTTGTAACTCGTTTGAATGTCTGATTGGAGATCAGACAAAATCTGAACTCTGGTAAATTTTTCTGTCACCAGAAAACATATAGAGGTTCTTGGACAGGAATATAGCTTTCCTGCTCCCAAAGATGTTAGGGTGAATCCGCCCTTACTTCCCTGAGAGTAGGATTAGCTACTACAGGAAATTCTGGATGCTCACAGCTAGAACTGTCCTGAAAATGTAAATTTAGATGGAAGAAACATGTAAATGTTGCTTCCCCAAGAAAGCATGTTCTAAAAAATCGTACAAGAACAGGTCTGGCTGTGTGATAGACTGCAGATCTGTGATTACCTCTGCAGCACCAAGCCTGTTAGTCCTTCTTCTGCGGCCTTGTTCCAGCAGTCCAGCTTGAGACAACCAATATCTTTAAAGAGTAAAAAAGTCCCTTCTCTCTTAATATTTCTTTCCTTCTCATGGATGTGAAAAATCCACCACAAATTACATTAAAGGCAAAATTAAGTTAAAGACAAACCTGCTGCATTTCAGAGAGCTGCTCTAGGCAATGCAATTGCTAGTGCATCTCTGAAGAAAGGTTACAAGGATGTGTGTAATGGAGGCTGTTCAGTCAAGGATTCATTCCCCATGCACTGAAATGGGCCTTTAATGGGCTCTGCTGTGGTGATACAACAACATATATGAAACCTGTCAAATGATTTTGGACAAGTGACACTATTGTTCCAGGCTGCTGTTTCTCTCTTCTTATGAGTGTGAAGGTCTTCTCTGCCACTTTTCTCAATTGCCTTGTTTATTTGTGTATCTAACACGGGCTGGGGTCACTTGTAACATCTGGCTTTTGCCATAACAAAAAAGCTATTAATAACTGCAACAAAGACCAATATGAGGCTTCAACAGGTTGAAAGTTTTGCTTTAAAACAAGTTTATTGCATTGAGGATTCATTCACATCATTAAATAAAGTGAACACACTGTTGTGCTGACCAAACTCTGAAGCATATGTGCTAAAATCAATTCTATTAAGTTGTTCTTCTCTGAGGTACAAAGCGCTCCCTTCCAGGCCTAACAAAGCAAATGATGGCTCTTTCTTATGTAAGGAGACAAGAAAGCTATTGTCATATCTAAAGCTGCAATAATAACAATTACTTGTTGCAGTAGGAATGTCAAAGAGCTTGCCTGGTTATGTCCACTTGGCATAAAACACCTTTGTTTATGCCAGGCTTAGAGAAATGACTGAACTCATGTCTTTTGATTGAACATTTTGCACACCAGAGTTTTCCTAGGACAACATAAATCATCCAGAAGATAGTAATATGATGCTAAGAGACAACTCATAACTTAATAAAACTACTGTCTGTCTGGAATTGTTTTCTTTTCAATATAGCTGATGAAATTCTAGCACTGATAGCGTGTTTGTCTGCTAACCTTGTCTTTCTCAGACTTTGAGGCATTTGAGTCCTTGTGTGACAGGTGATCTTACCAAAAAGCTTTTTACTGATATGAGAGTCACTTGCTAAACTCACACTCTGTGATCAGCTGCTTTGTTTTATTTGAAAATCTACATTTCAGAATATGACGAGATGCACGATGAGGTTTTGCAGCAGGCTTGCCTCCCCTCTTTCCCTCTCTGCTGGTACAGCACACTTTCCCCTGCAAAGCAAGCCTTTACAGGTGTTCTGCATTTGCAAAAATGCTACTTGTCTTCTTAGTGCCAAACAATGTTTTTGGGAATCTTTGATTCCATGAGGATTCTTGCCCTTGAAGTAGCAGCACTGGAGCCTCATCAGGAATGCGTCTCTGCAGTGCTCCAAGGGTGTTTTCACTGGTGGTCCATCAGGTCCAGTTTCCTCTTTGACAATTTTACCCATAGCTTCTTTCAGAGTGGATATCTGCATCTACATGCTTGTGAAGTTGGGGGATATGCTTGGCCTGGGAGAACTAGACCTGTGCTCCTGCTGGAGTTAGTAACTGTTAGTCTAGCACTATTGCCCACTTGGAAGAAACTCTTTAAAAATCTCCCTGGTGTTAAATGACTGATTTTGGGGTGCTCCAAATGAGAGTACAGCACCTGTTAAGGTTTATTGGGTATTTATAGACCCATACCATGCAGTTTAAGCTATGTGACTGGTTACTGCTCCCCATCTTTTTAACAGCTTCACGCTTTTGTAAATCCTCACATCGTTGTTTCTGTTTGTGGTTAGTCAACCCTGAGGACCATAGCCTGTTCCTGGTAGTAGACAATTAAGTTGCTCTTCAGCTGTAGGTTTTGACACTTGATGGCTTCTAATTTTGTTTGTGGGCAGTTTGTGGTGGATAAAGGTTTTGACTGCCACCCTCTTGCAATCCTGCTGGCCTCTGAACATAACTTTGATGCTCTTGGAAGCTAAATCAGTGGCCAGCTCACATTTTTTCCTGGTAAACAGGCAAAGCCCTCAAGAAAGACATTACCTGGGCATATTACTAGATGACCTTGCCTCAGAGATATTTTGGAGTGCTGGCACCATGAACGTGAAACCCCTAAACTTGTTCCTAACCAGGGTAAACACTCTTACACTGGTTACACACTTTGCCAGTAGTTCTGTAGTAGCTGCCTGCTCCTATGACAGTCAGGGCTACAGGAAATCTCTTTGCAAGGATGAAATCAGCAAACATGGGCTTTGGGGTAGGAGGAATGGGGGTAAGATTTAAAGGAAATGCAAGGAAAGTATCCTTCCCCCGTCATTTTCTCCTAAGTAGAAACAGATGTGTGGGTAAAGACTGTGTATTTTAAATTTTGCAAACATGAATTTTACCCTGAACTATCCAGGAAAAAGCAGAGGGACACTGATGTGTTTGATACCAAGGAAAAAATGCTTTTTGGTTTCAGAGCCCCAAAGCCATAACACGTTAATATCTGGGAAGCATCATTATTCCAGAGCCTCACATGGAAAGGAGACCTGCCACTTTGGCACAGAAAGAAAGAGATCTAATACCCCCTCCAGCTTCCTTCCTGCATTATTCCTCCAAACCAAGTGGCCACTCCTTACAGTCCCCCCTGTGCTGCCCATTGCCTTCCCCTGATTCCTCCCTGTCTTCTCCCACTGTAATGATGCTTCTGTTGCTTGTAACTTGGCTCTGATCACTGTTTCCCTTTCTCTCAGGTTTATGATTACATAAAAAAGGGACTTCCTTATAAGAAGTTTGGATATGAAACATGTTGACCTAGATTCCTCAGGTGTGCTGAGGTTTGGGGGCCAAACCCCTTATAGACAGGCTGAGCTTCTCAGGCGAGAGATGTAGCTAGGGCACTCCAACACTCTCTGTGCTGTCGTGAAGAGTCAGTCTGAACCAGACATAGCATAAAAGGAAGCTCTTGCAAGCTGGGACTCCTCTCCACTTCTGAAAATGGATATTAGACAGCTGGGGTTTTTTAAATTATTATTATTCTTTTATTTGTAAAAGGGCTCAGTCTGGCAGCTGCAAAGAAGTAGCAGCCTGGTGACCCAGTCCTACCTGACCCCTGACTTTCTGGTAAAACTAGCACACGTAATGTCTCTGTTTTTGGCTAGTTATGAGTAACAGATTACTGGTAGTTTGTGAATAGAAGCCCTCAGCATATTTCCGAGAAAAAAATACAGACATTGCATGGGCAAATATGGTAAATGAATGCATCTTTTCATAGTTTTAAATTGTGGGAAGAAACCTTTTACAGGACAAATCAGTGGGGTATTTGGGAACTGCTAAAGATACCGACTTGAACTGTCATTAAGGGCAGTAGGGAGAGAGGAACACACAGGAAGCAGTGAGTCGCCACTGTTGTGTAAACCTAGCTGTCACGCTTGACCTCATATATTGGTGGTGAATTATGTTTTGGAACTGAGGAGTTAAATGTTATATTGCAATAGCAAAGTCTACTCTCCATGGGTTTCATGCTGCGCTTCAGGCCGTTGGATGCCACGTCAGCTGTAAAGACTTTGGAAGCCCTAGGGATCTCACTGACAGGTCTTTATTGCTCCATGGGAAGGGTTTCTTGACAAAATCAGAGGGAAGCCTGGTGAGCTCATGCATTGCAAATGACCGGTGGTCTTGAGCCTTGTATGGTGTAGGCAGGAAGGGTTAGCTATGTCGACCATGGCTCTTTTAGTGACAACCACAGCCTACCCAAGCAGGCCTCTTGGCCATTTGAGACTGATGATTTCATTTCTCCTTTCTGAGTTTTGCTCATTTCCTCAACTCTTTGTAGCCGGATCTCTGGAGTGTTTTACACTATGCTAGAATACTTTTCAAATGTCTCTATTCCCCCAAACCAAAATCGTCCAATTATCCTAGGAAGAAAGCCTTTGTAAACATGCCCATCAAGCTGAATCTATCATACAGAAGAACGTGTCTCAAGTATGATGGATACACATACCCTTGGGCAGAATAAACTTCTATATTATTAGCTTGTGTTTCAAATGATGGGGTTAGCATTCATGCCTAGCCACTAAATAATTTGGTTTCCGGAAGCTTCTCTGGAATAGGACACAGTAATTCTAGTAGCTGTATATTATGTAATGTAAATACTGAGAAGTCAGCCCTGCAGGATGGAAAATACCCCATGAGTTTATTGTGGCTTTTCTCCCTTTCATATTTTTTTCCCTTTTGGTACTTAGAAGTGCACCAAGTTCCTAACCTTACTGAACTGAAAACAGGGAGTGATTGTGGTATTCTTTCAGGTGTTTGGAGATATAGTTAAGGGCTGTAAGAGGCTGCTTTCTTCTTCCTCCGTGCAGCCACCACTTCACATTTCTGTCCAAGCAAAATGGAAAATGCAACATAGACTATTCTGAAATCTGACAAAGATTTTTTCCCCCCAATAACTGCAGTTTTATTAAAAGATCAGTTTACATGCTGTTACCTTTATTAGTACCTTGACTGCTAGCCCCATAAAACTACATGAAAAATCATGGCAGATCAGACCACAGGGACATCTACCTTCTGAAAAAGTAGAGTTGTGCTTGGGCGTGTGGAAACTGGCAACACATGAGAAAGCCAGAAACTGCCATTGTGCAAGCTGATGGTTTTCTTGGCGTACATGTGCCCTCCAGCCAGGTTGGTTTTATGGTATAGTCTTGAGCAGTGATTCAGTGTGGGAATTCTTCATGACGTTATTTATGGCTTTATGTCTCTGCCTTTCTGCAAACCACATTCATAGATCTCCAGTCTGGCACCCCCAAAGCAAAGAGCACACATTGAGCACCACCTGAGAAAAGTCTGGCTTAAAAGACTAGATGTGTCCCCTGGGCACGCTGGGGGAAGGGAAGAGATGATAGAGTCTGGCTCTGTGGCATCATTCAGCTGCCTTAGCCATGAGCTCATCCTCTCCCCTAATCTCCTGCCTACAAAAAGGCAGGCACAGTCCCCTACAGACAAGTCTCTTACTGCACCCTCTTGACTTCTCTCTAGGGAGAACATCTATTCATTTAAAGGCATGTGGTGAATAAGGAAGTATAGGCAACCCTATTCAACAGTTATTAGTTTTGGAGAGCTCAGTGCTGGAGCTTTAATCCTGCAGTATAAGATAGGATTTATATTATATATTAATTTATATTATATATTAATAATGTAATGTAAGGTTTGTGCACGCATGCACTTTGCATGTATACATTCAATTTCTTAAGTCTTTAAATAATCAGACTGAAAACCAGAATATTGACACTGTGCATAGTCATCATTTGGCCCTTACCTTTGACACTTGCCACAGGTCCCATCCTCAGCAAATCCCCATGAACACCCATCCCAGCCTGATCCTAGTTGCTCCCAGCTTCTCAGTGCTGCTGCTCAGACCTGTCCATTCCCATTTTCTGTCACAACTTCCCAGGTGAGCCACAGTGGATTTCTGTGTCTCCACTGCTTTTGTCTCCCATTGTCTCACTATATTGTCTATCCCTCCTGTTTCCAGTCTTACTCTCCTTCATACGGCTCTTCTGCTAATTTCATTCCTTCCTCTTCATCCTGCCTCCCTGAGCAGGCACCCATAACATGGTCCTCGCACCTTGCTTTGCTGTGTCTCCATGTCCTCTTCTGCCACACCTCTGGTTCTCTTGCTCCTCAGCTCCATCCTCTTTGCAGCCTCAGGTTTCCCTTCCCCAGCTGATCCCTTGCCCTCTTCCCACTTCCCTGCCCAAGTCCCTTACCTAGCTGGTCATTCTCCTCGTCCACCCGATGTCTGTCTCCTTCCCAACTGCACACCATCCCCAGCATGGAAGACTACACTCACACATATCCTAACTCCACATTTCCAGGTTTTCCTGAAGGGCAGGAGATACCATCTACACCCATCTAATCTGTTGCAGACTGCGAAGCTGCCATCCACTTTCAGCAGTGTTACTCTTGGTAGGCTGGTAAACTGCTCTGGCGTCAAGACTTTGGCCTCATATTAGGAGGAAAGAGGTGGTCTGGCTGGACTCTGAACACCAAAAGACGCGGGAGGGGTTTATTTGAGGAGAGAGAAGCTTTAGTGAAAAAATAAAAAGCATTGTAGGAATGATTGATGTGCCCAGGCTCAGTGAGAAGCTCTGTGAAAATGTGTCTGTCTCACTAGATGGCACTGCAGAACAGTTTGGCAGCGGTTTGCGGGTGCTTTGACAGGGAGAAAGATCACGGGAGGCTTTGTGTGTGATGGGGCAGCATCCTGCTTAATCCACGAAAGGGTCTGGGTGAAGTCTGAGCAGCTTAAACATTTTCTCTGCACAGATGGAGATGTGTCTGGGAGCAGGGAGTGGGTTTCTATCATCCCTAACTGAAATTTGAAAGAGAAATTTCCAAAAGTTTTCCAACTTTGGGATCTGACAATCCTGAAAAAGGACAAACTGAAGCATCAGAGAGTGTTTGGGGCCAGGAAAGAAAGGTGCTGAGCATCCTGATAATAATCTCTGCGTTCTGGCTACAGGAAATACTGCAGTATGGGCTCTTACAAGCCCTTATTAGACGCTTCATAATTCCCCATTCTCTTTTCCTGGTGAATGGCCAGGGGGCCAAGGACTTCTCCCAGATTTTCATCGTGCAGCTGAGCATGAATTCACCTTGGAAGAGTGAGAGATGGAGAGATTATATATGTGTAGACTGAAATGGAGCCATCAAATAGGAAAGATCTGTCCCCTGGGACTAAAAGGAAGCACCAAGTACTTCCCCCTCCAAACACACAACCGAGGGAGCTGGGTTTGCAGCATCTGGTTGGGTCCTGAACAGGTGAGAAAACCTTTGAGGCCCCGCAGGATCCAAGTGGGGGAACAGGGGAGACAGTGAAGAGAGCTCTTTTTTTTTTTTTCCTACTGATCCTTCTCACAGACCAAGGAACGAACATCAGCTCCCTCCTTGGTGACCTGATCATCTTGCACATCTGTCAGCATGCTGCAAAGCTGCTACACAAACTGCATTTCCATAATACCTCCTGCTCCCATGGGCAGGGTCATATTTTGGCTCCATGGCTGTGAACCTGCTGCCGTTTTCAGTCACAAACACACACAGGACTACATAAAGCAACCCATATTTAACGGTGATCTGGGAGAGTTTACGTCGTGGCCTAACAACACATGAAGTGACCTGCATCAACACGGCCTGTAAGCCTGGCTGGTTTCAGGCAGAGGAGGTGGTTTCACCAGCAAAAGGAACCAGATGAGTGTTGCCCTGGAATAAAGTACTTTGTGTGTCCTGTTTTTTTCTGCTAGTCAGGATTCCTCACATAGCAGCTCTGCTTAGGGACCCTCTCAGATGTGCTCTCTAGCAGACAGTGCCCTGGAGGAAGGAAGACAGTAAATTAACTTTGCCTATTGCTACAGTAAAGCTAACAGCAGCTTTTTCTCAGAAAGGAAAGGACACCCGATTTACCATGTGGTAAATAAGATCGTTTCCCTTCAATTCTAGTCTCACTAAAGTTCTCACCAGGAACTAGAGACTTCATGTGGCCTTTAGGCTTAGTAATGCTGTGAACGAACACATTACACTAGTCAAGACTTTCCCCACGTAATGTGTGCCACGTTACTGGGAAGCTTACGTGGCTTGGAGCATGCTAAGACATGGCTACATGTTATGGCTACACCAGCTGGTTTGTTGTGGGAGCAAAAACATTGCTGACCCAGTCTATTGTGGCCAGAGAGTAGGTGCCTGAGGCAAGGAACAGTTGAAAGAGAGCCTCAGAGTGATGCGCATAGGGCTGCTCTGGAGCTGTTTCTTTTTGTTGTTGTTGAAACTCATTAACATAATCCAAAATATAGGTTAACTTATCAGCTTTACTTTTTATTTCCCCATGGGTCACAAATTTTCTAACATTATTTGATGTAATGTTGTCCCTACAAAATAATAGCACATTTTGGAGGGATTGCAGCTTTATTTCCCCTTGAGGGCTAAACCAGTGTAGCAGCACTTTTATTTTAACTGACGTAACTAGTAGTATTTGTATTGTGTGCTCCTGTTCTTGAAGAGAAGCAATCAAACAGCAAACAGATAAACCTCCCTAGCTCAGGCACCTGAGCTAGAACACTACTGCCTGATTCCCAAAGCACAGCTGTCTGATCGAAAATATTGCTGCTTCACATATATGCATATGGTCACTGGAGGAATAAATTGCATTGCAAAACTAACAATGCAGTATTTGCCCAAATACTGAACAGCAGCTGAGTGCTAAGAACCTATAAGCATGTGCAGCAACACCATAGATAACATCATCAGAATAGTAGGTAATCTCTTCTTTAAAATTTAGTTACATGTGACCGGATTTTTGTCTGACAACTTTACTCATAGTACCTTTATCCTTGACACATCCCATTAAGACCAAAGAGTAAGGGACTATTTCATATAACCACATGCTTGGAGTTCAAGAATTTAGCATGTTTCTTAACCTAAACTTTGAATCACACTGTGCTATCTTTACTCACACATAGTACTGTAAGTTTAAATGGCACTCTTAGGTTGTAAGATACAGTTAGATGGCACAGCTGAACCCTGATGGTTGCCTGCCTCCAAAACATTGAAGAAAGACACTGTGACTATGATTTAGGGTTGTATTCAACTCATACATAGTCAAATAGGGAATGAAAGGAGGAAACAGGCTAAAAGCTGAGGTGACCAGCTCAGATGTGACTCTCTAGTTTTCTGTTGCTCAGGTATAAACTAGAGGTGATGACTACCAGCATAAAGACCTGCAGAGGAATTAATTAATTAATGTTTTTGAAGAAATTCAAAGATTCAAGTGGTGTTTTTAAACGCACAGATTTTGCTCTCTCTCTAGTGAAGACAGTGATAGTTCCAAATGTTTACAAAAGCATTTCCTTTCTCTGGTTTTCGTATTATAGCAAGGTGGCAGCTACTTTTTACCACACCAAATAGAGTAGTGGAAGGATGAAGACAAGATCTGATTTTCGTCATGGAGTGAGCAAATGAAGAATGCTGGCATATGGTTGTGTTAATTACAGAAGCTGCTGAAAGAAAATTCAATGAACATGTCCTCAGAGGTCCTGTGAAGTCTTTGTATATTTGAAATGAATCCTTCTTCAGTGTTTGCAGCTGATAAGTAATGTGTAACCCAGGCAGAGCCTTCATGGAAGATAGTAGACTTGTAGATACCATGCAGAACCAACTGAGGGCCAGTGAAGACACGTTAGCCAGCAGATGGAGAAATCTTTTCTTTTTTTTCCCTGCAAAATAAGTCAAGATGGCTGCTACGATGCTCTCTCTGTAAGTGTACTGCTAAGGTGGGCTATGCTTTCTATAGCAACCTATGTAGAATGCCAGGTGTTCACAGCTTCTGAAGGAACATTCTTATTTCCTCCTTTCACAGTGCCAGATTTGTGCTGGGCATATACCATACTGCTTCAAGATTAATGAGGTTCATACCAGATGTGCCTTAGCACAGTAAGCTCCAGTTATTTCTCAGGGGTGAAATGGATACTTTAACTGTTGGAATAGAAGTCTATTGAAAGGCTAATTCAGTACTGAGCAATTCAGGTGTCCAGGGCAAAATAAAGGTGAGTAACTCTGCAAGATGAAAGCCCTGGGTCAGCTGACCACCATCCATTGTTGGGAGTTTTCATGGTTTCATGCCAAAAAGTCACACAGGACTTGGGACAGGTGTTAACATTAAAAGAGTGTCAGATGATCTGAACTCCACATAACTGGCAGATGCACACTGGGCTTGTTAACAGAGATTCAAATGTAACTGCTTCTGATAGTGATGGAATAACTGATTAGCTATGGCTCTTATTCATTATTATTGTAGTAATGCTATATATAGGGTGTGACACAGGGTGTGGGCTCTCTTCTGTTCCCCTTTCTCACTGGTCAAGTTGCTTCTTTCTTTAAAGTGAATAAGGGTGTCACAATCCAGGCTGACACTAGTCTGTTCAATTAAGTAGCTACAGGGATTAGGCACAGCTCAAGACTTGCACATCTACAGGTTGGGAGTGCAGCCCTGTACAGCAGTGGCTCTTGGTTCTTCAGCAGATGTGCTACTGAAGTTTTCTGGTATAAGTGGAGTCCCTGTCTGCCAATGCAATGTAGTGTAAGCTTGTGAACAGCCATGCATTTCTTAATTACTTTTCATGTACCCACTGCAAATGGTCTGCAGACATCATCAAAAATCAAATCAAAACCTCATGGTTTCAACTGGTGCAGTGGGATGTACTAGTTATCCTGTATGTACTGGGTATGCTTCTGAGAACAGCCAGCCCTGAACAGCTACATGCTTAGCAGATACTTACAAAGAAGAAGTAAACACGGTGTGCCGTGGGTTAGAAACAAAGGGGAGCCGCTCCTGTGGGGTGACTGACTGATGCTTCCACAGCTGTGAATCTTTCTTTTTTTGCTGCCTCTTTCGTATCACTGAAAGAGGCACTGGTCCTCCTGCCTGTGAAGGAAAGGCTCAAGCTGAAGCTGGTCCCCACCTGATTTTCCTCACCAGCTAAGCCAGCTAGATCCATCCAGATCTGGGCTAGGATGCAAAGCAACACATAGCATGCACAGTTTGACTTAGCAGGGAGTTTGGGTTTCGGTGTAAGCACAAGACCTGATCTAAGGTGGTGGGGCAGAGCACATGGGGTTCTCTTCCAAGTGTGTTGAATATCAAGATGTTTCTGTTCATACTGCTTACACTGCACATGTGCCCTTTACAGTCAGCCTTGGTTATGTATACTGGCACAGATCTAGTGATGGATTTGCTTCTTAGTGAGTAATACAGATTTTCTCTGTATAAAGGCAATCATTTGCTGCCTGATTTTTTTTGAATGTGCTCAAGAATTCCTTCGTGTCTAGTGTGTCAGCCTATGGGGACGTACTTGACCCATTCACTGAAATCAGAAAGCATGGCTGGGAGGGATAGGCTCACAGGTGACAGCTGGCAATAGTCCCAACTGTACTGGAGTTTGCAGGCTGCAGATAGCAGGAAACAGACCCTTTTACTCTAGGGCAGCAGGCGAAAGCAGGCAGACAGTCTCAGAGCCTGTGTGTCAAGTATCGCATTCAATTTGTTATGCTGAGGTCAGGGGGTGATTTGTTTTTGCATATGAGATCATTATGTCAACAGGACGAGGAGGCAATGAAATGCAAAACAAAATTCCCAGTCCTGGGAATCTTATCGCTTAGCTCACAAACCAGACAGCACGGAGTCCCCAGAAGGGGAAGCAGCTATACTGGTAGAAAAGCCCCTGTGTTCTTACATACCATTTTTATTTTCAAACATAAATAGGCTGCAGAAGAATGAAAGCAAATCAGCTCCACTGCTGTGACCAGCTTCTATGCACGAACTCTCACCCATGCTGTCTGCATCCAGCAGCCGTCATTCAGCTGCAGTGCTTTAGAGCAGGACTAGCAGAAATCACCCTTTGTACCCAGGGACCCCAAGCCAAGGCTCCTCCTCCAGAGCTCTCCTCTGTGAGAAGCTGAAAGCTCTGCTCTCCGCAGCAGCAGGGAAGCCTGCTCTGAAATGCAGCAATTTGCTTTGGTAGCACTTACCTTCTGCTCAAAAGCAGAGTCCTAGATGATAGCAATTTTAGTTTTCCCAAGCAGCAAATGCTCTGGAGCAGTTGTCCTGGAAATGAGTCTCTGCTTTTTACCCAGCCTGTGTCACCCTTATGGAGTCTGTATTCTCCACTAAACGTCAGTGGGGCTGAGTCCTCGCCCCGAGTACTGGGGCATGTTAGTGACTCCACTGACCTAAATAGAGATGTGCTGGTAAGATGAGTCCAATTCTCCTTTTTTTCCTCCAAAAGAAGATATCAAAAAATATTTACAGTGTAATTCACCTCAATTTACACCTGTGTCAGTGCGAGCAGAATTGGGTCCAATAGCTGTCAGAGCATCAGGATGAGTTTAACCGAGTTAGTGCTTGATTTTGTGCCCTTCTAAGGGGCAAAGAGCTGCAACTCCACGCCAGGAACACTCCTGTTTTCCCCGCCATTTCACTCCACTTTGTGCCTCATCTCTCCTCCCAGCCAGGCAGGGGAGGGGATCTGGCACGAGGTGCAGTGCAGGTGACAGCTGGAGGGACACTGCAGCCCTCGTGCTGATGGGAATACCTCCCAATCACACAGGTTGCACTGGCAGGGTGGAGGATCAGGGTGAGAGGAAATTCCTTGTACTGCTTCCAGCACTCACTAATACGCACCTCTGCAGGAACGGGGCAGAGTCTGACCCTCAGTAAATAGGTTCCTTGGGGATGAAAGGTGCTATAAAAGCAAGACGGCAAGCACTCAGAAGTTTGTTGCTCTTTTTCCCCTTCCCTTGATCCTTTGTGGATTTGGCTAGTTGGACCTGTGCTGTTACTGTGTCAGGATTCAGAGAGCAAGCAGCAATGAATTTCTCACTGCTACTGCTCCAGCCCTAATAGCAAACAGCTGAGTGAAGAATGAGGTCCCAGCTGAAAAACAAACAGAGCTTTCCCTCCCCTTGCCTCGGCTGTTGCTGGAGCAGCAGCAGCTCCAGTGTTATTGTAAGCCCCTGGTGTTAGATGCCAGTTCTGGGACGGTAAGTGTGGTTATATTTAGCCTGCCGCCACTCTATTGTTGGGGAATGGCCCAGACTATACTGCCTTTTTCTGGATAGGTAGAGCCTGAATTTCAAGCCAGGAATAGTCAAATTCATTTTAAAGGTACTTTCCCACATCCCATTTTACAGAGCAGAAAAATCACGTGGCACAAAGAAAACAAAGCAGAGTTTGATTGAAAGCGTATTTGCATTATTTTTTACTTTTTTTTTATAACTAGTAGCTTTCTGAAGAGGTGAAGGCAACTTTATTTTATTTTTTTAAAGCAGTCAAATATTTTAGCATGACTTACTTACCTTATTTGAACAGAGTGAAAGTTGGCAGATTTGCTTCTAACTCTCAGCCTCATCAACTTCTTGGGCTGCTCCACAGTAGTTGAAGTTATGCCAGCCTTTCCATTATAACATTCCCTCTCTTCTCATTTTCAGGGGTTTCAAACTTGGCTGTAAAAATTTGCTCCAGGATAAAATCTTGGCACCCAAAGTCCCAGCCCAGGTGTGACTTCTTAAAATCACCATGGGCCAAACCCTGAAATTAGTTTCTACTTAGTCTTTAGTCACTGGCATACAGTTGTATGTTCACTTCAGGAGAACTTGACATGAGAAATCCTAGGGTACACATTAAAGGAAGATATTACTTTTCCTTAAGGGAAAACTAACTAGAATAAATATACAAATATTTGTGAGATATATGTCTGTTGAACTGAGGTTGTACAATCACCCAGGTTTTCTAAAGGGCTCATGGAGATGCTGTTTGCTTACTTCCCACAGACCTCACAGCCACGTTGTGTAGCTCTACACAAAGTGAACGGCCTGCCTTGTGCTTTCCACAACTCTTGGCAAAATGCAGGAGGGAGGGCTGGCCAGGGGCTGGGTTTCTGCAGTCCTCCATGCTGTTTCCCCAAGGCCAATATCTGGGCTAAAACCTGTATTTCACAGCCCACCTGGTGGTGCATGCCTGCCCGGAGGCTCGCACAGAGCAGCGTGTCCCTGGTCTCCTTACATTATCTCCTGGCACTGAAGCAGGGGCCCCTCTTTTAGAGAGAGGTCACAAGCCTGGCATGATCCTGGTTAAACTCAGCTGCACCCAGGGGCCATAATGCCAGCCCATTTCAAGGCTTTTGTGGATGTCTGTGGAGAGGGACCATAGCAGAAGTCCCTAAAGGCTAAGTCCCTAAGGGGAATTAATGAGATCATACAGGATGTATAACAGCCTGCAACGCACAACTCCAGTCCCAGCAGGAGTCAGACTTCTACTGTTGTTCAAGACAGAGAAACAGTAATTTGCTTTCTTTACCTACACACAGAAAGAACAGGTCCTCATATTCAACCCAGAGAGCAGCACTCCCGTGTCTGTGGCGCCTTGTAAAACATCCAGGAGTCATACTGAAGGGAACCTGTTTTGACCTACTTGCAATGCTCTGAAACCAGGTACTCTGAGACTGGGAGTTAGACCTAGGCTGCCTGCACACTTGGGCAAAGACTCAGCAAAAGACAAGAAACTTCAAGAAAACCAATGCTGACACTTCCACAGAAGATCTCTAAATTTCCTATGCCTCCATGCTTGTAACATTTGGCTCTAATTAGCATAAAAAGGCTGCAGTCTAGTCTGTCCTGCAAGGCTGACTTGCAAAAGAAGACTGAGGTCTGCCTGCCAAGGCACATGGAGAAGTGGCAAGGAGAGAATGACACAGGCAGCCTATCCCTCCAAAGGCAAAGAAAGAAAGAGAGAGTATCCACCAGCTCTCTCATCCCAAACATCCTTCCTTCTTTAAGAGACGTTTCAAAATTTAAGGTCTTAGACCTTGTTAGGACAGCTGTCCCAGTGGCCCATTCCTATGTTGGTCTACAAAGACCTTTCCGGGTCCTGTGTCTACATTAAATGACATAAGACCATAAGGATGTATGTACTGGGTCCAAGCAAAGGCTCATCAATATCCTGTATCCTGTCTCTGACAGTAGCTGAAAGCAGATGTACAGTGAAGAGTATAAAAAATAAATGTAGCCATACTTCCCCTAAATGCTTTTCTAGCCCCCAGTAGCTTGTGGGTTACAAACTTCCTCAGTTGTAGATGGGAGTCTTTGTATTCGATGACCCTTGATAGCTTTTTCTTTCATTAATTTGGTCAACTTTGAACTCATGTAAACTTTACAACAACCAACAGTTCCACAGTACAATTACACATTGTGTGGAAAAAAACCCCACCTTTCTTTGGTTTTACTGGACCTGTTACTTTGAGTTTCTTGTAGTGGGAGAAAGAGTGAGCAGTTGCTCCCTGCTCACCGCTCCGTGCCATGGCTTTACCGACCGCTGTGGCACGTGTCCCTGCAGCTGGCCGGGGTGTAGCTGCACGACTGCGCAGGTACTGTGAAGTCTCAGCCTGAATCGCTGGGGCTGTGCGCTTGAGTATGTGGACAGAGGAACTGACGAGTAGGTGTTTGGAAGGCACGTCGCCTGTTTCCGCTTAGATTGGTAAACTTCCTTCCATTTATGATTTTCAGGGAGCTTCTGAAGGAACATTATATAGGATTAACTAACTCAGGGAAAGCTTGTGTTGTGGTACAGTGCTCAAAAATACTTCAAAATAACTAAGTGGCACTTCCAAAAATATTCCTGCTTTGAGAAGAGAAATTAAAAAGCCAGAGGTATAATTACAAGGGAGTGATGGACAGCTAGGCCCTTGCTGCTTTTATTCTCCTAGTCTACACGGTGGCTTTGGAATATGTCAGAGGGGCAAGTGTTGGTTGTTGTAGCCCAAAAAAATGTTTGCCAGGCATCCTCCCCTGGGGCTTATAATTTCAAAGAAAATAGATCCTTTTGCTCTGCTAATCGCTGTTGTGATTATCAAACCTTTGTACTTTAAAGATGCGACAACTGCAATCATTCACAGGCAATTTGGATCTATGTTCTCTAACCTATGTAAACCATAGAAATGTTTTATATCACCTGCTAACACTTTTCCGTAACCTCATACTTTCCATAGTTGCGTCTTTCTTGTGAGGGAAAAAAAATCTCTTCCTCCACCCACACTACTACCACATATACCAGCCGACATCAGACAGCAGCTGTTTCTAGTTTCAGTGAAAAATATAATAAAACCCAAAATGTCTAATGTGGTATGCCAAAAAAAAAAGTGTTGTTCCAAATTACCCAGAGGTATGAATATTGTTAGAAGGAAATCATCCTTTTCCAATCAGCTTTCTGCGAAACATTCGTACTCCATCACTTTCTATTTATGACCTGGTGCTAGTCACTCCTCTGGTTAAGTAGGGGAAAAAGCTGCGACAGAGGAAAGTGAAAGGATATGTGCCTGTTATTTGTCTATATGGCATCTAGAAATCTTAGGGAGCGCATGAAAGTATAATGCTAACAGGCATATGCTCAACCTGACAGACTGCACTGTAGGCACAGAGAATTAAAAAAAATGTTATGAATAATTTTAAGTGGATGGAAATCCAAGCTCCTGATATTTACTTCAGAATTTCCTTTATTCTTTTTCTTTCTAGCTAAACTTTTAAGTTTGCAATTCTTTTCTCCAGTGATGGGGAATTTTGGAAAGGTTGCTCTGCTGACACCTCCTTTTCATACTTGTGCATTTCCCTTCCTCTTTGAGACCTGCAGTTTCTTTGTAGAAAAATAAAGTCAGGAATTAATTATTTTTAATGCTCAGCTGGTAGCTTCAAAGAATGACTCTCATAATTTCTTTTTTTGTTGTTGCATAGAAATGGGTATTCGTGGAGGTCAGTGGATTCCAGTTCCTTCACTTTGTTCACATTCCCTTTTACAAGGAGCCAGGATCTCTTTCGCTGGATGACTCTAAATCAAACCAGCTGCAACGACTTACTAATTGGCTGGAGGATGCCATCTTTGCCATGATTTATGAGCCTGATCTTTGGTATTGATGACATATCAAGCTCCCCTCAAACACACCTTAATTGCACAAACCCCTTTTGTTCATTTAAGCACAAATTTAAATATATTTAAAATTAAAGGAAAAAGATATACAGTTGCTTAATTTTCAAAGTAGGGAAAACACAAGAAGAAGAAAGATCTATATGTCTAGGGCCAGATTTGCAGCCCCACCTTGGGTTTTAGCTACATCTAATGTAAACTCAGAATCAAGGGATTGACTAATAACGGGACTCTTGTGTGAGCCAGATGAGGGTGGTGTATACTGTGGGCTAATCTTTAATGTACACACAGATGAAAACTGAGTTTGTGTTCTTTTTTGGTACTTTGTTTTGTATGAAGAAACCTTGAAAACTTTTGTTTAAATATTCATTTGAAATATTTTTAATGACTTATGCCCCTATATTTGGATGTTTATGTGGAGGGATGGAACAGTGTAGGTCTCATGACTCAGCCTCTCCAGAGTAATTGTAAT
Source organism: Gymnogyps californianus (assembly GCF_018139145.2). Classification (NCBI taxonomy): domain Eukaryota; kingdom Metazoa; phylum Chordata; class Aves; order Accipitriformes; family Cathartidae; genus Gymnogyps; species Gymnogyps californianus. The sequence goes on from NC_059473.1 coordinate 47,823,495, forward strand.
GGCTTATATCTTAATATAAGGATAATACAGTTTCTGGTGACTTAATTTTACAATTTTTTGAGACAGACTGAACAAAAAGTTACACTTTTC